>NW_026712192.1:0-405988 GCF_030504385.1 Musca domestica | reverse complement strand
AATAATAGGAATTTTAAAATGGCCATAAACTCCTTAAATATTGAGTTTTCAGCGTTTTTAGCTATTTGTGATCACTTTTTAAGTGTGAATTAGTAAGAAATTTTAAAATGGCCATAACTCCTTAATATTGAGTTTTCGCGTTTTAGCTATTATTGGTGATCACTTTTTTAAGATTTGTGAAATAATAGGAATTTAAAAATGGGCCATAACTCCTAAATATTGAGTTGTCAGCGTTTTTAGCTATTATTTGTGATCACTTTTTTAAGTGTGAATTAGTAAGAATGTTAAAATGGCCATAACTCCTTAAATATTGAGTTTTCAGCGTTTTTAGCTATTTTTTGTGATCACTTTTTTAAGTGTGAAATAATAGGAATTTTAAAATGGCCATAACTCCTTAAATATTGAGTTTTCAGCGTTTTTAGCTATTATTTGTGATCACTCTTTTAAGTATGAAATAATAGGAATTTAAAATGGCCATAACTCCTTAAAATTGAGTTTTCAGCGTTTTTAGCTATTATTTGTGATCACTCTTTTAAGGGTGAATAGTAAGAAATTTAAAATGGCCATAACTCCTTAAATATTGAGTTTCAGCGTTTTTTTTAGCTATATTTGTGACTTTTTTAAGTGTGAATTAGTAAGAATTTTAAAATGGCCATAACTCCTTAAATATTGAGTTTCAAGCGTTTTTAGCTATTATGTGATCACTTTTTAAGGGTAACTCCTTAAATATTGAGTTTTCAGCGTTTTTAGCTTTATTTGTGATCACTTTTTTAAGTGTGAATTAGTAAGAATTTAAAATGGCCATAACTCCTTAAATATTGAGTTTTCAGCGTTTTTTAGCTATATTTGTGATCACTTTTTAATGTGTGACAATAATAGGAATTTTAAAATGGCCATAACTCCTTAAATATTGAGTTCTCAGCGTTTTTAGCTATTATTTGTGATCACTTTTTTTAAGTGTGAATTAGTAAGAATTTTAAAAATGGCCATAACTCCTTAAATATTGAGTTTTCAGCGTTTTAGCTATTATTTGTGATCACTTTTTTAAGTGTGAAATAATAGGAATTTTAAAATGGCCATAACTCCTTAAATATTGAGTTTTCAGCGTTTTTAGCTATTATTTGTGATCACTTTTTTAAGTGTGAAATAATATGAATTTTAAAATGGCCATAACTCCTTAAATATTGAGTTTTCAGCGTTTTTAGCTATTATTTGTGATCACTTTTTTAAGTGTGAATTAGTACGAATTTTAAAATGGCCCATAACTCCTTAAATATTGAGTTTTCAGCGTTTTTAGCTATATTTGTGATCACTTTTTTAAGTGTGAATTAGTAAGAATTTTAAAATGGCCATAATCCTTAAATATTGAGTTTTCAGCGTTTTTAGCTATTATTTGTGATCACTTTTTAAGTGTGAATTAGTAAGAATTTTAAAATGGCCATACCTCCTTAAATATTGAGTTTTCAGCGTTTTTAGCTATTATTTGTGATCACTTTTTTTAAGTGTGAAATAATAGGAATTTTAAAATGGCCATACTCCTTAAATATTGAGTTTTCGCCGTTTTTAGTATTATTGTGATCACTTTTTTAAGTGTGAAATAATAGGAATTTAAAAATGGCCCATAACTCCTTAATATTGAGTTTCAGCGTTTTTAGCTTTATTGTGATCACGTTTTTAAGTGTGAGTAGTAGAATTTTAAAATGGCCATAACTCCTTAAATATTGAGTTTTCAGCGTTTTAGCTATTATTTGTGATCACGTTTTTTAAGTGTGAATTAGTAGAATTTTAAAATGGCCATAACTCTTAAATATTGAGTTTTCAGCGTTTTTTAGCTATTATTTGTGATCACTTTTTAAGTGTGAATTAGTAAGAATTTTAAAATGGCCATAACTCCTAAATATGAGTTTTCCAGCGTTTTAGCTATTATTTGTGATCACTTTTTTAAGTGTGACTTAGTAAGAATTTAAAATGGCCATAACTCCTTAAATATTGAGTTTTCAGCGTTTTTAGCTATTATTTGTGATCACTTTTTAAGTGTGAATTAGTAAGAATTTTAAAATGGCCATAACTCCTTAAATATTGAGTTTTCAGCGTTTTAGCTATTATTTGTGATCACTTTTTAAGTGTGAATAATAGAATTTTAAAATGGGCCAATAACTCCTTAAATATTGAGTTTTCAGCGTTTTTAGCTATTATTTGTGATCACTTTTTAAGTGTGAAATAAGATGAATTTTTAAAATGGCCATAACTCCTTAAATATTGAGTTTTCAGCGTTTTTGAGCTATTATTGTGATCACTTTTTTAAGTGTGAATTAGTAAGAATTTTAAATGGCCATAACTCCTTAAATATTGAGTTTTCAGCGTTTTTAGCTATTATTTGTGATCACTTTTTTAAGTGTGAATTAGTAAGAATTTTAAAATGGCCATAACTCCTTAATATGAGTTTTCAGCGTTTTAGCTATTATTTGTGATCACTTTTTTAAGTGTGAATTAGTAAGAATTTTAAAATGGCCATAACTCCTTAAATATTGAGTTTTCAGCGTTTTTAGCTATTATTTGTGATCACTTTTTTAAGGGTGAATTAGTAAGAATTTAAATGGCCATAACTCCTTAAATATTGAGTTTCAGCGTTTTTAGCTATTATTTGTGATCACTTTTTTAAGTGTGAATTAGTAAGAATTTTAAATGGCCATAACTCCTTAAATATTGAGTTTTCAGCGTTTTTAGCTATTATTTGTGATCACTTTTTAAGTGTGAAATAATAGGAATTTTAAAATGGCCATAACTCCTTAAATATTGAGTTTTCAGCGTTTTTTTAGCTATTATTTGTGATCACTTTTTTTAAGTGTGAAATAATATGAATTTTAAAATGGCCATAACTCCTTAAATATTGAGTTTTCAGCGTTTTTAGCTATTATTTGTGATCACTTTTTTAAGTGTGAATTAGTAAGATTTTTAAAATGGCCATAACTCCTTAAATATTGAGTTTTCAGCGTTTTTAGCTATTATTTTGTGATCACTTTTTTAAGTGTGAATTAGTAAGAATTTTAAAATGGCCATAACTCCTTAAATATTGAGTTTTTCAGCGTTTTTAGCTATATTTGTGATCACTTTTTTAAGTGTGAATTAGTAAGAATTTTAAAATGGCCATAACTCCTTAAATATTGAGTTTTCAGCGTTTTTAGCTATTATTTGTGATCACTTTTTAAGTGTGAATTAGTAAGAATTTTAAAATGGCCATAACTCCTTAAATATTGAGTTTTCAGCGTTTTTAGCTATTATTTGTGATCACTTTTTTTAAGTGTGAAATAATAGGAATTTTAAAATGGCCATAACTCCTTAAATATTGAGTTTTCAGCGTTTTTAGCTATTATTTGTGATCACTTTTTTAAGTGTGAATTAGTAAGAATTTTAAAATGGCCATAACTCCTTAAATATTGAGTTTTCAGCGTTTTTAGCTATTATTTGTGATCACTTTTTTAAGTGTGAATTAGTAAGAATTTTAAAATGGCCATAACTCCTTAATATTGAGTTTTCAGCGTTTTTAGCTATTATTTGTGATCACTTTTTTAAGTGTGAAATAATAGGAATTTTTAAAATGGCATAACTCCTTAAATATTGAGTTTTCAGCGTTTTTAGCTATTATTGTGATCACTTTTTAAGTGTAAATTAGTAAGAATTTTAAAATGGCCATAACTCCTAATATTGAGTTTTCAGCGTTTTTAGCTATTATTTTTGATCACTTTTTAAGTGTGAATTAGTAAGAATTTTAAAATGGCCATAACTCCTTAAATATTGAGTTTTCAGCGTTTTTAGCTATTATTTGTGATCACTTTTTTAAGTGTGAATTAGTAAGAATTTTAAAATGGCCATAACTCCTTAAATATTGAGTTTTCAGCGTTTTTAGCTATTATTTGTGATCACTTTTTTAAGTGTGAATTAGTAAGAATTTTAAAATGGCCATAACTCCTTAAATATTGAGTTTTTCAGCGTTTTTAGCTATATTTGTGATCACTTTTTTAAGTGTGAATTAGTAAGAACTTTAAAATGGCCATAACTCCTTAAATATTGAGTTTTCAGCGTTTTTAGCTATTATTGTGATCACTTTTTTAAGTGTGAATTAGTAAGAATTTTAAAATGGCCATAACTCCTTAAATATTGAGTTTTCAGCGTTTTTAGCTATTATTTGTGATCACTTTTTTTAAGTGTGAAATAATAGGAATTTTAAAATGGCCATAACTCCTTAAATATTGAGTTTTCAGCGTTTTTAGCTATTATTTGTGATCACTTTTTTAAGTGTGAAATAATAGGAATTTTAAAATGGCCATAACTCCTTAAATATTGAGTTTTCAGCGTTTTTAGCTATTATTTGTGATCACTTTTTTAAGTGTAATTAGTAAGAATTTTAAAATGGCCATAACTCCTTAAATATTGAGTTTTCAGCGTTTTTAGCTATATTGTGATCACTTTTTTAAGTGTGAATTAGTAAGAATTTTAAAATGGCCATAACTCCTTAAATATTGAGTTTTCAGCGTTTTTAGCTATTATTTGTGATCACTTTTTTAAGTGTGAAATAATAGGAATTTTAAAATGGCCATAACTCCTTAAATATTGAGTTTTCAGCGTTTTTAGCTATTATTTGTGATCACTTTTTTAAGTGTGAATTAGTAAGAATTTTAAAATGGCCATAACTCCTTAAATATTGAGTTTTCAGCGTTTTTAGCTATTATTTGTGATCACTTTTTAAGTGTGAATTAGTAAGAATTTTTAAAATGGTCATAACTCCTTAAATATTGAGTTTTCAGCGTTTTTAGCTATTATTGTGATCACTTTTTTAAGTGTGAAATAATAGGAATTTTAAAATGGCCATAACTCCTTAAATATTGAGTTTTCAGCGTTTTTAGCTATTATTTGTGATCACTTTTTTAAGTGTGAATTAGTAAGAATTTTAAAATGGCCATAACTCCTTAAATATTGAGTTTTCAGCGTTTTTAGCTATTATTTGTGATCACTTTTTTAAGTGTGAATTAGTAAGAATTTTAAAATGGCCATAACTCCTTAATATTGAGTTTTCAGCGTTTTTAGCTATTATTTGTGATCACTTTTTTAAGTGTGAATTAGTAAGAATTTTAAATGGCCATAACTCCTTAAATATGAGTTTTCAGCGTTTTAGCTATTATTTGTGATCACTTTTTTAAGTGTGAAATAATAGGAATTTTAAAATGGCCATAACTCCTTAAATATTGAGTTTCAGCGTTTTTAGCTATTATTTGTGATCACTTTTTTTAAGTGTGAATAATAGGAATTTTAAAATGGCCATAACTCCTTAAATATTGAGTTTTCAGCGTTTTTTTAGCTATTATTTGTGATCACTTTTTTAAGTGTAAATTAGTAAGAATTTTAAAATGGCCATAACTCCTTAAATATTGAGTTTTCAGCGTTTTTAGCTATTATTTGTGATCACTTTTTTAAGTGTGAATTAGTAAGAATTTTAAAATGGCCATAACTCCTTAAATATTGAGTTTTCAGCGTTTTTAGCTATTATTTGTGATCACTTTTTTAAGTGTGAAATAATAGGAATTTTAAATGGCCATAACTCCTTAAATATTGAGTTTTCAGCGTTTTTAGCTATTATTTGTGATCACTTTTTTAAGTGTGAAATAATAGGAATTTTAAAATGGCCATAACTCCTTAAATATTGAGTTTTCAGCGTTTTTAGCTATTATTTGTGATCACTTTTTTAAGTGTAAATTAGTAAGAATTTTTAAAATGGCCATAACTCCTTAAATATGAGTTTTCAGCGTTTTTAGCTATTATTTGTGATCACTTTTTTAAGTGTGAAATAATAGGAATTTTAAAATGGCCATAACTCCTTAAATATTGAGTTTTTCAGCGTTTTTAGCTATTATTTGTGATCACTTTTTTAAGTGTAAATTAGTAAGAATTTTAAAATGGCCATAACTCCTTAAATATTGAGTTGTCAGCGTTTTTACCTATTATTTGTGATCACTTTTTTAAGTGTGAATTAGTAAGAATTTTAAAATGGCCATAACTCCTTAAATATTGAGTTGTCAGCGTTTTTAGCTATTATTTGTGATCACTTTTTTAAGTGTGAATTAGTAAGAATTTTAAAATGGCCATAACTCCTTAAATATTGAGTTTTCAGCGTTTTTAGCTATTATTTGTGATCACTTTTTTAAGTGTGAATTAGTAAGAATTTTAAAATGGCCATAACTCCTTAAATATTGAGTTTTCAGCGTTTTTAGCTATTATTTGTGATCACTTTTTTAAGTGTGAATTAGTAAGAATTTTAAAATGGCCATAACTCCTTAAATATTGAGTTTTCAGCGTTTTTAGCTATTATTTGTGATCACTTTTTTATGTGTGAATTAGTAAGAATTTTAAAATGGCCATAACTCCTTAAATATTGAGTTGTCAGCGTTTTTAGCTATTATTTGTGATCACTTTTTTAAGTGTGAATTAGTAAGAATTTTAAAATGGCCATAACTCCTTAAATATTGAGTTTTCAGCGTTTTTAGCTATTATTTGTGATCACTTTTTTAAGTGTGAATTAGTAAGAATTTTAAAATGGCCATAACTCCTTAAATATTGAGTTTTCAGCGTTTTTAGCTATTATTTGTGATCACTTTTTTAAGTGTGAATTAGTAAGAATTTTAAAATGGCCATAACTCCTTAAATATTGAGTTTTCAGCGTTTTTAGCTATTATTTGTGATCACTTTTTTATGTGTGAATTAGTAAGAATTTTAAAATGGCCATAACTCCTTAAATATTGAGTTGTCAGCGTTTTTAGCTATTATTTGTGATCACTTTTTTAAGTGTGAATTAGTAAGAATTTTAAAATGGCCATAACTCCTTAAATATTGAGTTTTCAGCGTTTTTAGCTATTATTTGTGATCACTTTTTTAAGTGTGAATTAGTAAGAATTTTAAAATGGCCATAACTCCTTAAATATTGAGTTGTCAGCGTTTTTAGCTATTATTTGTGATCACTTTTTTAAGTGTGAATTAGTAAGAATTTTAAAATGGCCATAACTCCTTAAATATTGAGTGTCAGCGTTTTTAGCTATTATTTGTGATCACTTTTTTAAGTGTGAATTAGTAAGAATTTTAAAATGGCCATAACTCCTTAAATATTGAGTTTTCAGCGTTTTTAGCTATTATTTGTGATCACTTTTTTAAGTGTGAATTAGTAAGAATTTTAAAATGGCCATAACTCCTTAAATATTGAGTTTTCAGCGTTTTTAGCTATTATTTGTGATCACTTTTTTAAGTGTGAAATAATAGGAATTTTAAAATGGCCATAACTCCTTAAATATTGAGTTTTCAGCGTTTTTAGCTATTATTTGTGATCACTTTTTTAAGTGTGAAATAATAGGAATTTTAAAATGGCCATAACTCCTTAAATATGAGTTTTCAGCGTTTTTAGCTATTATTTGTGATCACTTTTTAAGTGTAAATTAGTAAGAATTTTAAAATGGCCATAACTCCTTAAATATTGAGTTTTCAGCGTTTTTAGCTATTATTTGTGATCACTTTTTTAAGTGTGAATTAGTAAGAATTTTAAAATGGCCATAACTCCTTAAATATTGAGTTTTCAGCGTTTTTAGCTATTATTTGTGATCACTTTTTTAAGTGTGAATTAGTAAGAATTTTAAAATGGCCATAACTCCTTAAATATTGAGTTTTCAGCGTTTTTAGCTATTATTTGTGATCACTTTTTTATGTGTGAATTAGTAAGAATTTTAAAATGGCCATAACTCCTTAAATATTGAGTTGTCAGCGTTTTTAGCTATTATTTGTGATCACTTTTTTAAGTGTGAATTAGTAAGAATTTTAAAATGGCCATAACTCCTTAAATATTGAGTTTTCAGCGTTTTTAGCTATTATTTGTGATCACTTTTTTAAGTGTGAATTAGTAAGAATTTTAAAATGGCCATAACTCCTTAAATATTGAGTTGTCAGCGTTTTTAGCTATTATTTCTGATCACTTTTTTAAGTGTGAATTAGTAAGAATTTTAAAATGGCCATAACTCCTTAAATATTGAGTTGTCAGCGTTTTTAGCTATTATTTGTGATCACTTTTTTAAGTGTGAATTAGTAAGAATTTTAAAATGGCCATAACTCCTTAAATATTGAGTTGTCAGCGTTTTTAGCTATTATTTGTGATCACTTTTTTAAGTGTAAATTAGTAAGAATTTTAAAATGGCCATAACTCCTTAAATATTGAGTTGTCAGCGTTTTTAGCTATTATTTGTGATCACTTTTTTAAGTGTGAATTAGTAAGAATTTTAAAATGGCCATAACTCCTTAAATATTGAGTTGTCAGCGTTTTTAGCTATTATTTGTGATCACTTTTTTAAGTGTGAATTAGTAAGAATTTTAAAATGGCCATAACTCCTTAAATATTGAGTTGTCAGCGTTTTTAGCTATTATTTGTGATCACTTTTTTAAGTGTGAATTAGTAAGAATTTTAAAATGGCCATAACTCCTTAAATATTGAGTTTTCAGCGTTTTTAGCTATTATTTGTGATCACTTTTTTAAGTGTGAATTAGTAAGAATTTTAAAATGGCCATAACTCCTTAAATATTGAGTTGTCAGCGTTTTTAGCTATTATTTGTGATCACTTTTATAAGTGTAAATTAGTAAGAATTTTAAAATGGCCATAACTCCTTAAATATTGAGTTTTCAGCGATTTTAGCTATTATTTGTGATCACTTTTTTAAGTGTGAATTAGTAAGAATTTTAAAATGGCCATAACTCCTTAAATATTGAGTTTTCAGCGTTTTTAGCTATTATTTGTGATCACTTTTTTAAGTGTGAAATAATAGGAATTTTAAAATGGCCATAACTCCTTAAATATTGAGTTTTCAGCGTTTTTAGCTATTATTTGTGATCACTTTTTTAAGTGTGAATTAGTAAGAATTTTAAAATGGCCATAACTCCTTAAATATTGAGTTGTCAGCGTTTTTAGCTATTATTTGTGATCACTTTTTTAAGTGTGAATTAGTAAGAATTTTAAAATGGCCATAACTCCTTAAATATTGAGTTTTCAGCGTTTTTAGCTATTATTTGTGATCACTTTTTTAAGTGTGAATTAGTAAGAATTTTAAAATGGCCATAACTCCTTAAATATTGAGTTTTCAGCGATTTTAGCTATTATTTGTGATCACTTTTATAAGTGTAAATTAGTAAGAATTTTAAAATGGCCATAACTCCTTAAATATTGAGTTTTCAGCGATTTTAGCTATTATTTGTGATCACTTTTATAAGTGTAAATTAGTAAGAATTTTAAAATGGCCATAACTCCTTAAATATTGAGTTTTCAGCGTTTTTAGCTATTATTTGTGATCACTTTTTTAAGTGTGAAATAATAGGAATTTTAAAATGGCCATAACTCCTTTAATAATGACTTTTCAGCGTTTTTAGCTATTATTTGTGATCACTTTTTTAAGTGTGAATTAGTAAGAATTTTAAAATGGCCATAACTCCTTAAATATTGAGTTGTCAGCGTTTTTAGCTATTATTTGTGATCACTTTTTTAAGTGTGAATTAGTAAGAATTTTTAAAATGGCCATAACTCCTTAAATATTGAGTTTTCAGCGTTTTTAGCTATTATTTGTGATCACTTTTTTAAGTGTGAATTAGTAAGAATTTTAAAATGGCCATAACTCCTTAAATATTGAGTTTTCAGCGTTTTTAGCTATTATTTGTGATCACTTTTTTAAGTGTGAATTAGTAAGAATTTTAAAATGGCCATAACTCCTTAAATATTGAGTTTTCAGCGTTTTTAGCTATTATTTGTGATCACTTTTTTAAGTGTGAATTAGTAAGAATTTTAAAATGGCCATAACTCCTTAAATATTGAGTTTTCAGCGTTTTTAGCTATTATTTGTGATCACTTTTTTAAGTGTGAATTAGTAAGAATTTTAAAATGGCCATAACTCCTTAAATATTGAGTTTTCAGCGATTTTAGCTATTATTTGTGATCACTTTTATAAGTGTAAATTAGTAAGAATTTTAAAATGGCCATAACTCCTTAAATATTGAGTTTTCAGCGATTTTAGCTATTATTTGTGATCACTTTTTTAAGTGTGAATTAGTAAGAATTTTAAAATGGCCATAACTCCTTAAATATTGAGTTTTCAGCGTTTTTAGCTATTATTTGTGATCACTTTTTTAAGTGTGAATTAGTAAGAATTTTAAAATGGCCATAACTCCTTAAATATTGAGTTTTCAGCGTTTTTAGCTATTATTTGTGATCACTTTTTTAAGTGTGAATTAGTAAGAATTTTAAAATGGCCATAACTCCTTAAATATTGAGTTGTCAGCGTTTTTAGCTATTATTTGTGATCACTTTTTTAAGTGTGAATTAGTAAGAATTTTAAAATGGCCATAACTCCTTAAATATTGAGTTGTCAGCGTTTTTAGCTATTATTTGTGATCACTTTTTTAAGTGTGAATTAGTAAGAATTTTAAAATGGCCATAACTCCTTAAATATTGAGTTTTCAGCGTTTTTAGCTATTATTTGTGATCACTTTTTTAAGTGTGAATTAGTAAGAATTTTAAAATGGCCATAACTCCTTAAATATTGAGTTTTCAGCGTTTTTAGCTATTATTTGTGATCACTTTTTTAAGTGTGAAATAATAGGAATTTTAAAATGGCCATAACTCCTTAAATATTGAGTTTTCAGCGTTTTTAGCTATTATTTGTGATCACTTTTTTAAGTGTGAAATAATAGGAATTTTAAAATGGCCATAACTCCTTAAATATTGAGTTTTCAGCGTTTTTAGCTATTATTTGTGATCACTTTTTTAAGTGTGAAATAATAGGAATTTTAAAACGGCCATAACTCCTTAAATATTGAGTTTTCAGCGTTTTTAGCTATTATTTTTGATCACTTTTTAAGTGTGAAATAATAGGAATTTTAAAATGGCCGTAACTCCTTAAATATTGAGTTTTCAGCGTTTTTAGCTATTATTTGTGATCACTTTTTTAAGTGTGAAATAATAGGAATTTTAAAATGGCCATAACTCCTTAAATATTGAGTTTTCAGCGTTTTTAGCTATTATTTGTGATCACTTTTTTAAGTGTGAAATAATAGGAATTTTAAAATGGCCATAACTCCTTAAATATTGAGTTTTCAGCGTTTTAGCTATTATTTGTGATCACTTTTTTAAGTGTGAAATAATAGGAATTTTAAAATGGCCATAACTCCTTAAATATTGAGTTTTTAGCTATTATTTGTGATCACTTCTTTAAGTGTGAATTAGTAAGAATTTTAAAATGGCCATAACTCCTTAAATATTGAGTTTTCAGCGTTTTTAGCTATTATTTGCGATCACTTTTTTAAGTGTGAAATAATAAGAATTTTAAAATGGCCATAACTCCTTAAATATTGAGTTTTCAGCGTTTTTAGCTATTATTTGTGATCACTTTTTTAAGTGTGAAATAATAGGAATTTTAAAATGGCCATAACTCTTTAAATATTGAGTTTTCAGCATTTTTAGCTATTATTTGTGATCACTTTTTTAAGTGTGAATTAGTAAGAATTTTAAAATGGCCATAACTCCTTAAATATTGAGTTTTCAGCGTTTTTAGCTATTATTTGTGATCACTTTTTTAAGTGTGAAATAATAAGAATTTTAAAATGGCCATAACTCCTTAAATATTGAGTTTTCAGCGTTTTTAGCTATTATTTGTGATCACTTTTTTAAGTGTGAAATAATAGGAATTTTAAAATGGCCATAACTCCTTAAATATTGAGTTTTCAGCGTTTTTAGCTATTATTTGTGATCACTTTTTTAAGTGTGAAATAATAGGAATTTTAAAATGGCCATAACTCCTTAAATATTGAGTTTTCAGCGTTTTAGCTATTATTTGTGATCACTTTTTTAAGTGTGAAATAATAGGAATTTTAAAATGGCCATAACTCCTTAAATATTGAGTTTTTAGCTATTATTTGTGATCACTTCTTTAAGTGTGAATTAGTAAGAATTTTAAAATGGCCATAACTCCTTAAATATTGAGTTTTCAGCGTTTTTAGCTATTATTTGTGATCACTTTTTTAAGTGTGAAATAATAAGAATTTTAAAATGGCCATAACTCCTTAAATATTGAGTTTTCAGCGTTTTTAGCTATTATTTGTGATCACTTTTTTAAGTGTGAAATAATAGGAATTTTAAAATGGCCATAACTCCTTAAATATTGAGTTTTCAGCGTTTTTAGCTATTATTTGTGATAATTTTTTTAAGTGTGAATTAGTAAGAATTTTAAAATGGCCATAACTCCTTAAATATTGAGTTTTCAGCGTTTTTAGCTATTATTTGTGATCACTTTTTTAAGTGTGAAATAATAGGAATTTTAAAATGGCCATAACTCCTTAAATATTGAGTTTTCAGCGTTTTTAGCTATTATTTGTGATCACTTTTTTAAATGTAAAATAATAGGAATTTTAAAATGGCCATAACTCCTTAAATATTGAGTTTTCAGTGTTTTTAGCTATTATTTGTGATCACTTTTTTAAGTGTGAAATAATAGGAATTTTAAAATGGCCATAACTCCTTAAATATTGAGTTTTCAGCGTTTTTAGCTATTATTTGTGATCACTTTTTTAAATGTAAAATAATAGGAATTTTAAAATGGCCATAACTCCTTAAATATTGAGTTTTCAGTGTTTTTAGCTATTATTTGTGATCACTTTTTTAAGTGTGAAATAATAGGAATTTTAAAATGGCCATAACTCCTTAAATATTGAGTTTTCAGCGTTTTTAGCTATTATTTGTGATCACTTTTTTAAATGTAAAATAATAGGAATTTTAAAATGGCCATAACTCCTTAAATATTGAGTTTTCAGTGTTTTTAGCTATTATTTGTGATCACTTTTTTAAGTGTGAAATAATAGGAATTTTAAAATGGCCATAACTCCTTAAATATTGAGTTTTCAGCGTTTTTAGCTATTATTTGTGATCACTTTTTTAAATGTAAAATAATAGGAATTTTAAAATGGCCATAACTCCTTAAATATTGAGTTTTCAGTGTTTTTAGCTATTATTTGTGATCACTTTTTTAAGTGTGAAATAATAGGAATTTTAAAATGGCCATAACTCCTTAAATATTGAGTTTTCAGCGTTTTTAGCTATTATTTGTGATCACTTTTTTAAATGTAAAATAATAGGAATTTTAAAATGGCCATAACTCCTTAAATATTGAGTTTTCAGTGTTTTTAGCTATTATTTGTGATCACTTTTTAAGTGTGAAATAATAGGAATTTTAAAATGGCCATAACTCCTTAAATATTGAGTTTTCAGCGTTTTTAGCTATTATTTGTGATCACTTTTTTAAGTGTGAAATAATAGGAATTTTAAAATGGCCATAACTCCTTAAATATTGAGTTTTCAGCGTTTTTAGCTATTATTTGTGATCACTTTTTTAAGTGTGAAATAATAGGAATTTTAAAATGGCCATAACCCCTTAAATATTGAGTTTTCAGCGTTTTTAGCTATTATTTGTGATCACTTTTTTAAGTGTGAAATAATAAGAATTTTAAAATGGCCATAACTCCTTAAATATTGAGTTTTCAGCGTTTTTAGCTATTATTTGTGATCACTTTTTTAAGTGTGAAATAATAGGAATTTTAAAATGGCCATAACTCTTTAAATATTGAGTTTTCAGCATTTTTAGCTATTATTTGTGATCACTTTTTTAAGTGTGAAATAATAGGAATTTTAAAATGGCCATAACTCCTTAAATACTGAGTTTTCAGCGTTTTTAGTTATTATTTGTGATCACTTTTTTAAGTGTGAATTAGTAAGAATTTTAAAATGGTCATAACTCCTTAAATATTGAGTTTTCAGCGTTTTTAGCTATTATTTGTGATCACTTTTTTTAAGTGTGAAATAATAGGAATTTTAAAATGGCCATAACTCCTTAAATATTGAGTTTTCAGCGTTTTTAGCTATTATTTGTAATCACTTTTTTAAGTGTGAATTAGTAAGAATTCTAAAATGGCCATAACTCCTTAAATATTGAGTTTTCAGCGTTTTTAGCTATTATTTGTGATCACTTTTCTAGGCCATGGCAGAAGAATACAGGTAGATGCATAGACGCTTGGTAGCATTGATATGTCAAAAAATTTAAATGTTTTTTCAAATATAAGTAGATTTTTATATGTTTTCTTATATTATGTCAGTCGGAGGCTATTATAATTCGCGTTTTTCAAAAAATTTTTACAAATTTAAATGATTTTTCATTTAACATTTTAAATTCCAAAAGTGGTTTAACAGTTCATTGTCCCAGCAGCTGTGTCGACGCTTCTATCTATATTCTTCTACCATGTATAGAGCATAGGTTGAGCAAGCACAACTTATGGACCGAAATCGAACTAAGTCAGCCTAAAACTTCTTTGACTTAAGCCATTATAAAACTTGTTCTATGTGTTTTCACCTTTAAGTTGTGTTTAATTATTATTTTTTTCCATGCCCTTCTTAGATGATTTCTAAAAGACTCCCTTTAGTCCTTCGATAAGGACTCTCTCGTATCTATTAAGAGTCTTCTTCTCCCCTATGACAGTCATCTATCGCCCATCTTTTTAAATCTTTCCATCACGAAAAACAGAAAACCTGACCTTCAGCAACACATTTTTCGGAATAAAACCAGACACTATTCGAAAATTTCTTTTTTTTTCTATTTCATGGTGCAAACGCGCATTGGAATGCAAAATGTAAACAATAACATTTATTATTAAAGTGACAACATTGAAATGTCAACGCGCTCGTAAAATAACGCCACGCTTTTGAATGCAGCAAAATGAACGCATTAAATTGTCTATGGTCCGAAAAATGGCAGTGCCATTTAAACGCCCACATAATGCAGCGCATAGAAAGTGAGAAGAAATTGGGTAAAATAAATAATAAAAAAAATGAACATGGAATAAAATGAGCAACCTCATGCAGCATGCGCTGCATTAAATGCTCATGGTTGTTCTGGGCAAGGATTTATTAGGAGCACACATTATTCTGTTATATATGTTTTTTCTAGTGGCAAAACCCCTTCCATAGATCTTTTATTCATAGCAAAAAGACCACAGCTCTTTTACTTTGATAGTTCATAATAAGTTAAATTAGCTCAGTTAATATATTTCATTAAATTGAGAATCAAAGATCGAACAATTTCGATTCTACATCAACATTCATTCTCTAATGAGAGTTGTCGCCTAGTGCTAAATGTCGCTTGCTGATAATTAACATTTCTCATGTTGCACTTTTATTTTATACAAAACTTATCAATTTATTCGTATTGGTAACACTAAATATTGTTTCAAGGGATCACAATGTTACAATACTCCCGAAGTCGCAACTCGTGAACCCTTGTTTGCTCTTTTAATTCTCTTTCATCATTTACAATAGGTGGATGAGAGAGTGCTGCAGCTCGCACGTAAAGCCAACAACCAGAGTTGTCAGTATTTTTTTGTCTCTCGTCCCCAAAATCAAAAAAAAAAAAAAAAAAAACGTTTTCCCCAGATCTCCTCAAATTTGATTCAATTTCCTCAAAAAAAATCAAGAAGCATTTAACAAAAAAACGAACAGAGTAAATTTTTTTGAAAAAATATTTGTGCATAGAATTCAATTCATAGACTTGTTTATCTTGCATATTATACATGTAAAATAATATAAAAAAGAAAATAACAAGTAAATAGAACATTTTAATTTCATAGACTAGAGTTTTCAAAGTTGCAATACAACCACGTCAAAAACTTCAAATTCCAAATCGTAAGCATTTTCAGTCTCATTTGGTTTAAATAAATTCTTATAATTAAAAAGCTTTAACATTTCTTTGGTAGGCCCAAAATTTTTGCAGCAAATGGAATTATTTGGAAATTGAGTATTTATTCCAAGAGCTTCCAACAAATCATACTGCATTTTATTTCTAAGTTTGGTTTTCACTGAGTTCGTAACTGAAAACAAGTAAAAAAGCTGTAAGTTCGGCCGGGCCGAACTTTGAATACCCCCCAATAGGGAACGAATTTGGTAATTCTCAAAAACAATAAAATCCGTTAAAAATTCTGTTAAAATCTTGAAATTGCCGAATGTAGCTGTTATATTAGACATGGACCTGCACAGACAATTTTCTGTCATAGGCAAGTACATCAAATACCAAATTTGAAAGAATTCCGGTAATGTCTCTAAAATCAACAAAATATCGAATATCGGGAGGTAAAGTTATATGGGGGCTATACGAAGACGTGAACCTGCACAGACAATTTTCTGTCGGAGGCTGTAGTATCCATTTCGAACTTCAAATATCAAATTTGAAACAATTCCGTTGAATAATGTCGCTAAAATCATCAAAATACCGAATATCGGGAGGAACCGTTATATGGGTGCTATACCAAAACGTGGACCCCATTTTCAATACCAAAATACCTGCCGACATAATATACATTTGAGTAAAACTTTATCAATCTACTTCAATTCGTTCGGAAGCTAGAGTGATTTCCATAGACGGACAGACGGACGGACAGACGGACGGACATCGCTAATTCGACATTAAATTTTATGCTGATCAAGAATATGTATACTTTGTGGGGTCTAAAATGTATATTTCGAGGTGTTACAAATGGAATGACAAACTTAAAAACACGTTCTACACATGCATTGGCACCTTCTATGTAAAACAATCATGCACCTTTAGCACTTTCAATGCAAATATCAATGTAACTGTTCTACAAAAATATACCTTTTTTGACATCACTGCAACCGAGACTCTTTTTCCAAATCGCAATGTGTTTGTGTTATAGGCAAACACAGAGTATGGAAAGAGATAACTAGATAGCAAATCCATTTCTTAGATCTGGTGTAAATTATAACAACTTTGTCTGATTAGTGGGGAACGTATTCTATTGATGCGTTACGCATGTGTAATATAAATTTAAATATCAAAATAAGTAATGTAGTTAGAATTTTTATTGAAAAAAAAAATCCTCACAAATTCCACAATTTTTTAAAAAGATCCCCACTAAATCCTTAAGTCCCCAACTTGAATTTTTCGTCCCCAATTTGAAAAAATATCCCCTTTTTGGGGAAAATTCCTCAATACTGTCAACACTACCAACAACAAACAACCAAAGCTTTTTATTAAATTATATTTTTCCAATGAAAATAGGCTCGCAGTGACAGAATGGGTCATATATACTTTACTCATGTATTTATTAAGCGGCGTGCGTATAGAGTTATATTCATGATAGAAGATGAACAGGTCTTCGCATCGACACAGCTGCTGGGACAATGAACTGTCAAACCAATTTTGAAATTAAAAATTTTGAATTAAAAATTATAAAAATTTGTAAACATTGTTAAACAAGTCGAGTAATAACAACCTCCGATTAGTGTCGTATAAAAAAACTTATAAAAATCTACTTATTTTTGAAGAAAAAAAAAAAAACATTTTTGACATATTAATGTTCCCAAGCGTTGATGCAACTACTTGCAACCATGACATATACCTAGCAAAATTGTACCTTAAAAATTAAGAGATTTCAGTTTTAGTCAACATTGATTTAAAATGTTAAAATCACAAATCGATTTTTAACTACAGATAGAACACTTTTCGTAAAGAGAAGACGTTCCTCAAATCGTCTATGGATAGAAAATCTTCTACAGATCTTCCATAGAATTTGCCATCTTCCCTCTTGGAAACACTGTGCGAATTTCTCAGCATCAACCAACTACTTACGCCATCAAACAAATGAAAGAACTGTTAGTTTGCAATGATTTGTTTTTTGTCTATTCTTTTATACTTTTATACTATTCTTTTCTCGTATTAACGCTTCAATTGTGGCCTAGCAACAAACAACAAACGTGTATACAATTCTTCAGTTTTTTTTCGTTTCTTAATCGATAGAAGCCGGCAATAGTTCTCATTCAACGCTACTTGACCGTGCCATGCCATGATATTGGTTGCGTGCGATTGAACGCTTCAGGCGTAAATTTTTGGCGCAAAATTTTGTAAACATTTGCTATCTTGCTGTCTTTCGATCTGTCAATGCCCTTGATCAAAACAAGCACGAGACGTACTATAAATTTTGCTGTTAAATTTCTGTACCATAGTTGAGAGAATTAGCATTGGTCTTAATAAACCGGAAATGTATTTTGGTTAGTTCAAGTAACTGACCTAGTCTTTTAATCAATTCTTAAAGTAAGTTTACATGCAAATCAAATCTTTAGCCGGTTTAAATGCTGAACAAACCCAATAAATGTCTATCTGTAAAAATTTTCTCAAATTGTTACTCCATATTACCACAAAGTTTCTGCAAAAGAGAACGATTCGAGTGGAAGAATACAGGTAGTCGCATCGACACAGCTGCTGGGACAATGAACTGTCAAACCAATATTGGAATATAAATTTTTGAATGTAAAATTATTCAAATTTTTGATAATTGTTATAAAATGCATATCATAAGGACCTACGATTGGCCTCGTATAGGAAATATAGAAATCCACTTATGTTTGAAGATACATTTAAAAACTTTTGACATATCAATGTTCCCAAGCGTTGATACATCTACCTGTATTCTTCTACCATGGATTCAAGAGAGAAATTTTGACAGTTCTTTTACTGAGTGTTTGCTAATTCTTGCCTGACAGATTTCTTCTTGTAATCGCTTGGATCTCCTTTTCCTTTTTCTGCGAATATTCATCAGCTGTTTTTGATAAAAAGGCTTTTTTGACTTCAACACATATTTTATTTTCACTCTAATTCTAATCACAACATTATTTATTGACAGAAGGGACTTACGACTAGATACAGATAAATTTAGTCGTAGACAGGGACGATCTAACACCAGATTATTTAAAAAAAATTAAAATAATGAAAAATAGCAAATTTTTTGTGCGTCTGCACTTTTCAGACCTCAAATTCTAATCAAAATACTACCTACTGTAAAGGAGCTCTCTTACATCGGCTGTAATTGAAACAAACGACTATAACCTCTAGTTTTTCCTGGATAGTGCTTATATTGTATTAGGTAAAATTTAAAAGAAACTGGCGTTAAACATCCTTAAACATCCTTACATCGAAACATTAAGAAATGACATCACAACACATACTTATAGTACGTTTATATATATGAGGGTTAACCCACTGGATTTGGATTTAAATTGTCATATCCATTACTTTTACTTCAAATAAATTCTCTCAAAGAAGGTCAACCCTACAAAAAGTTCTAACGTAAACATGGCATTATACTATTTAATTAAATTTAAAATATATCTAAATAAAAATAGTTTGAATGTCTATCACTATTTTTCTATCTGTTTTTAAATTAAATTTTTATAGTTTTTCATAATTATGAATTCTTTTAATAATTTTTCTTATTTTCCAATTTTTTTCTTCTTTTTTTAGTTGCAATTCCCTGGATATTCTTCCGTGCTCCGAAATATGAATAAAGAAAAAGGTCGTTGATTAAGTGGCAAAATCTTAATTCCTACTCCACAGGAGAGGACAACTTGCGATCAAAAAATCTTCTTCTTGCGGCCAGCCGATTAGTTTTTACCAATCTCCACCACGGACACCAAACAAAATTAGGATACCAAACAGGTAAACCTTCAAATTCAACGGCCAATTTAAACCCAAGGACCGGGTATTTAACACTTGATCCCCACTCAGCAGTCAGTGGAGACCAAACAAAAATATCGTGTTTTGTTTTGATTTCCCACTGTGACTATTATGATGTTCTCACTTTTTATAAACAAGTAAACACTCATAAATTCACTTTTTAGTCTTAAAAACTTCTTTTTGACCGTTTTCTTGGTAAGGTTTTTTGCAACACTATGTTGCCAATTTTCGTATTTCCCCTTTTTATAGTCGCTTCATTTTGCCACCATTTTTTGATAATTTTTCCATTGTTTATCATGGACATTCTTGATGGCGATAGGGTAGTTATGAAATGGCCACTCGGACATGGTTGTATAAAACCGTAGTCAAATATCGATTGAACGATCCCAAATTTTTTTAATTATGGCAACGCCATCCATTTCCTTCTTGTCATTTTCTTTTTCGTTTCGCAACAGCATCCAAGTTTAAAATTTTGTTTTTCTGAATCGAGTCTTTGAGCTATTTCTCTTTTCAAAGAAGTATCTACTGAAGTAAGTTATCAAAGGCATATTTAAAAAAAATGTAAAAACTATTTAACGTTGAATTTTCAGGTAAGCCATGCAGCCTACACGCCCCCCTGATGACCCATCCGACGCAACAAATTCATCGGATGTCTTCTCCATAAAAGAACAAAGGAGTTTTAGGTTGACTTAGATCGATTTTGCCTCATAATTTATACTTGTTCACCCTACGCTCTTTTGTTTTTTTCAGAAGGCTGCCAATGACTCAAGACAGCCAAGAAAACGTCTCAAATAAATCTTAATAACGAAGGACGTTAACATGCCTATAAGCCAGTAAAACAAGCTCTTTATGTTCTTGCACCTTTAGGCTTAAGTTATGAAGAAGTAAGCATTGTGAAATTAAGAAGGTAAAATGATATCAAATAATAATAAACATCTCTGCGTTTTCTATAAAGCCAAACTCGTACACTTCGTATAATTTAAAGTATTTCTAGACATTAATATTTTTTATGCATTCCTTTACATTTTTACAATTTGTAGCCTATTTGGCACACTTTTAACAAGTTTTTCGCAAAAGTTAGGTTCAAATTTTTGACATTCTTCCAATAAAGCTTTTCTCAAAACTTCTTTGCAAGATATGGTATGCTGGCGGATTTTTCCATCGAGATAGCTCCATAAGTTCGCTATGGGTTTATATCTGGACTCTGGGCTGGTGTATCCATGACGTGGAGACAATTATATAGCAGCCATGACCACACTTTATAAGCCTTGTGTTTCGGATCATTGTCTTGATGAAAATAATAATCTTCGCCAAGACCGAGTTTTTCCTTACAGAGTGTCAAACTTTATTTCAAAATGTTAAGGTATATAGTCTGATCATTATTACCCTCAATAAAATGCAATACATCAGGTCCAGAGGCAGGAAATGAACCCCACATAATTACTTAACCCCTAACGTGCTTCCCAATTATCTTTGGAAAGGAGAGCTTTTCTCAATACATAAAGTCTGCAATCTGATCCAGAAAGGTTACATTTGCTCCCGTTCGTGAACAGCACATTCTTCCAAAATGAAAAATCTTTTGATATGTGCTCCTTGGCAAATCGTAATTTAACTTCTTGATTTCGCTTGCTGATTAGAGGTTTATGCTGCATTGTAATTCGGCTTATGCAGTATATTTTTTTTTGTTTGAGAGCAACATACTTTTCCCAAATACTTTTCAGCAAATTTTTGCGAGCGAGGTGCACTCAAAAATTGAACTTTTTGATCTACCGTAAAATATACTTCTCATCACTCAAGATAAATATTTTATTATTTGCCGTTTTTTACTTATTTTCTACAACTTATTTTCTAAATCTCTTTTGAACCGTTTTATGATGTACTGAACTGTAGATCGCCTTCTATTAACAATATCAGATATCTCACTTAGCGATTTATGGTTTTTGTAATGTTTAATTACTAAATTTATCGCTTCAACAGTGGTTTGTCCTCGTTGTCTTCCCATTTTTTATTTTTTGTTTTTTTTTTTAATATTTACGTCAGTGAATTGCGTAGCACGTGGACATTTGTGATAAATTAGCTTGTAGCGACTTCCCCAAATACATTTTCCAACAGTTGTGTGAAGTTGGACGCAGTTCGAAACAGGGTTGCCGTATAAATGTAAGCTGTACGAGTTAAGCATTTGCATAGAAATTTAGTGAGTTTTAGAATAAATGCCATTTTTTAATTAAAAAAAATAAAAATAGTAAACTTCTGTTCTGCGGCTAGTTCTAGCACACTATGCACGCATAAAAAATAAAGGTTTCTTCTGGTAGTGAATTTGATAACAATCATATATTGCATGAAAGAAAATTGTAAGTCGATCCAAGTTCCAATTTTGATATGACAAAATTTTTAAAATGTTTTATCAAAAATAAGTAGATTTTTATATATATTTATACGATGCAAATCGGAGTTTATTATAATATGCATTTTTCAACAATTATTACAAATTTTAATAATTTTTCATTCAACATTTTCAATTTCAAAATCGGTTTGACAGTTCATTGTCGCAGCATCTGTGTCGATGCGATTACCTGTATTCTTCTACCATGGGTATTTATTAAGAACGATTTTCTTGTTATTATCTCCTTGGCAACACTGATTTCAATAGCTCTCACGCGTTTTGTGTTTTGTTTCACTGTCAAACTCCTTCAGTTTGGTCTTTAATTTACCCATGAATTAACTAACAAACCAACATAAAGATTTTAAATATAAATATGAAAATGTCACTTCACATGCGACTCGAACGTGATATGTAAACTAGACTTTAGAACGCCGGTGGTTCTCTCTCTCTTAACAATATTTAGAGCGAACAACCACATAGCGGATATATCTACCTCAGCTTTCTTAGTGTAAACATCCATTTGCTTGTCACACATGGCAATGTTCGTTGCTAAACATATGAATATTACGTCGACTTGTCGTCTACGTAATTGCATTGCGTGTTACTGTCAGCAACAGAAGTTGAAATTGGAACGCATATCATGCGTGTACAGTTCAATTCGGGTTTAAAGCTCTCTCGTTGTGCTACGATTAATGTTTGAGGGGAGGGTAACATAGAACACATACAAACACCCATAGACAAAATTATCTACGGAAACTAGGTCGTTAAAGTTTCAACTACATATTTTAATGTAATTTAAAAAAAAAAAATGGGTGAATTTTCTAAGACTGAGATTTTGGAAATAAAAACTAAAGGTGAGAATACATAAAACGCTTTTTGAATGGTTTAAATTGTTGGTTGGCTTCTTAGGAAAAGAAAAATAGAGCGGTGGACCAAATCAATTTTCGTAATTTTTAGTTCCTAATTGGTACTGCAGCCTGTCACCGAAAATTGTCAATGCAGGTCAACGTCTTACGATATATTTATACCCTCAGCCATATGCCTCAACAGCCTCAGCCTCATTTGATACGACCAAACGTGCCCCATCATAATAACGGTTTTAGACCCTATGTCTCTTTGGATCAAATTCGTTTCAGGACATTTGGAGTCGATCTAGCGATGTTCGTCGTCCGTTTGTTTCTCTGGCTGGCTGGTGCGCACAATACGTCTAGAAGAGAGTATTCGATATATTCCAAATTTGGTACATGGTAATATTAGTATCAAACTTAGATCGAGTTCGGAGATGGGAAATATCGGTCCACTCCTTCTGGTACCTCCCTCACAAAATGTCAATTTTTTCAAAGGAAATTATTTCCTGAACAGAAAGAGAACGGATAGTCAGATTTTGCTCCAACTTTGCAAATCCTAATATTTGTATCAGTGCTAGGCCGGTTGTAAAAATGGACAATATAGGTCCAGTACCTCCCCCTCAAAGGGTCAAAATTTCTAATAATTATAACTCTTATAAAATGTTATGTAAGTGTCCGATTGTCTTCAAATTATACACATCACAGAATTTTTATTAACCCAACGTCTGGTGTGAAGATTGAATATGTCGGTCCACTCCTTCTGGTACCTCCCCCACAAAGGATCAAAATTTCTAATATTTGAATTTGCTCTTAAAACGGGAAATTAACATCCGATATCATTAAAAACTTGGCACATGTCAATATTTCTATTAAAAAAATATATGTTATAATGATGGTAGAGGTCGGACCATTCCTTCTGGTACCTTCCCAACAAAGGGTCAAAGTTTCGAATAACCACATCGACTATTAAATCCGAAATAAGCATCCGGTATTATTCAAATTTCACACATCACAATATTTTTATTAATCCAAGGTCTGGATGGAATATATCGGTCCACTCTTTCTGGTACTTCCCCCACAAAGGGTAAAATTTTTGATTATCCTTGAAGGTCATATAACGCGATTCCATTCAGACTTGGCACATCTCAACATTTCCTTAAACACAAAAGCTGTTATAAAGATGGTAGAGATTTGTGGTACCTCCCTCACAAAGGGTAAAACTTTTGAATAACAAAAATGATCATAAAAACCGGATTAAGCATCTAATTCTCTTCAAATTTTACACATCCAAACATTTTTGCTAACGAAAAATCTGTTGTGAAGATTATAGATATCTGCCAACCACTTCTGGTGCCTCATCTACAAAGGCTCACAATTTCCAATACTTATATTTGTCATAACTTGCGAAACAAGTCGGCGATTCTTTACAATTTGCTATTTCTAAATATTTCTCTTAACCGAAATCTGATATGAATATGTAATTTATCGGAATTTATGATTTCGTATAAAATTGGATAAAAATCTTCGATTTCCTTTAAATTTTGCACATACCAATATTTTTTAATCTGTATTAGATGAAGTCAAAAATGGAATACTTCGGTCGACTATATCACACAATTTTTAACATTTTCTGTCATATATTTCATATAAAGTGACGGAAGTAGTCGATATAGTCCAAACCTGGCACTTCGAAATATTTATATCATATTTATTTAGGTCCGATATGAAATAGGCAATATTGGCCCGTTCTTTCAAAATCCGCTTTATAGAGGCTCGTTTGAATAATTATAAAAACCAATTTTTTTTTGAAATAATCGAACATTGGCTGAGGTTATACATCTGTCGGCACAACCGACCGAAACTTTTTTATTTGTTTTATTATTAAAAATAAAATATTTTTAAATATTTTATTATTTCCCACAAAATAACTGTTTTTGTTTTAATCAGCTGATGATATTGGATAGTTCTCTTTTATAATAGGGAGGTCCTCTATTTTTCTCTAAATATGCAATTGGCTTCCCATTCAGCATTTTTTGAAATTTTTAATCATATTCGAGTCTTTTTTGATCCTGTTGCGCGATTAAAAAGCTGGAATATGAGCGCATTTTCTGATCATAAAAGACTCAGTTGTCGGGAGAAAAACGTGACCTCCCGCGACTCTTCTAAATAAATCACATACGAGTCTTCCCCTAGATTAGTTAAGAGTCTTTTTCGACCATTTTCTGATCGTTCTACGAGTCATTCTCGAGTCGTTTTCTAATCATTTATTGCGCTAAAACTCTTTTTTAAGTCATTTTTTGATCATTTATGAGTCTTAAGTGAGTAATTTATTAGTCTTTTAAGTGTAATATATCACTCATATGTATATTCATTTAGGAGTCTTTTATGAGTCCCCTTTGTCTTAAATTCGAGTCATTTATGAGTCTTATATGAGTGTTTACGATTCTACGAATCACGTACGTGATTTCTAAATATTCGGATGTGCCGTAAAAAAAAGAATTTAATTATATATGTTCATATAAAAATTTATTTAAAATAAAAATATTTCAGATTTTATGATTATAATTTGTACTGTAATATCAATAAATGTGTTTGTGAAAAATATAGTAAAAAATTAAACAAAATGTTTTTGTAGGATTGTGTCATATCCTTGTCGTTGCTTGAATGTTTGAGATGACACATATCTGAAATAAAATATGTTCAAGTCTGTCCATTTTACTAATTCTTTGTATACGTGTTAAAAAGACAAACTTACTTTTGATTACTGTAACTAAATAACAATTTCCTGCACTCAGATTTACCCTGTCCCCTTCCAGCTGTATTGGCAGGCTAATTTATCTGAAAATAACTTTCGGTTTTTGCAATAAACTCTTTCAGAAAATAGATTATCAAAACAAATATATAAGTATTAATAGTTTATAAAATAGTGAATTAATCAATCAAATACCCAATTTTCTATACTTACAAATCAAGTTCTGTCTCATTTTGCTTCACCTGGACATTTTCTTTATTTTTCTCATAAAATTAGTTTTACTTCTTTTTTTTTTGCAAAATTAGATTTTCTGCCTGTTTTTTGTCATCGTTTTTATTTTAGCCTTTTCTATTTTTGTAATTTAACTTGCTGACATTTTCTTTATAAAAATTAAAAAATAAACAAAGAGATAAACGTACACTTTTTCATATTTTTTTCACTTTTCAATATTATACACTTTTGCTGTTGACGCCTCCATGCACTTTTTATAAATGAACAGTAATTAAACTTTTTGATAGTCAGTCCAGAAAAAAATGACCCTTGCATAACAAAACAAGCAATATTTATGCACTTATCTGTGCAAAATATGATCAAAAAATACATAATTTTGATCACTTTTCAAACAGCTGCAAGATCTTTTTAAGACTAATCATTTTTCAATCTCTAGATGATCGCAATACGATAATAAATAACGGAAAAATGGTCACATTTTGGACATCTCAATGGTTGATTTGCGATTCCCCTACATTTTGTTGTTGTATATTAAATTGATCTCTTTTCACTCATTAGATAGAATCATTTTCGAGTCGCTTTTCGATCATACAAGTCAGTTAATCATTTTTTGGTCACCAAAAGGACTCGAAGAAGACTCAGCAAAGTGATTTTTTCAAAAACAATCTTCCAAATGCTAGCTGGGTAGTTGTAAACATGGTAGAAGAATACAGGTAGATGCACCAACTCTTGGGGAACATTGATCTGTTAAATTTTTTAAAATGCTTTCTCAAAAATAAGTAGATTTTATAAGTGTTCTTATGCGACACCAATCGGAAGTTCTTATGATATGCATTTTTCAACAACTTTTACAAATTTGAATAAGTTTTCAATCAAAAATTTCAATTCCAAAATTGTTTTGAAAGTTTATTTTCCCAGCAGCTGTGTCGATGCGACCATGGTAGTAAAAACATATTTGGTCTGTTCCAGAACTGCAAGAAAGTAAAAGATGTATACTGCGACAAACGATTTTCTTCTTATGAAATCGAAAAAAAATGTCAAAACTGGTAGATCCTCGCAGGTTCTAGAACAGATCATTTGTAAACTTCATCAAAAATGTTGCACAAAATTCCAAATAAATAACGAGTTTACACAAATATTTTTATATAATCATAATAAATATTTGTTTGTTTATTAACTAACAAAGAAAACGACAACAACAACAACAAAACATATGAATGCAAATGTTGTTGGTTTCTTCTTTTTCTTGTCCGATTTCTTATCATTATCGTTTGGTGTTGGTGGCATGAATTGAGCAAACATTTGAAAACAAAGCAAAAAATAAAAAAACCGAACATAAAAAGCTATTCTCCTGCAAATTTTGTTTACGTCTTCTCAATGCAAAATAACAAAAAAAAAAGAAAACAATCAAAACAATTAATTCTTATTTATTTATAGGTAGGTAGGTATGAATGTTTTTTTTTTTTTTTTTGGTAAGCGGGTGTTCGTTTGATTCAGGCTAAGAAATAGCAACAAAAAACATAAATGAAAACAAAATTTCAATGTCAAATATGCGATTTTTATTTTTCAATGTCAAGATTGTTTGCAGGCAAATGTTGGAGAGCAGCAACGGTAGGTACTAGCGCAGCAGCTCTAGAAGCGTGAAGAAAAATAGCGAACCGAACAAAAGATCTATTCTCTCTCTCTATCCAATTTGAGAGACTGACGTTCTATGGGAATGAGTGCATATACATATCTCGATGTATCTAGATTGGTTTGTTTGTGGACACACATTTTTTAAATTAATAACTTAATGTTTTTTAATGATTTGTTTGCTAGTGTTGGCTTTTTGGCAAGATTATTGTGTCGTTGGATGGAGACCAGCTGGTATTTCGATGTGGAAACAAATGTTTTTTAGTGTCGACTACAGTATTTTCGTTAGGGAAATATTTGCTCTGTGTCAGAATTGCAAAAATATCAAAGTTTTTACTACGATAACCGATTTTGGTTTCACGATATCAATTGCGAACCTAGTAGATTCTTGCAGGTTCTGGAACATAGCAAACATTTACCAGAAACAAGTTGAAATATATCAGTCGATTTTTCCGACAGATGTTCGATTATTTAAATATAATTTGTCTTCTGATATGAATATTGAATTTTTGACCCCCTATAGTTATGTTTCAGATTTCTTATAAAACATTTAAAAATAAAACAGTTTTTTTTAAGTTAAATTAATTTATTTATTTTTTCAATTTTTTTAAATTCAATTTTAAATAAAATAACCGACATCAACATATCTGTTCAAGATGTGTACCACAATTAAGAATTTTGTGAAAGAATGTGTAATAATATAGATAATAACAATAATATTCTGGTGGGAGCTAAGTGGGTGAGAATGAAAGAAATTGGGAGCATGAGAGGTTGATAATGTCTGATGATAGAGAGAGGGAGAGAGAGGGAGAAAGGGAACGAAGGAGAGCTTAAAATTCAAATAAAATTAAGAGAGTTAAAAGTTAAGATAATTGAGGGTAAACAGTGATAGGCTAATAATAGGTACATGAATATGACTCTATGAAGTAGGTTCCGAAGAAATGGGCCAATATATCATCTTCACAACCGATCTTGTGATAGAAAAATTTGTATTTGCGAAATTGGAAGAGAGTTGGATGCTCATTTAGCTTTCTTTCAGCGTTTTATTTTTCAAAATCCTGAACCTTATGTGGGGGAGGTACCAGAAGGAATGATCCGAAGTCTACCATCTTTATGACAGATCTTGTGTTGATGGAAATATTGAGATGTACAAAAATATGAACGGAATCGGATGTAAATTTCGTGTTTTATGAGCTCCATGAATATTCAAAATTTTGCGCCTTTGTGGGGGAGGTACCAGAAGTTCTTAACACCAGACCTTGGACTAATAAAAATACTGCGATGTGTGTAATTTGAAGAGAACGGAAAGCTTATTTCGGATTTTATGATCGTTTTGGTTATTCAAAACTTTAACCCCTTGTGTGAGAGGTAGCAGAAGGAATGATCCGATCTCTACCATATTTATAAAAGATCTTGTGTTAATGGAAATATTGAGATGTGCCCAATCTGAATGGAATCGGATGTTAATTTCGCGTTTTATGAGCTTCATAAGAATTCAAAATTTTGACCCTTTGTGGGGGAGGTACAAGAAGGAGTGGATCGATATATCCCAATTTTATACCAGATCTTAATTTAATAAAAAAAATTGTGATGTAGGTAATTTGAAGACAATCGGGCCCTTGCATCACATTTTATATGAGTTGCAATTATTTAAAAATTTGACCCTTTGTGTGGAAAGTACTTGATGAAGTGGACCGATATTGTCCATTTTCGCACCTCACCTAGCACTGATGTAAATATTATGATTTGCAAAGTTGGAGCATAATCGGATAATCCTTTCTGTTTCTGTGCAGTAAATTATTTTCTTTGAAAATATTGACATTTTGTGTGGGAGGTACCAGAAGGAGTCGACCGATCTTGCCCATCTCCGAGCTCAATCTAAGTTTGACAATAATTTTACGTTATACCAAGTGTGGATCAAATCGGATACTCCCATCGTTATCGTAAGTTATCGTGCGCATCAGCCAGACGGAGGGACATTTCTAGATCGACTCCAAATGTACCAAACGGATTTGGTCCAAGCAGACCTACGATCTAAAACCGTTATTTCGATGAGGCACGTTTTGGCCGCATCAAAGATATATACCCTCTAGCCATATGGCCGAGGGTATAATAAAAAGAAACTGGCTTTAAGACATTCTCACTTTAACGTATTGACAAAGGACATCACAACCACGGTTGCCACTGAGTAAAAAAATTTCCTACCCAAATTAATTCATTTTGCAGTCAGTTTGTAAAATAATCTTTTTCTGACCAAACATAATATTGGTTATTAGCTAAAGTCAGTTCTTCAGCCATCATTACATTCTTCAAAGAAATAAATTATATTCTATTTCGAAGTTTGGTTTTTGTTAAACCTAAGTTAAATAGGTTTTTTTTCAGCTGCTAAGCTTGTGGATGGCACATTAAATTAAAAATAAAGTCAGTCAATTCTTTAAAGCTAAATTCATTAATTCCGTTTTTTATGGAACTTATTTTTGATGATGAATGATGATGAGTGGATGGCTTCCACTCCGATCGAACCTTTCTGGCTCTCTGTATTTATACCCTACACCACAAGGTGGTCAGGGTATTATGTCTTTGTGCATTTGTTTGTAACAGGCAGAAGGAAACGAGATAGACCCATAGTTCCTTTTGATGATCTGCATAGAATCACATTCTGAGTCGATTTATGCATGTCCGTCCGTCCGCCCGTCTGTCCATGTATTTTTGTAAACAAAGTACAGGTCGCATTTATTGCCCGATCCAGATGAAATTTTGCACAAATCGTTTGTTTGGCCCACGGACGAACCCTATTGAAATTGGAGATAGTCGGTCAAAATTTAGATATAGCTCCCATATATATCTTCGTCCGATTTGCCTTTTATTGTGAACCAAACGTGTAATATAAGCCCGAATAGTATGGAATTTTGCATATACACCCAAATTAGGCCTGAAAATATGTATGCCAAATTTGATCGAAATCGGTTAAGATATAGCTATAGCTCCCATATATATTGTTCATTCGATTTGTTATTTTTGTTCACCGCCGCCGTAATATGCACTCTGCAACAACAATATTTGGGGAAATATATCAAATACAGCTCGGAAATACATTTGCTAAATTTTACCGAGATCGGTTCAGATTTGGATATAGCTCCCATACATAACTTCGTCCGATTTACCTTTGATTGTGCACCAAACGCTTCCATATATATTATTCATCCGATTTGTTATATTTGTTACTCACAACCGTAATATGCACTCCGTAACAACGATATTCAGGAAAATATATCAAATACAGCTGAGAAATATCTTTGCCAAATTTTATCGAGATCGGTTCAGATTCGGATGTAGCTCCCATATATATCTTTATCCGATTTCAAATCAATTGTGCACCAAATGGGCAATACACTTCCGAATTTAAAAGATACAAATGCTTCGGCATATTTAGTACTTTGAACTTTAAATTATAATTATAATCATAGCGTGTATAATTGAATTCTCCCATAAAAACTTTTAATTGTTATGTGGAGCTCTACTTAATTAGCAAAGTGGTGTAGGGTATCATAAAGCCGGCCCCGCCCGACTTTAAGACTTTCTTTACTGGTTTTTCATAATTTCTGCATTCAATATTTTTTTACCGATATTCCTTAGAAGTTTCATTTCCACCGTAAATTTTCAAAGATAGTGTGTATTAACCAAAAATAGATCATAGTCAATCCGCATAGCATACATGTGTGATAGAGGTGCGCATATGACGTCGTTAAAAAATTTGTTGTTGATGAGAAATTCGGAAAATGACAAAATCTTGATTTTACATCTTAAAAGTTACCAAAACAAAAGCGAAGTTACCAGCACTGATAAAATTCTACCAACTGTGGCAACCGGGATCACAACACATTCTACAGCGCCATTCGAACAAATCCGATCAAGCAACTGGCTCATCCAGCTACATGTTGAAATTTGCAGTTGGTGCGTCAAGTACAACCTGTCTTCTCAAATAATAAACAAAAGCGTTGAAGATATTGCAAAAAGTAATGGTTGATAAGTGTGTGTAAAAATCCGTTTGTATTATTCAACTTTAAGCCCTTTATCTCTCTCTCTCTTCCTTTTATTGAATTCGAACTTCATGTTTATTACAAATAATTCCATTGTTTATTTGTTGAATTATGAATTTGTTTTATTTTTTTTTTTTTTGTAGGTAGATAGGCTGGTACAAAACAAATTTCACAAGCTATCCGATAAGATTGCATGTGAAAGCGAATGAAAAAGCAACAGTCAATCTCCGATAATAGACTGGGTACGACGTGACAAGCACCTTCACCAAACGATGACTAACCGTCCAAGCAACTACAACAACAACTGTTGCCTCTCACGTCATATATGGTTAAAAATAGTTATGGCTGTAGTAGTAGTGGAAGGAGATGTGTTTGTTTTTTCTGGTTTTGTTTTTGTACCCCCCTCTCATGAAAATGTCAACACTGACGCATGCAAATCTTTCCATATGGGGTAATGCATTTTCAAAATGCTTCGGGGGCATTTGATTATGAAACGCAATAAATATCTAGGATAACTCATATATCTATACAAAAGTTTCTGTTATATCAGTTAAATGTCACGTAAGCTACAGAAAAAAAGAACGTAACGTAACTCTTTGTCATTTAGTTTGGCTGAAAATCCCTTCCTCTGCCATCTGAAATTCACTCAATGACTGTGTTGCATGTGTTTTTGTTCTTCGTTTTTGCACTATTCTTCCCCCCATTTACTTATTTGTGTTTTCTTTTTCTTTGTAATGTAAATTGTATTAGCTCTTTTTAGATATGTTATAATGTTCTCTTTCTCTTCGCTCTGAGAGCGCAGAGTGTGTTCTCAGTATTTTGTTTGCATGTTTTTGATAGAATCACGTTTGTTTTTTTTTTTTTTGTTTGTTTTGTTTTCGTTTTCTCCGAATAAGGCGTGCTTGCTTGTTTGGCTCTCTTGCACGTTGTATTGTTTTGTATACTGGTTTTGTTGTTTTGCGCATATTTTTTGTTGTTGTTATTGTTAGATTTGTATTGTGAACTACATATTACATAGAGCAAAATCTTGAAATACTCGAACAGAGTTACCAAAGTTTTCTCGGAAGTTATGAATTTGTAACGAATTATAAAAAAAAAAATGAATGGGTGCAATAAAAAGAAATTTTGATGTGAATTTTTTTGATTGCCTCGAAGATATGCCGTCGTACGTCCCCTCTCATTGGTATATATACAATTTAATTACAAAAAGATTTACATTTTTATACCCTCACCCATATGGCTAGAGAGGATATACACTGGTGGCCAAAACTAAAGCAACTGAAATTACAAGGAGAATGAATGCCCTGTAACTGTTTTAAAGATTAAGAAAATGAGAAAGTTTTTCTTGTTTTAAATTAGGCACTTCATTCACTTTTTAAAAACCTAAAACAAAAATCCAAAATTCATTTTTATATAAAAAATAATGTATGGTCAAGTCAATTTACCCGATTTTGTCTTGGACAAAACAAAAGCAACTCTGATGTACATTCATATGACCGCTGCAATTTCCAGTTCAACTGGATTGGGGAGAGAGCTATTATTGGATATAAGCTCGAGATCAGTGCGTAGGCTAGTAGTGGTAGCTGGTCTGCATGCCCGTAAGCCATCAAAAAAGCCATTTATATCTGAAAACGATAATATTAAGTGGCATCCAGCTCAATGAAAAAAACATTTAATTCTGGGATGAGTCTACGTTTAATATTAAAGGCTCAGACATGAAAAATTTTATGGTGAGAAGACCAAAAAATGAAGGAATTAAGCCGCAGTGTTGCAAAGGTACAGTGAAGCATGAGGGAGAGTCAAAAATGGCGTGGCGCTGTTTTAGGAATTTATGGCTCGGTTTGCTTACAAAGATGTGTTGGACATCACGTTGTTCCCTTACGCTGAGTAAAATATTCGGCTCATTTGGGTGTTTCAGCATCCCAAACTATCCCAAACTTGCATCAAAACTTGTCAAATATTGGTTGCGGGAATCAAAAATCGATGTTTTGTCATGGCCGGTACAATCACCTGACCTAAACTCCATAGAAAACCTTTGGAGTATCGTAGACAGGAAGATCAAACAAGATTCGGCAACAAATAAGCGCAACATTTTCCAAAGAATTCGGGGTGCCTGGGAAAGCATACCCAAGCACTAAATTGAGCGTGTTATAGATTCAATGCCTCTTAGGTGTGTAGCTGCTATCAAAAATAATGGATGCTATGGACTACTAGCCAAAATTGTATTATTTTATAATAAATAATCAAAAAGTTTCTTTAGTTTTGACCAAGCAAAAATTGGGTCATTTTAGTTTTCCATATATTATTTTTCGTTCAAAATTATTTTTATATTTTTATTATTAGTTTCTTAGAAGTGAATTAAAGACTTCATTTGAAACTGGAAAAATAATTACGATTTGTTTATTTTCGTAAAAATTACAGGATGCAGCCAAAACGTGCCTCATCGAAATAATGGTTTTAGACCCCAGGTCTCTTTGAACCAAATACGTTTTAGGACATTTGGAGACGATCTAGAGATGTCCGTCCGTCCGTACGTCTGTCTGGCTGGTGTGCACGATAACTCTCGAAGGCAGTATTCGATCGTAATATGTGTATCAAACTTAGATCGCGTTCAGAGATGGGCAATATCGGTCCACTTCTTCTTCTGTCAATATTTTCAAAGAAATCATTTGCTGCACAGAAAAGAAAAGATAATCCGATTTTGCTCCAACTTTGCGAATCCAAATATTTTCATCAGTGCTAGGTCAGGACAATATCGGTCCACTTCATCAAGTAACTCCCACACAAATTGACAAAATTTTGAATAATTACGACTCTTATAACATATGATGTAAGAGTCCAATTGTCTTCAAATTACACGGATCAGAATATTTTTATTAACACAAGGTCTGGTGTGAAGATGGAATATAACGGTCCACTCCATCTGGTACCTCCCCCATAAGGGGTCAAATATTGAATATCTATAAAGCCAATAAAACGCGAAATTAACATCAGATTCCATTCAGACTCGGCACATCTCAATATTTCTATCAATACAAGATCTGTTATAAAGATGGTAGAGATCGGATCTTTCCTTCTGGTACCTTCCCCACAAAGGGTCAATGTTTTGAATAACCAAAACGATTATAAAATCCGAAAAATGCATCCGATTCTCTTAATATCGCACACATCCCATTATTTCTACTAACAAAAGATCTGCTGTGAAGATGGGTATATATCCTCTCCTTCTGGTACCTCTCCCACAAAAGGTCGTTTAAAAAAAAATAATAAAGTACTGCACAGAAAGAGAAAGAATGGTCCGATTTTGCTCCAACTTTGCAAAGCCTAATATTTTCATCAGTGCTATGTCATGTGCGAAAATGGACAATACGGGACCTCTCCTTCTGGTACCATACTACAAAAGGGTCAAAATTTTGAATATTCGTGGAGCTCATAGAACGCGAAATTAACATCCGATTCCATTCGGACTTGTCACATCTCAATATTTATGTCAACACAAAATTTGTTATAAAGATGGTTGAGATCGGACCATTATTTCTGGTACCTACCCCACAAATGGTCAACGTTTTGAATAACCGAAACGATTATAAAATCCGAAATCCCGGTTCTCTTCATATTTCACACATCATTTTTATTAACCCAATGTCTGATGTGAAAATTGGATTTGTCCGTCCTCTGCTTCTGGTACCTCCCCCACAAAGGGTCAATATTTTGAATAACTATGAAGCCCATAAAATGCGAATTTAACATCCGATTCCATTCGGACTTGGTACATCTCAATATTTCTGTCATTTCTACAAAGGGCCAAAATTGTGAATATTTAAAAACGATTATAAATTCGGAAATAAGCATCCGATTTTCTTGGTGTTTCACACATCCCATTTTTTCTACTAACACAAGATCTACTGTGAATATGGGATATATCGGTCCATTCCTTCTGGTATCTCACCCACAAGGAGTCAAAATTTGGAATAACTATGAAGCCCATAAAACACGAAATTAACATCCGATTCTTTGCAAACTCGGTACATCTCAATACAAGATGGATTATATATATGATAGAGATGGGACCATTTTTTCTGGTCCGTCCCCCACAAGGAGTAAAAATTTTGAATAACTGTGAAGCCCATAAAACGCGAAATTAACATCAGGTTTCAAGATTTTGAAAAACAAAACGCTCAAAGAAAGTGAAATAAAGCATCCAATTATCTTCAAATTTCACACATACAAATATTTTTTCTAGTACAAGATCTGTTGTGAAGATGATATATATCTGCCAACCGCTTCTGGCACCTCACCCACAAAGGATCACAATTCTCATTACTTTTATCTGTCATAACTTGCTAAACAAGTCGGCAATTCTTTACAACATAAAATATCTAAACATTTCTCTCAATCAAAAACCTGAGATGAATACGGAATTGATCGGAATTTATGATATAAATGTTCGATTTTCTTATAATTTTGCCCAAACCAATATTTTTATCGGTATTAGATGAAGTGTGAAAATGAAATACTTCGGTCGACTATATCTGGTACATCGCGCACGTTCTAACATTTTCTAAAAATGATCTCATATATAGTCGATATAGACCAAATCTGGCACGCCGCAATATTTATATCGATATGAAATGGACTATATTGACCCATTCCTTCGGAACCTACTCCATAGAGGGTCAAATATTTGAATAATTATAACAAATTATAATCGTAGTAAAATCTTTTACATTCTTGCAATTCTAGAACGGACCAAAACTTTTCTGTCCAGTTTTTCTGCCCACAATATCCTTGTTATTGTCAATTGGTTAGGGTAACCCTAACACATTTGTATCTCAATAACTGAACCGAACACTGAACGACAAAAGCAGTATTTATTTGTAAAAAGAAAAAAAAAACAGCAACAACAACAAAAACCAAACACAATATCACACCATTGTGGATTGGCAAAAATAAAGCGCTGCTATTTATTCTCTTCTTCAGTATTATTTTGTTCGGATTCCACAAAGCTATTGTCTGTTTTATAGGCGAGTTTAATGCAGTACGATTTGGTGGTAGTGTTCGAAACGAGTGTTGTCCCTTTTTTATTTGAGAAGACGAATTTGTTAGGAATTTCCTTGAGTTTTTTTTTGCCAAAAGATAGTTCAATTATTCAGCAGATAGCTTTGCTAACAGGAATTGTGAAAGGTCAAAAATTTCCGAAGAATTTTTTCCACTGCAAAAATTCCTCCTCCAAAATTGAATGTCTAAAAGCAGATGCTATTTTTTCCGAAATCAAAGAAAATAATCTTCGAATTTCTATAAAAATCTTCAATACATTGCGTTGCGGTTTCATTTTTTCTTTAAATTGCAAAAAAAAAAAATACAAAAAACATAATTTGTGAGACGTGAGTGTTTTGATTTTCTCCAACTGCCGTTGTTTTTGTTTTATTTCTTTGATTACCTACTTATCTCTCCGCAAAAACAAAAAACAACAAAATTAACAAAATATTTAAAAAAAAAGGTTTTCAAAAAATTTGTGAATTATTCATGTGCGTCATACACATGTAAACACTGCAACAACAATAGCTAAAAAAACCACAACATTGTCCCCCACCTATGAAGTGAGTTTGCAAAATCCAAACCAAGCCGTTAGTTAATACTACGTGTCCATGTGACAGAGAGAGAGAGAGGAGTACAGAGAAAGAGCCTAATAAAACTGTAAGTACAAATTTTATCAGAGAGGAAGAGCTAGTGTTTTTATTTCATTTCATAGAGGGCACGCGAACAGGTTTGCATGATTCCAATTGTGTGTGTGTGTGGGTTAGTGGGGAGACCAAAACAAATCATTGCAAAAACAACTACAACATTCATTGTGAGAGTTCACCAATTGAGAGAGAATCTATGAGAATAAAATAGCGAGTACGAATATGGTCTTAATTTGTGGTATACGTCAAATATACATTTGTTTGTGTGAGAGAGTGAGAGCATCTGACCCCAAAAAGGCATAGAGAGCTTGGAAGTGTTTATGTATTGTTTTGTTTTATTTTGGTGGTCCACATGCGTTAGATTTTAGCTTGTAATTTTTTTTTTTTGTTTTTATTTTTCCTTATTCTCTTCGATAGTATTTTTGCACATGTTATTTAGCAATAGTTTTCAATTTGTTTAACCATTTGAATACGTATGCAAGTGGGTCTGTGGCTTTATATTATCCGTCTTGATAGGTTTGCACAGTGTCGACGTAGTAATGCCAGCTAGCATTTGGAAGATTATTTAAAAAAAACCACTTTGGAGAGTCATCTTCGTGGTCTTTTGGTGATGAAAAAATGATTAACTCACTTGTATGATCAAAAAGCGACTCGAAAATAACTCTCACTAATGAGTAAAAAGAAATCAATCATCATTTTTAATAAAACTAAATCCGTTTCAAAAATTTTTATTTATCTAGCTTATAGCAATTCCAAAAATATTTAAACAAAACAATAAAAGAGTTCATACTTATAACCGATATACTGTACATTTCGTAATATATCAAATTTGGTGCCCAAAAAAGTGTACATACAGCATAAGCACATCCCTAACTTTCAACAAAGTGCCACTACTAAATAACGGTATTTTTTGAGTTGTTTAGTTTCAAGTGTGTGTTTAATAAACGACTAAAAATTTTTAGATTTATTCTCTTTTTTGTTGTAAAAATGTCAGAAAACGTCAAAAAACGAAGCGAAATTTCACAAGATGTGAGAAAATTAATAATACGCTTACGCAAAGAAAATAAATCGTACGGGGGAATCGCAAAAATTGTTAATATGAGTCGGTCTTCAATACAAACTGTTCTAAAAAATTATAATAAGTACCAAACAACTGAAAATCGTCATCGTTCTGGCAGACCAAGCAAGTAAACCGACCGCGATAAACGAGATGTGTTCCGCATTGTTACCGCTAATCCATAATCCAGTGCAGTTGATATTGCGAAATACCTCGAAAAATTGAATGATGTCTCCATACATCCTGAAACTGTTCGAAATGTTTTAAGAGCAAACGATTTCCACAACCGAGTCCCAAGGAAGAAACCTTTCATAAGTGAAGTGAATATGGCAAAACGACTCGACTTCGCAAAACTGCATCAAAATGACGATTTTGATTACTGGAAAAACGTTATTTTTAGTGATGAGTCTAAATTCAATATATTTGGATACGATGGTAAGCAAAGGGTATGGCGGAAACCAAATACAGCGATGGATATGCAGAATTTGTTACCTACAGTGAAACATGGAGGCGGATCTGTAATGGTGTGGGGGTGCATGTCAGCTGCAGGAGTGGGTAACCTTGTGTTTATTGAGACAACATTGGATCGAAATGTGTATTTGAATATGTTGAAAGCCAATCTGAAGAGTTCTGCCACTAAATTGGGACTTTCTTCTAATTGGATCTTTCAGCAAGACAACGATCCGAAACACACAGCTCAGATCGTACGAAAGTGGCTGCTATACAATGTCCCCAAACATTTGCATTCGCCTCCTCAATCACCAGATATTAATCCAATAGAAAATCTGTGGGATTATTTAGACGAGCGTGTGCAAAAAAAATCGAGCAAAGAAGACCTAAAAAGGACTTTACTTGAGGAGTGGAACAAAATACCGCAAAATATCACACAAAATTTAGTTTCCTCTATGCCCAGACGAATACAAACTGTTTTAGATGCTAAAGGCGGTCCAACAAACTATTAACTTACTTTAGTCGCCTAAATAGTTTAGAAAAACTATAGCTTTATTTAACTGTATGTACACTTTTTTGAGTTTTTTTAGGCATTGAAGCAAGTTTTCGTTTATGTTATTATTTAATGTATGAAAACTTCATTACTTTTATGACGTGTATAAGCTTTTAATTCAATTAAACCAATTTTTCAATTTAAAGAAGTCGTTTCATTGAAATAACCGGGTTTTTTTACGTGTACGTAGACTTTATTGGGCAACTGTATATATTATGTATATTAACAACAACAAAATGTAGGGGAACCGCAAAACAGTGAAAGTGTAAAATATTGAAAAGTGAAAAATAAATATATGAAAAAGCGTATGTTTTTTTGTTTATTTATTTATCAATTTGTTATAAAGAATAATGTCAGCCAGCCAAAATAGGAAAGGCAAAAATAACCAGTAAAGAGAGTCTTAAAGTCAGGCGGGGCCGACTTTATGATATCCTACACCACTTTACTAATTTATTAGAGCTCCACATAACAATTAAAAGTTTTTATGGGAGAATTCAATCATACACGCTATGATTATAATTATAATGTAAAGTTCAAAAGACTAAATACGCCGAAGCATTTGTATCTTTTAAATTCGGACTTGTATTACCCATTTGATATATGTGGGAGCTATATCCAAATCTGAACCGATCTTGATAAAATTTGGCAAAGATATTTCTGAGCTGTATTTCATATATTTCCCCTGAATATCGTTGTTACGGAGTGCATATTACGGCTGTGGGTAACAAATATAACAAATCTGATGAACAATATATATGGGAGCTATAGCTATATCTAAAAACGATCTTCACCAAATTTTACATACTAGCTTCTAGACTTAATTCGGTCGCATGTGCCAAATTTCATACCATTTGGTCAAATATTAGACGTTTGGTGTACAATAAAAGATACATCGGACAAAGTTACATATGGGAGCTATATCCAAATCTGAACCGATCTCGATAAAATTTAGGAAATGTATTTCTGAGCTGTATTTGATATATTTCCCAAAATATTGTTGTTACAGAGTGCATATTACGGCTGCGGAGGACCAAAATAACAAATCGGATGAACAATATATATAGGAGCTATAGCTATATCTGAACCGATTTCGATCAAATTTGGTATACTTATTTTCAGGCCTAATTTGATTGTATGTGCAAAATTCCATACTATTCGGGCTGATAATACACGTTTGGTGCACAATAAAAGGCAAATCGGACGAAGATATATATGGGAGCTATATCTTAATTTTTACCGATTATCTCCAATTTCAATAGGGTTCGTCCTTGGGCCAAACAAATGATTTGTGCACAATTTCATCTGGATCGGGTAATAAATACGAACTGTACTTTGTTCACAAAAATACATGGACATACGGATGGACGGACGGACACGCATAAATCGAATCAGAATGTGATTCTATGCAGGTCATCAAAAGGAACTATGGGTCTATCTCGTTTCCTTTTGCCTGTTACAAACAAATGCACAAAGACATTATACCCTGACCACCTTGTGGTGTAGGGTATAATAAGCTCGGGGTAAAGTCACTGAAAATCCAAAAAGTGCAGGAACTTACACCGCAAGAGAAAGAAAATAGACTCAAAAGAGCTAAAGTGTTGCTTCGCTTGGCCGAAAGTGGTGTAACTGCCGAATTTGGGTTTCTCCGATGAGAAAACATTCGTGGTCCTGCATTTTGTAAACAAACAAAATGATCGTGTTTCTTTCCAAAGAGTGTTCAGGTCAGCTGAAAATGTGCATCTTCGGTTGCCCACCAGAACTCAAGCGCCGGCCATGGTGATGGTGTGGGCCGCCATAACAGCAGATCGCTCTTCGTCGCTCTCCTCTCGTATTAATCGACTGTGGCATCAGAATAAATGCCGAATATTATAGCGAAAATATTCTGAGGGCGTAATAATGTCTTGGACATGCAAACATTTTGGCTGCAGACCTTGGACATTCCAATAGGACTCAGCACCATCGCACTCAGTACGCTACACCCCAGAATGGTTACAAAATGAGGTTCCTCGCTTTATTTTCAGCGCACAATGGCCACCAAAATCTCCGGATACCAATCCGTTGAACTATTGTGTCTGGAGTATTTTGGAAAGCAAGGTTGGCACTAAAAAATACCAAAGTGTCGATCACCTCAAGCAAGTGCTTCGCCGGGAATGGGCCAAAATACCGCAGAGCAACATTCATTGGCCGTTTGAAATCCAAAGGTGTCCAATTCGAACAAATCTTAAAATATTCTAGAATTTGATGCTATCTCCGACATATTTTGCTTTCATTAAATAATATTAAAAAAGGTAAAAACTATGGCGTTTGACTTTTTTGAAGTTTTTTTTTATCTCACCCTGTATATCCACGTTTTCCAAAAAATCTCATATTTCTCATATGAAGTACAGGAAATTGTCGATATAGTCCGAATCTGTAACGTTGTAATATTTATATCAGACTTAGGTCAGATACGAATTGGTCAATATTGGCCAACTGTTCCGGAACCTTCCCCATAAAGGGTCAACAGTTTGGATAATCATAAGTCATGGTTGAGGGCAGAACCGACTGATAAAATTTTACTTGTTTTTCTATTAAATTTCCCTCCTCCTTCCCTTCACCTTCCAACCACTGTTGCTTTGAATAAAAAAAATTAAAACCAAAAATAAGTATTTGTGTACCTTTCTTGTTGTTGTTGTTGCTGGTGTTGTTCTTATTTTGTCACACTTCTGATTCTGGTTTGGCATTATGTATTTTTTACTGGCACACATAAACATCGCGTGAACGGGTTTGTGGTTGTCGCTGGCTTCTCGAACGATGTTTGCAATTCATCAATTTGTTGTTGATTTCGTTCGACTTGGATCTGTGTTTGCGTTTATTATTGCTTTGATGAATGATGACAGGGCCGGCCGTACATGCCAACAAATAGCAAAAAAAAGAACCACTGAAACCACTAACAAAAATTAGGGTACCATAAAAAATCCAAGAAGATTGGTTGGTGGGGCAATAGCTATGCTGTCTGAATCACAAGTGGTATTATTCCACTTCCAAAGTAACTGAATGTTCCGGGGAATTTAAATTTTGTTCTGATTGCTATGGAAGTGGTTTGAGGGTGGGTTGGTTTAATTCTGAAAATAGTATTTTCGAAAAAAAGTAAAAGTTTTTTTTTTAACAGTGGATACAAATCTACTCTCAGGTGCCAAAATGTCGAATCTCATTTTGTCTTCATAAAAATTGAAAAAACGCAATTAAAATAGTATCAGTCGGTTTTGCCGACAGATTTATACTCACCAGCCTTGAGTTATGATTTTTCAAACTGTTGACCCCTTATGGGGGAGGTTCCGAAGCACTCGGCCAATATTGACCAATTCGTATCTGTCCTAAGACTGATACACATATTACAACGTGCCAGATTTGGACTATATCGGCTACTTCCTATACCCTATACAGGAGATATCTGCACATTTTTGGAAAATCTGTAAATATGCGTGAGGTAACATATATAGCGGACCGAAGTATTCAATTTTTTTACTCCATATTGGTATAAGCAAAATTTGAAGGAAATCGAACATTTATATTGAATTTTGTGCGAAATCATAGATTCCGATAAATTACATATTCATATCAGATTTCTGGTTAAGGGAAATATTTAGACATAGCAAGTTGTAAAGAATCGCGGAATTTTTTCGCAAATTCTGACAGATATAAGTATTGAAAATTGTGACCCTTTGTGGGTAAGGTACCAGATGGGGTTCGCAGTTAAATATCACCTTCACAACAGATCTTGCGTTAGCAAAAATATTTGGATGTGAGAAATTTTAAGAGGGGTGGATGCTTATTTCGCTTTCTTGGAGCTTTTTGTTTTTCAAAAATCTTGAACCCTATATGGGGGAGGTATCAGAAGAAGTACTTCGATCTGTACCATCTTTATAACAGATCTTGTGGTGATAGAAATATTAAGATGTACTAAGTCAGAATGGAATAGGATGTTAATTTCCCGTTTTCATGGATACTCAAAATGTTGACCCCTTGTGGGGGAGGCACCAGATGGAGTGGACCGATATATCCCATCTTTACACCAGACGTTGGGTTAATAAAAATAATGTGAAGTGTATAATTTGAAGAGAACCAAATGCTTATTGTCGATTTTATGATCAATTTGGTAATTCCAAACTTTGACCCTTTGTGGGGGAGGTATCAGAAGAAATGGTCCGGTCTCCACCATCTTTATAACAAATCTTGTGTTGAGATGTACCAAGTCTGAATGGAATCGGATGTTAATTTCCCGTTTTCAAGATTACTCAAAATGTTGACCTCTTCTGGGGTACGTATCAGAAGGAGTGGATAAAAATATGGTGATCTGTGTAATTTGAAGAGAACCGGATGATATTTCGGTTTTTATGATTGTTTTGGTTACTCAAAACTTTGACCCTTTGTGGGTGTGGTACCAGAAGGAATGGTCCGATCTCCACCATTTTTATAACAAATCTTATGTTGATAGAAATATTGAGATGTGCCAAGTCTGAATGGAATTGGATGTTGATTTTGCGTTTTAGGCCTTTGTGGGGGAGCTACCAGAACGGGGTGGACCGATATACCCCATCTTCACACAATACCTTTGGTTAATAAAAATATTGTGATGTGTGTAATTTGAAGACAACCAAAAGCGTATTTCCGATTTTATGATCGTTTTGGTTATTCAAAACTTTGACCCTTTGTGGGGGAGATATCAGAAGAAATGGTCCGGTCTCCACGGTCTTTATAACAGATCTTGTATTGATGGAAATATTGATGTGAACCAAGTCTGAATGGAATCGGATGTTAATTTCGCGTTTTATGAACTTCAGGAATATTCAAATGTTGACCCTTTGTGGGGGAGGTACCAGAAGGAGAGGACCGATATATCCCATTTTCGCCGCAGATCTTGGGTTTATAAAAATATTGGGATATGTGAAATTTGAGGACAATCGGACTCTTACATCCCATTTTATGAGAGTTATAATTATTCCAAATGTTAACCCTTTGTGGTGGAGGTACTTGATAGAGTTGACCGATATTGTCCATTTTCGCACCTGACCTAACACTGATGCAAATATTATGATTTGCAAAGTTGGAGCAAAATCTGACTATCCTTTCTCTTTCGGTGCAGTAAATTATTATCTTTGAAAACGTTGACATTTTGTGGGACAGGTACCAGAAGAAGTGGTCCGATGTTGCCCATCTCTGAACTCGATATAAGTTTGACAATAATATTACGATGTACCAAGTTTGGATCAAATCGGATACTCCCTTCGAGAGTTATCGTGCGCACTAGCCAGCCGGGCAGCCAGACGGGCATTGTTAGATCGTCTCCAAATGTCCTGAAACGGATTTGGTCCAAAGAGACCTAGGGACCGTTATTTTCAAGAGGCACATTTTGAACGTATCGAATGATACATACTCTTTGCACCCATATGTGATAGAATCTGGAAGACGGTAAAAGTCTTTGTCGAAGGTGTGCTAAAAGCCAAGAAGAAAGGCCTTAGCGCAACTTTGTAAGGCGCAATAGGGCAAACTGAATGCAGGTACAAAATGATGAATGGACCAAGGGGTTCGCTTCGAAGTAATGCAAAGGCGGTGCCGAGAATGAGCATTTCCCGGGGGGAAAAGGTTGGAAACAACTGAGATTTGGCAATTTGGTTGGATAAAAAAACACAAAGTGGAGATGGACGCACAAGCTTATTCCATACGCCCAGATATGGTACAAACGGAAACAAGGAGAAGTAATTTACTACCAGACGAGATGATCTCTGGACATGGTCATTTTCGTAAATACCTTTACCGAATAAGGGAATGCGACACAATGTCGAAAATGTCATTCAAAATATGATGCAGATTGAGAGAATCTGGGGCGCTGAAAATCTTTGCCGAAGGTGTGCTAAAACCCTGAAAGAAAGATCTTGTAGCAACTATATAAGACGCAACAGCTGAGCCTGGACATAGGCACAAACTGATGAATGAAGTTACACCAAAAAAAAAAAAGGAACCATCTCGAAGTAATGTAAAAGCTTTATCAAGGTTGAGGGAAGTTGTTGAAAGGAGGTGGGTTTCTGGTAGCATTGGAGTCCGGCATAGGACATTTCTGAAGACATCGTCTAATGCGCAATGCATTTTCCCATCCCAACCGGCAAAAAAATTGTCAGAGACATGACATCTAATATATTTTTTTTATTTGGAATATGGTTGGTTTTTAATACAGGGTGAGATAAAAAAACTGCAGCAAAGTCAAACGCCATAATTTTTACATTTTTTTTTTTAAATTTTATTGAATGAAAGCAAAAAATGTCGGAGATAGCATCAAATTTTAGAATATGATTAGATTTGTTCGAATTGGCCACCTTTGGGACGAATTATGGCCTTCGAAACCGAAACGGCCAATGAAACCGTCACACTCTGTCCAAATGTTGCTCTGCGGTATTTTGGCTCATTGCCGGCGAAGCGCTTGCTTGAGGTGATCGACACTTTGGTATTTTTTAGTGCCAACCTTGCTTTCCAAAATACTCTAGACACAATAGTCCAACGGATTGGTATCCGGAGATTTTGGTGGCCATTGTGCGCTTGAAATTAAAGGAAGAACCTCAGTTTGTAACCGTTCTTCGGTGGCGCGTGCTGAGTGCGATGGTGCTGAGTCCTGTTGGAATGTCCAAGGTCTGCGGCCAAAATGTGTGCGTGCCCAAGGCTTTAATACACCCACCAGAATATTTTCGCTATAATATTCGGCATTTTTTCTTGTCTGTTGTAATCACGCTATCTTTCGATCGAATAGAGATAGAAGGCTAAAATTTTGCACACGTGTTTATTTTTCCTGTAGGCAGGTTAAGTTTGTAAATGGGCCATGTAGGTCCACGTTATCATATAGCCCCCATATAACGGTACCTCCCAATATTCGGTATTTTAATGATTTTATCGTCATTATTCACCGGAATTGTTTCAACTTTGGTATTTGAAGTTGGAAATGGATACTACAGCCTATGACAGAAAATTGTCTGTGCAGGTCCACGTCTTCGTATAGCCCCCCATATAACGGTACCTCACAATATTTGGTATTTTGATGATTTTAGCGTCATTATTCACCAGAGTTGTAACAAATTTCGTATTTAAAGTTCGTAATGGGAACTACAGTCAGTGACAGAAAATTGTCTATACAGGTCCAAGGCTACGTATAGGCCCCATACATCAGTACCTCCCTATATTCGGTATTTTGTCACTTTTAGGTACAATACCCACCGAAATTGTTTGACTTGTCGTATTTGAAGTTCGTATTGGATGCTACAGCCTGTGACAGAAAATTGTCTGTGCAGGTCTACGTCTTCGTATAGCCCCCATATAACGATACCTCCCTATATTCGGTATTTTTATGATTTTATCGACATTATTCACCAGAATTGTAACAATTTTCGTATTTAAATTTCGTAATGGGAACTACAGTCAGTGACAGAAAATTGTCTGTGCTGGTCCACGTCTTCGTATAGGCCCCATACATCAGTACTTCCCTATTTTCGGTATTTTGACACCGAAATTATTTGAGTTGTCGTATTTGAAGTTCGTATTGGATGCTACAGCCTGTGACAGAAAATTGTCTATGCTGGTCCAGGTCTTCGCACAGCTCTGGTATAATGGTACCTCCCTATATATACCATATTTTGATGATTTTAGCTTCACCATTTATTTCAAGTTTCGAATTTAAATATGGTAATGGCTTATGACAAAGAATGCCTATCTAGGTCCACGTCGTATAGACCCCAATATAATGGCTATATTCGGTATTTTTAAAATTTTAACAGAATTTTTTAAGGGTTTTATTTTTTGAAAATTTCCAAATGCGTTCCAAATAGTGGAGGGTATTCAAAATTTTGCTGTGTAATTTTGGAGTTTCAATGGGTTTACCCCGACCTACTTGTTCAATATTTGCCGAATGGAATATTGTGATATGTTCAGCTCTCGACCCATTTTTCGGCAAGTCACGGGCGATGGTACGAAATACAAAAGATTTATTCACATTTAAATGCTTGTGGTTTTCCAGCCAAATATAAGGAAATCACACTATCACGCTTGAATTCCATCACGAATAACTTTATTTCAGGAAAATTCTCACCAAAATGCTTTTGTACGCTTGTAAACAATATAATGAGCTGTCACTGGAAAAATTTTAACAGCTGTCGGACGAGTGGCTTAGAAATGACAGCAGTCTGAAGTTAATTGCAGTTTTTTCATCTTATTCTGCATATGTTTCATCCGATTTGATGTTTAAGTCTCTCACATTCGTAATTTGGTTCGACAGCTGATATTTGGTACCAGATATCTTATAATGCTCGGAAATACCTTTGCCAAATTTTATCGATAACGGCCATATTTTGGATATGGCTCCTTTAATCCGATTTCAGGTTTACGGTGCAAATAATGGCGAATATTAGCCCAAATTGACTGAATTTTAGGACGTACGTTTCCATTTAGTGCATCTCGGCTCCGATATATATTTTTTTAATATAATCCTTCTCGCAGTGATATCCTACACTCTATAGCAATTTTATTTGGTATAAAAGATTAAAATGTCTCCGTCAAATTTTGTGAAAATCGATTCAGAATTTGATATGCCTCCCATATATTAGCTCCTGCTGAAATCAAATTATAAGTGCTCTAAAGCCAAATTTTGATAGGTGCTCTACTAGGAGCTCTACTAAATATGCATAGCGGTGTAGGGTACCATATAGTCGGCCCCGCCCGACTTTTGGCATTTCCTTACTGGTTTCGATATGGGGATACCATTACAATGTATTCAGCGGATTATGCTCTTTTGTGAAATATTCGAGCATAATTTCATCAGACATATGCGAATGCTTTTGAGGTGATGTATTATCAACAAAAAAATGATAATACATGAATACACACAATTGTTTTTTTAGCGTGGGCCCCCCTTACAGTACCTCCCAATGGGGTGTGTAACCTCTGGCTAAAGTTCTCGCAGGAGAGGCGCCCCATGGACGGTTTCTCCCCCACCCCCATGGGTTTTTACTTAATTGGTGTTATTTCAAAATATTATTATCTATAATGCATGTATTTTTTTATTTTTATTTATTTATTTTTTTTTTGTTTTTTTTGCAAAATCACATTCTTCTCCGCCCAGCTGTGTTATTGTTTTCCTCTTCATTTGCTTTCATATGTTTTTGTTTTCTCTACGGCAACAAAAAAGAAATGCAAAAACAATGAAAATATCAACATCAGGAAAACCATATAGAAATTCCTCTGATAATATATATATATTGACGAACAACAACGACAACAGCAACAACAACAAGTCATTTAGTAGGCAATGAACTTTATATAAATAATCAGTTTTGCGCTATTATTTTTATTCGCCGCCGCCTCCGCCGCCATACGTCGTTGACGACACGAGGTGACAATCTAAACAAAATATTGTTTTTTTTCTTTTCTTGGTTAAGTGGCTTGTTTTTTCTTTTTGGCATGATAGCTTGAGATACTTTCTTTGGCCGATACGTGACTTCGGGGGAGAATATAATAAGGCTGGTTGGAAAAAATTGAAACTTTTCAAACTTCTGTTACGTTAAATCGCCCCATTAGCTGGTAACCCTGAATATAGAAAGTAATTGCTTGTTTAGATAGAAAATGTTATCCGGATTATCCCACATTAATGGGATCTATTGCTTAATCTGGATTTTTTTTCTTAAACAGATTTAACACACAACAAGTTAAAAAGCAGTAATTTCGGTCCGGCCGAACTTTGAATACCCTCCACCAATTGGAACGAATTTGGAAATTTTCAAAAAATAAAAAAAATTCTGTTAAAATTTTAAAAATACCGAATTGAGGCGTTATATTGGGTTCTATACGACCTGGACCTACATAGGCATTGCTTGTCATAAGCCATTATCATATTCAAATTCGAAACTTGAAATAAACGGTGAATAATGTAGCTAAAATCATCAAAATATCGTATATGGGGAGGTAGCGTTATATCTGAGTTATGCGAAGATCTGGACCAGCATAGATAATTTTCTGTCACAGGCTGTAGCATCCAATACGAACTTCAAATACGACAACTCAAACAATTTCGGTGGGTATTGTACCTAAAATCGTCAAAATAACGAATATAGGGAGGTACTGATGGATGGGGCCTATGCGAAGACCTGGACCTGTATAGACGATTTTCTGTCACTGACTGCAGTATCCATTTCGAACTTCAAATACCAAATTTGAAATAGTTCCGGTAAATAATGTCGCTAAAAATCATCAAAATACCGAATATCGGGAGGTACTGTTATATGAGAGCCATACGAAGACGTGGATCTGCAGAGACAATTTTCTGTCTTAGGCTGTAGTATCTATTTCGAACTTCAAATACCAGATTTGAAACAATTTCGATAAATAATGTAGCTAAAATCATCAAAATACGGAATATCGGGGGTTATCGTTATATGGGGCCAATACGAAGGCCTGGACCTGCATAGACAATTTTCGGTCACAGACTGTAGTTCCCATTACGAACTTCAAATACAAAATTAGGAATAATTCCGGTATATAATATCGCTATAATCATCAAAATACGGAATATCGGGGGCTATACGAAGACGTGGGGGCTATACGAAGACGTGGACCTGTTCGGACAATTTTCTGTCCTAGGCTGTAGTATTCATTACGAACTTCAAATACCAAATTTGAAATAGTTCCGGTAAATAATGTCTCTAAAATCATCAAAATATCGAATATCGGGGGTACGGTTGAATGGAGGCTATACGAAGACGTGGTCCTGCACAGACAATATTCTGTCTTAGGTTGTACTATTCATTTCGAACTTCAAATATCAAATTTAAAACAATTCCGGTAAATAATGTCGCAAAAATCATCAAAATACCGAATATCGGAAGGTACCGTTATATCGGAAGGTACCGTTACGAAAACGTGGACCTGTTCGGACAATTTTCTGTCCTAGGCTGTAGTATTCATTACGAACTTCAAATACCAAATTTGAAATAGTTTCGGTAAATAATGTCTCTTAAATCATCAAAATACCGAATATCGGGAGGTTACGTTATATGGGGGCTATACGAAGACGTGGACCTGTTCGGACAATTTTCTGTCACTGACGGTAGTTCCCATTACGAACTTAAAATACCAAATTTGAAATAGTTCCGGTAAATAATGTCTCTTAAATCATCAAAATACCGAATATCGGGGGTACCGTTGTATGGAGGCTATACAAAGACGTGGTCCTGCACAGACAATTTTCTGTCTTAGGCTGTAGTATTCATTACGAACTTCAAATACCAAATTTGAAATAGTTCCGGTAAATAATGTCGCTAAAATCATCAAAATACCGAATATCGGGAGGTATCGTTATATGGGGGCTATACAAAGACGTGGACCTGTTCGGACAATTTTCTGTCATAGGCTGTAGTATTCATTACGAACTTCAAATACCAAATTTGAAACAATTCCGGTATATAATGTCGCTAAAATCATCAAAATTCCGAATATCGGGAGGTACCGTTCAAATACCAAATTTAATGAATCTGCTGGATTTTTCGGATATTTTTCATGCAGTTATTGAAAGAAAAATATTTTTCGAATTTCTCAAAGAATATTAAAGGGCTTTTTTAGGTCTCAATTCGTGAATTTTGCAGAAGTTTTCTGATTATATCACTTTTAAGCTGACCTAAGAAATCTATCCGACCGTCACTAATTTCACATATCCCATTTCAAATGGGATATTTCAAATTTGATTTTTATATTTTTTGTTACTCTAACAAACAATAGCTGTGTTTCGGTTGGCTGATAGCATTTTATCATCGACAATATAAACCGCTAGAAAATTTAGAGCCAACATTTTGAATTTTTTTAAAATTTTCTTTGTTCCAGAACTGCAGGAATATAAAAACTTTTACTACCATAAGCGATTGTTCATTTATGCTATCGAAAAAAATCCAAACCAGCAGATTCTGGAACTGAGAAATTATTTATTATGAACACCTCCTTGCCAATGTATGAATCACTTTCCATTTTATATTACCCCCTTTACAAACACATGGGCCGACCCACTGTACCACACTCATGAAATTTTGCCAATGATGTGACACACTCACTCTCCTCGACTCTGACTGATGCTGACGTTGATCCGCATTAGTTTTGCTATTTTTTTTTCAAATTTGTTGTGTCATTTTGCCATTTTGGGTTCCGGTTTTCCATTTCACTTCACATTGTTGTATTTAAATTGTTTAAACAATAACATGTCATTATTAGCCAGCCATGGCTGGTATAACTTTTGTTTTTTTAATTTAATTTTTCAAACCCTTTCATATAGTCAAACCTCCTTCTCCTCCTGTCCAACGGGCAAATAATTATGGCTAATGCCGATATTTAAGTTGAGGGAATAGATGCAACACAACAACAGCAATAATATGGATTTAAATTGAAAATTACATTTAATTTAATTTTCAATTTAAATACCTTGTGGGGAAATGGGAAAAGTGTGTGGGGGAAATATGCTAATTTACAGTTGTCAGACTTCGAATAAATGCCAAGGAAAATTTCCCCATGGCCTTTAAGTGAGGATTTTTCAAACAAAAATTTTAACATTCAAAAATATTCTGAGGTCTTCAAACGTGGCCTTGGAAGATTGATTTTTTAAAATAAATTTTCAAAATTCCTCTAAAGCTCTTAAACACGGATTTTTAATATAAATTTCGAAAAAATCTCTGAGGACCTTAAACGTGGATTTTTGAAATAAATTTTCAAAATTCCTCTGAATCTATAAACGTAAATTTTGGAAATAAAATTCAAGAAATCTTCAAGGATCTTTAACGTGGATTTTTAATATAAATTTTCAAGAAATCTCCGAGGACCTTATACGTTGTTTTTTTTAATAAATTTTCAAGAAATCTCCGAGGCCATTAAACGTGGATTTTTAAAATAAATTTTCAAAATTCCTCAGAAGCCCTGAAACGTGGATTTTTAATATAAATTTTCAAAATTACTCTGAGGCCAAAAACTTGCATTTTTAAAATAAAATTTCGAGAATTCCTCTGAGGCCCAAAACTTGCACTTTTAAAATAAATTTTCGAGAATTCTTCTAAGGCCATAAACGTGGATTAAATTTTTTTTTTTCAAATAATAAACGTGAATAAATAAAGGTGGATTTTTAATATAAATTTTAAAAATTACTCTGAGGCCAAAAACTTGCATTTTTAAAATAAATTTTCGAGAATTCCTTTGAGGCCCAAAACTTGCACTTTTAAAATAAATTTTCGAGAAATCTCCTACGACCCTAAAAGTGGATATATAAAATAAATTTTTAAGAAATCTCCGAGAATCTTAAACGTGGATTTTTTAAATAAATTTTTAAAATTCCTCTGAGAACCTTAAACGTGGATTTTTAAATTAAATTTCAAAATTCTTCTAAGAACCTTAAACGTGGATTTTTAAATTAAATTTCAAAATTCCTCTGAGAACCTTAAACGTGGATTTTTAAATTAAATTTCAAAATTCTTCTAAGAACCTTAAACGTGGATTTTTAAATTTAATTTTAAAATTCCTCCGAGAACTTAAAACGTGGATTTTTAAATATATTTTTAAGAAATCTCCGAGAATCTTAAACGTGGATTTTTAAATTTAATTTTAAAATTCCTCCGAGAACTTAAAACGTGGATTTTTAAATATATTTTTAAGAAATCTCCGAGAATCTTAAACGTGGATTTTTAAAATAAATTTTCAAGAAATCTTCGAGGACCTTATACGTTGATTTTTTAAATAAATTTTCAAGAATTCCTCTGAGGCCATAAACGTGGATTTTTAAACATTTTTTTCAAATAATAAACGTGGATTTTTAAAATAAATTTTTTAAAATTCCTCTGAGAACCTTAAACGTGGATTTTTAAATTAACTTTCAAAATTCTTCTAAGAACCTTAAACGTGGATTTTTAAAATAAATTTTCAAGAAATCTCCTACGACCTTAAAAGTGGATATATAAAATAAATTTTTAAGAAATCTCCGAGAATCTTAAACGTGGATTTTTTAAATAAATTTTTAAGAAATTTTAAGAAATTTCTGAGAACCTTAAACGGGGATTTTTAAATTAAATTTTTTAGAAATCTCTTAGAGCCTTAAACTAGTATTTTTAAAATAAATTTTTAACAAATCTCCGAGAACCTTAAACGTGGATTTTTAAAATAAATTTTCAAGAAATATCCAACGACCTTAAACGTGGACTTTTAAAATAAAGTTCTACTGAGAACCTTAAACGAGGATTTTTAAAATAAATTTAAAAAAAATCACCGATGACCTTAAACGTGGATTTTTAAAAATAAACTTTCGAAATTCTTCTGAGAACCTTAAATGAGGATTTTTAAAATAAATTTTCAAAACTCCTCCGAGAACTTTAAACGTGGATTTTTTAAATAAATTTTCAAAATTCTTCTGAGTACCTTAAACGCAAATGTTTAAATTAAATTTCAAAATTCCTCCAAGAACTTTAAATGTGGATTTTTAAAATTAATTTTCAAGAAATATCCGACGACCTTTAACATAGATTTTTAAATTAAGTGTTCAAGAAACCTCCGACGACCTTGCGCGTGGATTTTTAAAATAAATTTTCAAAAATTTTCAAAAAATTCCTCTCAGGCAATGAACTTGGATATTTAAAATACATTTTCAAGAATTCCTCTGAGGCCATAAACGTGGATTTTTTAAATAAATTCTCAAGAATTCCTCTGAGGACCTTAAACGTGTATTTTTTAAACAAAGTTTCAAAATTCCTCTGAGACCATAAACGTGTATTTTTTAAACAAAGTTTCAAAATTCCTCTGAGGCCATAAACGTGGATTTTTAAATAAAATTTCATGAAATTCCTCTGAGGCCTTAAACGTGGATTTTTAAAAAAAAATTCAAATAATCTCCGAGGCATTTTTAAAGATTAAATCTCAAAAATCCTCTGAGGCCATAGACGTGGATTTTTTAAATAAATTTTCAATAATTCCCTGAGACTCTTAAAATTTTTAAGAATTATCTAAGTTTTTAAACGTGGATTAAAAAGTAAGAGTCTTCTGAGATATTTTAACGTGGGATTTTTAACGATTTTTCAAGAATACTTGAAGGTCCTAAAAACGAGGATTTTTTCTAGACTCCTCGAAGGCCCTGCAAAGTAAATTTTTTAAACAAATATTTCCGACTCCTTGTTGGTCAGTTCTAAAATTACTTTTCAAGTCTCCTTAAAAAAAATGAATTTTTAAAACTATTTGTCAAAAAATCTCTGACTTATTTAAACGTAGATTTTCAAATAAAATTTTTAATATTCCTTAAAGGTGTGTTATATTAATCATAAATACGAATTTGTAAAATGAAGTCTTTAAGAATTCCCTTGAGAATTTTAAGAGTCCTAAAAGGTTCTTCCTTATTGACATAAAATCTCTGATCTGTTGTTGCAAAATGGTCAGGCTTAATGCTTCTATTGTTGTTTTTATAAAAACAACGTTTGTTTTTTAGTGGAGAACGATGGTAATGTTTACCAGGAGGTAAGGCAGGAATACCTAGGATTCGGAAAGAGCCACCAATCCTCATCAATTCCCTTGTTTTTTGTCTGGGATATTCTCCCCAGAAATTATTTTTGATCTGTTTAAAAAACACCTTTTTACGACTCCTTTAAGGTACTGAAACATGCATTTCTTAAACTATTTTCAAGAACATTTTCAAACTCCTTGAATGTCCTTTTTCAAAAACAACTTTTCAAAGACTCCTTAAGGGCCCTTAAAATTGAATTTTTCAAACTATTTCTCAAGAATCCTTTGGCTTATTAAAATGTAGATTTTTAAATATAATCTTAAATATTTCTCAAAGGTCCTTAAAGGTGGTTTTCTATGATGTAATTTTCAAGAATCCTCTGAGGCCTTTAAAACTTCCCATAAGGCATTTGAACATTGATTTTTGTAACAATTTTTTTTTACAAACAGGTGTTCCGGATAATCTCCTTAAAAATGTGTTTGAAATATTCTAAATATTTACAAACGTAAATACTTTAAAAATATATGTGGATATTCCTTTGAGGCCCTTTAACGTGCAAGTATTGACGGCAATTTTTGCAACAATTCTCTGAAGTCCTTACAACGCAAATTTCTAGCACATTTTTAGGAATTCTAGAAGCCTTTTAAAAGTCGATTTTTAAAACAAATTTTCAATTTTTTATCAAGGACGTTTCGGATAATCTCCTTAAATAAATATTCCAATGCATAAAAACGATGAAATGTCTCAGGGATACTTCAGAAATACTTTCCTTATTTTTTATTTGTTTAAAATGCGCTGGAGTAACAACATTGTCCTCGTATTTTTTTTTTGTCCAAACATGTGTGCCTCTGTTCGTGTGTGTGCGACAGTTAAAATGTTGTTATTGTTGCTGTTTTTTGTGTGTGTGTGTGTTTTGTCAATATGTCTGGCTCATATCACTTCACATGGAACATAGATCTGGCTAAAACAACCGACAACACTCACTTCACTTCAGACAGTTTTAATTAGTGCATAAAAAAGTAAATTTCAAAAACAACAAAAACAACAAAAAAAAAAAACAAAAAAAGGAAAATACACAAAAACCATTGAATACAGGCACAGCAGAAAAAAGTGGCAACAGTAACAACAACCTCAGCACCATTTCGTTAAGGACAAGGATATGCAACGTCAGATTACAAAATCCAAACAAATAGAAGGAGTAAAGCTTTGGATAAAGCAACAATTTTTGGATGTTGAAATTTAGGAATTTTCGAGGATTATCAAACTTATTTTTTAAAATACTCTCAAATCAATATTTGTGGAGGAAAATTTTTAAAACTAATTTTTAAAGGACATTTAGACCTACAAACGAGGATTTTTATACCCTCCACCTTCTAAAGGAGGGTATATTAACTTTGTCATTCCGTTTGTAACATCCCTAAATATAAGTCGTAGACCCCATAAAGTATATATATTCACAGTCAGCATAAAATTCTAAGTCGATTTAATGACTTCCGTCTGTCTGCCCGTCTGCCTGTCTGTCTGTTGAAATCACGATACAGGCCACATTATTTGATGTAGAGCGTCAAAATTTAGCAGAATAACTTGTATTGTGTCTAGAATGGTTGGTATTGAAAATGAGATATATCCGTACACGTTTTGGTATAGCTCTCATATAACGGTACCGCCAGATATTCGGTATTTTGATGATTTTTGCCACATTTCTTCGCGGATTTGTCTAGAAATTGGTATTTTTGTGTCCTAAGGGGTTCTAGCTCCGTTGCCGAAATATTGCATGTATAGGTTAAGGTTTTGGTATAGCTCCCATATAACGGTACAATCCGATATTCGGTATTTTGATGATTTTTGCCACATTTTTCACGGATTTGTCTAAAAATTGGTATTTGTTGGTCATAATGGCTGCGGTGGCGAAACATTGTATGTATAGGTCCACGTTTTGGTATAGCTCCCATATAACGGTACCTCCAGATATTCGGTATTTTGATGATTTTTGCGGGACACAATGGGTTCTAATGTTTCCTTTACCCTAAGGTGAAGGGTAATAAAAGTTTGGCCCGGTCAAAGTTAATGTTTTTTTAATTGTTTAAAAATAATTTTTAAAGGACCGACTATCATGGAGAAGAAAATAATCCAAGGTTTTGCAGTAGATTATGAAAGAGTAGCTTAAAATAGAAGACACGTGAAGCGGCGCTTTGAAAGTTTACATCGCAAAGAGAGAGATCAATATAACCTCTCTTCCACACTTTTGGAAAATGTCAGATTAAAATTTCTTCCAATCCGTTGATTTTAGGTACAGAGTGCCTTCTGCAATATTACAGATAACAATTAGATGATTATTTCTATCCTTTTGGTCCCTTTTTTTGAAAATATGCTTGAAAACTCCGTTTTAACGTGGTCATAACCTGTCAAAATATTCTACAAAATTAGTTGTCATAAAATTCTACAATAGGTCCTAGAAGACGTCAAGAGTGTAAATCTTACCTAAACGCCAGGAATCCATATATTTGGAAAGATGGAAAAAGTGCAACCAACTTCAGACTGATGTCACTTCTAAGCCAATCGTCCGACAGCTGTTAAAATTATTCCAGTGACAGCTCATTATATTGTTTACAAGCGTACAAAAGTATTTTGGTGAGAATTTCACAGAAAAAAAGTTATTCGTGATGGAATTCAAGCGTGATGGTACGATTTCTTTATATTTGACTGGAAAACCTCAATTGACTATTGTTAGAGCAAACCAGCATTTAAATGTAAATAAATCTTTTGTGTCTCGTACCATCGCTCGTTACTCGCCCGTAATACTGGTAGCGTAGCCCGACGTCAAGAAGGTGGAAGTGGACGGAAGAAAACAGCAACATCTCATCAGCAGACATGGTTCGAAAAGTAAAGAAGCGACTTGATCGAAACTCGAGTCGCAGTGGCCGGAGAATGGCTCGTGAGGTGAACATATCACAATATTCCATTCGGTAAATATTGGAAAATGTGCTCGGGGTAAAGCCATTGAAATTCCAAAAAGTACAAGAACTTACACCGCAATGGAAAGAAAATAGACTCCAAAGAGCTTAAGAGTTGTTTCGCTTGGACCAAAGCGCAGAATGACAACCAAAAAATCTCCGGATACCAATCCGTTGCACTTTTGTGTCTGGAGTATTTTGGCAAGCAAGGTTGGCACTAAAAAATACCAAAGTGTCGATCACCTCAAGCTAGCGCTTCGCCGGGAATGGGCCGAAATACCGCAGAGCAACATTCGGACAGCGTGTGACGGTTTCATTGGCGTTTCAAGGCCATAATTCGTGCCAAAGGTGACCAATTCGAACAAATATAAACTTATTCTAAAATTTGATGCTATTTCCGATATTTTTTGTATTCATTCTGTAATTTTTTTTAATATGTAAAAATGATGGCGCTTGACTTTGTTGCAGTTTTTTTATGAAATGAACGGATTCCAAGGAATCTTAATTCGAATATATCCAATAGTATTGAATGTATGGAACTTGCCCCCTCTCTTTGGGATTACTTTGCGATGTAAGCTTTGAAACCCCCGATATCGGGTCTTCTACTTTAAGCTCTACTTTCATAGCCTGCTGGATTTTTCCCGGTATTTATTTTGTGTGTTGCAAAGTGTTTTTTATCCCGAAATAATTGGTAACCTAAACAGGATTTAAGGGAATATTAGAGAAACGGATAAAAAAAATTAAGGGATATATTTTAAATATCCTGGCTTATAGAATTATTCGCAATCAAAAAAATATTTGAAAAACTTTTTAAGGGACCTTCAGTCCTTCCTAAAATCTATGATTTATTTACAATTTTTTCAATTCAAACTTTCAAACTTATAATGGAATGTGTTTTGCAAATATGTTTTAAAATGCCTTCCACGGTCTTTTTTCGAATTCATGCCTGAAAGTAACATAAAGCTTCGTTTTAGGCAAAAAGTTTCAAAATACGAAATATTCTACACAAAATTTCACTACAAGTCACCAAAGAAAAGAAATCTCCATTTTAACTGGATATCAAAAAAAAACTTGCATCAATGTTTCAAGAAAAAAAAAAACCAAAAAAATATTCTTAATTATACCCTCCACCATAGTATGGAGGGTATATTAAGTTTGTCATTCCGTTTGTAACACCTCGAAATACACATTTTAGACCCCACAATATATATATATATATATATATATATATATTGAAAATGGGCCATGTAGGTCCACGTTTTGGTATAGCCCCCACATAACGGTACCTCCCGGTATTTTAATGATTTTATAGACATTTTTCACCAGAATTGTTTTAAATTACGTATTTAGAGTTCGTAATGGATACTATAGCCTATGACAGAAAATTGTCTGTGCAGGTCCACCACTTCGTAAAGCCCCCATATAACGGTACCTCCCGATATTGGGTATTTTAATGATTTTAAGGACATTTTTCACCAGAAGTGTTTCAAATTACGTATTTAGAGTTCGTAGTGGATACTACAGCCTACGACAGCCACCGTATAGTCCCCATATAACGGTACCTCCCGATATTCGGTATTTTGATTTTATCGACATTATAACCGATTTTTTTTTTTAATTTTCGCATTTGAATATTGTAATGGCTTTTGACAAATGTTACCTACGCAGGTTCATGTCGTCGTATAGACCCTAATATAACGGCTACATTCGGCATTTTTAAGATTTTAACAGAATTTTTAACGGATTTTATTGTTTTTAAGAATTGCCAAATTCGTTCCAAATGGTGGAGGGTATTCAATGTTCGGCCCGGCCGAACTTACTGCTTTTTAACTTGTTTTTTTTTTATAAACTCTCTACGGCCCTTTTTCGAGTTGACGCCAAAAAGTAACATAAAATTTCGTTTTAGGCAAAAGGTATAAAAAGAAGAAATGTTCTACACAAAATTTCACTATAAGTCACCAAAGAAAAGAAGTCTCTATTTTCTCGGGATATCAAAAAAATTGCACCAATGTTCCAAAAAAAAAAAAAAAACGACAATTTTTTTTTATAAATTTTCTACGGCTTTTTTAACTTGACGCCAAAAAGTAACATAAAATCTCGTTTTAGGTAGAAGGTATCAAGAGGAAAAATATTTAAAACAAAATTTTACTATAAGTTTCAGAATAAACCATATATATAGGTGCAATAGTTCTTATGAAAATTACATTCGAAATGTCTGTACTAAATGTGAAAATGATTTTTTTTCTTCTACTGTTAATTTAACACGTTTCTAGTCAAAGTCAAAATCTCCCTTTATACTTAATTTATTAGACAATAAAAAAAATTCTCAGATCTATACTCTTGGGGCTGGAAAATTGTTCTCTGAAATATAGAATGAAAAATATTTCCTTTATATTTTTTTCCTTTCGGAATTTCGTTACTTTACAAAAATTTCCATTTAACATTTTCGTAGAACAAGAATTGAGGCGTTGGATTTTTGAGAAAATATTTTTTTTGCAAAATTAAATTTAAAATGATAATCTTAAATTAAAAGAGGACATTTTAGACCTATTATAGCTGATATTTTAAACTACTTTTCTAACTGCCATAGCACCTTCTATGGAACAACTTTCCTCTAATTACACCCCCAAAAGACTCCCTATTTTGTCTTCCCTTCGAATACAATTCTTGCTCTTGTCTACAAGTTTTTGTCTCAATAACTGCAAAAATTAACCATTATATGTGGCATGCAACACCGGCAAAGGTGTCCTGCCGAAGATCCACTGACAGTCAGACAAATGGCTGGTAGTAGGAAAGCAACTTGCATTCTTAATTGCTACCGCTTGCATGTCAATGTTGTTCTTCTTGTTTAGACTTGCTTTGGATATCGAACGACAAGTGGTCCTTCGTCCCATCAAAGTGTACCTGGTAAGGGAGAGAGAGAGGGTAGCGGAACGAAGAGGTGCATGCAATGTCGTCTCGTCTCTTCGTATTCCATTGCAATTTTAACATATTTAATGCATGGCAAATTTTTGTTACAAAATTTTATGAAATATTTATGCACACCGAAGGAGAGACTCAACACAAATGTCTACACACACACATACATGTGTACATGTCGTCATACACACACGTGGATAATTGCCATGACAGTTTAGTTCAGGGCTAGGCAAAGAGTATCCCTTGGGATATCTGTGTGTTCACCAACACAACTGTAAAAAATAAATTGTTTTGAATTTTCTGTCAAATTGGTTTTGGGAGAATATTTAGTTTTGTTCGAGCAGTCGATGAGGAAGGTGCTGTCGGATATTTCTATGAATACACCGTAAGAAATATTGGAGCACAAATATATCTTACTACATATTTGAAACAAATATTTCCGAAATTATAAAAATTACAACTATTAAGATTTATATACTTGATTGATTTATTTTTGACAGAATATGTATAAAGAGGGAATTAATTTCATATTGACCGACAAATTAATTGTCCTTCTAAAGTAGTAGATATTTTCATATCCCCCGATTTCTATGAAATGTCATGTACAATTTTAGTCAATTTTAGGAAAAATAGCAAGATGCGATGTTTATCATTATGTTATTAATTCACAGAAATAATCTTTTAGGAGCCAACACAGGATATGAGTTTTTGAGTAAAATTCTAAGACTATTTGCGTATGTCAGCCTGTGGAAATCGGTATTACTTAGATGGTTAGCATGTTATGTCCGAAATTATTAAACACAAATAACATCAAAATTATATAAATTTTCTGAAAATGTCAACTTATATATTTTTTAATTTTAAAATGAATCATAATTGAAATAATTCTGCAAATATATCTTCGAATTGTCTGTCAAAATATTAATTTTTTACCAACGAAGTTGTTTTGAAAACAGAAAATTTTAAATTGAAAATTTAAAGATAACAAATTATTTCTCACTCTGTAAAGAGAGGCAAAAAAACACTTGCAATATTTTGTTATTTCAAAACACATACAATCACAAAATTTTTTTGAGGCTCTCTGCCTTGCCCTGGTTTAGTTCTTCATTTGCCAAACGACATTGGTCGTAGGCTTCTTAAATATGTGGAGAGAGAATTTCAAACCATCAACATTTGTTGGGTGTTTTAAAATATTTAGAGAGACCCACTGGCCACCAGCTATTTATTTGGAGAGACTCGACTCTATAGACGAGCTGAAGCCCAATGAGTCTTTATAGACGAGCGAGGGAGGCCAGGGAGTCTTTATAGACGAGCTGAAGGCCAGGGAGTATTTATAGACGAGCCAGGGAGGCCAGGGAGTCTTTATAGACGAGCCAGGGAGGCCAGAGAGTCTTTATAGACGAGCCAGGGAGGCCCGGGAGTCTTTATACACGAGTCAGGGAGGCACGGGAGTCTCTATAGACGAGCCAGGGAGGCCAGGGAGTCTTTATAGACGAGCCAGGGAGGCCAGGGAGTCTTTATAGACGAGCTAAGGCCAGGGAGTCTTTATAGACGAGCTGAAGGCCAGGGAGTATTTATAGACGAGCGAGGGAGGCCCGGGAGTCTTTATAGACGAGCCAGGGAGGCCCGGGAGTCTTTATAGACGAGCCAGGGAGGCACGGGAGTCTTTATAGACGAGCCAGGGAGGCACGGGAGTCTTTATAGAAGAGTCGGGGAGGCCCGGGAGTCTTTATAGACGAGCTGAAGGCCAGGGAGCCTTTATAGACGAGCTAAAGCCAGGGAGTCTTTATAGACGAGCTGAAGGCCAGGGAGTATTTATAGACGAGCGAGGGAGGCCAGGGAGTTCTTATAGACGAGCTGAAGGCCAGGGAGTCTTTGTAGACGAGCTGAAGGCCAGGGAGTCTTTGTAGACGAGCTAAGGCCAGGGAGTCTTTATAGACGAGCTGAAGGCCAGGGAGTCTCTATAGACGAGCTGGAAGGCCAGGGAGTCTCTATAGACCACGTGGTGGCCACTGCGTCTCTATAGACCATGTGGTGGCCAGTGCGTCTCTATAGACCACCTGGTGGCTAGTGGGTCTCTATAGACCAACTGGTGGCCAGTGCGTCTCTATAGACCACGTGGTGTCCAGTGCGTCTCTATAGACCACCTGGTGGCTAGTGGGTCTCTATAGACCAGCTGGTGCCAGTGGGTCTCTATAGACCAGCTGGTTCCAGTGGGTCTCCATAGACCAGCTGGTTTGCCAGTGGGTCTCCATAGACCAGCTGGTTTGCCAGTGGGTCTCCATAGACCAGCTGGTTTGCCAGTGGGTCTCCATAGACCAGCTGGTTTGCCAGTGGGTCTCTATAGACCAGCTGGTTTGCCAGTGGGTCTTTATAGACCAGCTGGCTGGTTTGCCAGTGGGTCTTTATAGACCAGCTGGCTGGTTTGCCAGTGAGTCTCTACAGACCAGCTGGTGACCAGCGAGTCTCTATAGACCAGCTGGTGACCAGTGGGTCTCTATAGACCAGCTGGTGCCAGTGGGTCTCCATAGACCAGCTGGTTTGCCAGTGGGTCTCCATAGACCAGCTGGTTTGCCAGTGGGTCTCCATAGACCAGCTGGTTTGCCAGTGGGTCTCTATAGACCAGCTGGTTTGCCAGTGGGTCTTTATAGACCAGCTGGCTGGTTTGCCAGTGGATCTTTGCCAGTGAGTCTCTATAGACCAGCTGGTGACCAGCGAGTCTCTATAGACCAGCTGGTGACCAGTGGGTCTCTATAGACCAGCTGGTGCCAGTGGGTCTCCATAGACCAGCTGGTTTGCCAGTGGGTCTCCATAGACCAGCTGGTTTGCCAGTGGGTCTCCATAGACCAGCTGGTTTGCCAGTGGGTCTCTATAGACCAGCTGGTTTGCCAGTGGGTCTTTATAGACCAGCTGGCTGGTTTGCCAGTGGGTCTTTATAGACCAGCTGGCTGGTTTGCCAGTGAGTCTCTATAGACCAGCTGGCTGGTTTGCCAGTGAGTCTCTATAGACCAGCTGCTGACCAGCGAGTCTCTATAGACCAGCTGGTGACCAGTGGGTCTCTATAGACCAGCTGGTGCCAGTGGGTCTCCATAGACCAGCTGGTTTGCCAGTGGGTCTCCATAGACCAGCTGGTTTGCCAGTGGGTCTCCATAGACCAGCTGGTTTGCCAGTGGGTCTCTATAGACCAGCTGGCTGGTTTGCCAGTGGGTCTTTATAGACCAGCTGGCTGGTTTGCCAGTGGGTCTCTATAGACCAGCTGGTGACCAGCGAGTCTCTATAGACCAGCTGGTGACCAGCGAGTCTCTATAGACCAGCTGGTGACCAGTGGGTCTCTATAGACCAGCTGGTGCCAGTGGGTCTCCATAGACCAGCTGGTTTGCCAGTGGGTCTCCATAGACCAGCTGGTTTGCCAGTGGGTCTCCATAGACCAGCTGGTTTGCCAGTGGGTCTCCATAGACCAGCTGCTGACCAGCGAGTCTCTATAGACCAGCTGGTGACCAGTGGGTCTCTATAGACCAGCTGGTGCCAGTGGGTCTCCATAGACCAGCTGGTTTGCCAGTGGGTCTCCATAGACCAGCTGGTTTGCCAGTGGGTCTCCATAGACCAGCTGGTTTGCCAGTGGGTCTCTATAGACCAGCTGGCTGGTTTGCCAGTGGGTCTTTATAGACCAGCTGGCTGGTTTGCCAGTGAGTCTCTATAGACCAGCTGGTGACCAGCGAGTCTCTATAGACCAGCTGGTGACCAGTGGGTCTCTATAGACCAGCTGGTGCCAGTGGGTCTCCATAGACCAGCTGGTTTGCCAATGGGTCTCCATAGACCAGCTGGTTTGCCAGTGGGTCTCCATAGACCAGCTGGTTTGCCAGTGGGTCTCCATAGACCAGCTGGTTTGCCAGTGGGTCTCCATAGACCAGCTGGTGACCAGCGAGTCTCTATAGACCAGCTGGTGACCAGCGAGTCTCTATAGACCAGCTGGTGACCAGCGAGTCTCTATAGACCAGCTGGTGACCAGCGAGTCTCTATAGACCAGCTGGTGACCAGCGAGTCTCTATAGACCAGCTGGTGACCAGCGAGTCTCTATAGACCAGCTGGTGACCAGCGAGTCTCTATAGACCAGCTGGTGACCAGCGAGTCTCTATAGACCAGCTGGTGACCAGCGAGTCTCTATAGACCAGCTGGTGACCAGCGAGTCTCTATAGACCAGCTGGTGACCAGCGAGTCTCTATAGACCAGCTGGTGACCAGCGAGTCTCTATAGACCAGCTGGTGACCAGCGAGTCTCTATAGACCAGCTGGTGACCAGCGAGTCTCTATAGACCAGCTGGTGACCAGCGAGTCTCTATAGACCAGCTGGTGACCAGCGAGTCTCTATAGGTGAGCTGGTGGCCAGCGAGTCTCTATAGGTGAGCTGGTGGCCAGCGAGTCTCTATAGGTGAGCTGGTGGCCAGCGAGTCTCTATAGACCAGCTGGTCTGCCAGTGGGTCTCTATAGACCAGCTGGTCTGCCAGTGGGTCTCTATAGACCAGCTGGTCTGCCAGTGGGTCTCTATAGACCAGCTGGTCTGCCAGTGGGTCTCTATAGACCAGCTGGTCTGCCAGTGGGTCTCTATAGACCAGCTGGTCTGCCAGTGGGTCTCTATAGACCAGCTGGTGACCAGCGAGTCTCTATAGACCAGCTTGTTTGCCAGTGGGTCTCTATAGACCCCAGATGGTTTGCCAGTGGGTCTCTATAGATCCCAGCTGGTTTGCCAGTGGGTCTCTATAGACCCCAGCTGGTTTGCCAGTGGGTCTCTATAGACCCCAGCTGGTTTGCCAGTGGGTCTCTATAGACCACAGCTGGTTTGCCAGTGGGTCTCTATAGACCACCTGGTTTGCCAGTGGGTCTCTATAGATCCCAGCTGGTGTCCAGTGGGTCTCTATAGACCCCAGCTGGTGGCCAGTGGGTCTCTATAGACCAGCTGGTTTGCCAGTGGGTCTCTATAGACCAGCTGGTTTGCCAGTGGGTCTCCATAGACCAGCTGGTTTGCCAGTGGGTCTCCATAGACCAGCTGGTTTGCCAGTGGGTCTCTATAGACCAGCTGGTTTGCCAGTGGGTCTTTATAGACCAGCTGGCTGGTTTGCCAGTGGGTCTTTATAGACCAGCTGGCTGGTTTGCCAGTGGGTCTTTATAGACCAGCTGGCTGGTTTGCCAGTGAGTCTCTATAGACCAGCTGGTGACCAGTGGGTCTCTATAGACCAGCTGGTGACCAGCGAGTCTCTATAGACCAGCTGGTGACCAGCGAGTCTCTATAGACCAGCTGGTGGCCAGTGGGTCTCTATAGACCGGCTGGTGGCTAGTGGGTCTCTATAGACCACCTGGTGGCCAGTGGGTCTCTATAGACCCCAGCTGGTCGCCAGTGGGTCTCTATAGACCCCAGCTGGTCGCCAGTGGGTCTCTATAGACCCCAACTGGTGGCCAGAGTGGGTCTCTGTAGACCCCAGCTGCTGGCCAGAGTGTGTCTCTATAGACCCTAGCTGGTGGCCAGAGTGTCTCTCTGTAGACCAGCTGGTTTGCCAGTGGGTCTCTATAGACCAGCTGGTTTGCCAGTGGGTCTCTATAGACCAGCTGGTTTGCCAGTGGGTCTCTATAGACCAGCTGGTTTGCCAGTGGGTCTCTATAGACCAGCTGGTTTGCCAGTGGGTTTCTGTAGACCCCAGCTGGTGGCTAGTGGGTCTCTATAGACCCCAGCTGGTGGCCAGTAGGTCTCTATAGACCCCAGCTGGTGGCCAATGGGTCTCCATAGACCAGCTGGTTTGCCAGTGGGTCTCCATAGACCAGCTGATTTGCCAGTGGGTCTCTATAGACCAGCTGGTTTCCCAGTGGGTCTCTATAGAACCCAGCTGGTGGCCAGAGTGTCTCTCTGTAGACCAGCTGGTTTGCCAGTGGGTCTCTATAGACCAGCTGGTTTGCCAGTGGGTCTCTATAGACCAGCTGGTTTGCCAGTGGGTCTCTGTAGACCAGCTGGTGGCCAGTGGGTCTCTGTAGACCAGCTGGTGGCCAGTGGGTCTCTGTAGACCAGCTGGTGGCCAGTGGGTCTCTGTAGACCCCGGCTGTTGGCCAGTGGGTCTCTATAGACCAGATTGTGGCCAGTGGGTCTCCATAGACCAGCTGGTGGGCAGTGAGTCTCTATAGACCACCTGGTGGCCAGTGGGTCTCTATAGACCAGCTGAAGGCCAGACAGTTTGTCTATGTTGACATGGTTAAGGTGGTCCATTTATAGACGATCTGGGGACGAGGTAAAATGGTTGGAAGGTATTTTCGAACTACGTCTTAAGAAACAGACTCTAATATCCACTTCGGCTTCAATATTTCGTCCTGGCCTGTAAAATTGAGTATTTATTTCTTTGCAATTCCAATTTCATTTTTTTCCTTATCATCATAACTCCTTCGCATCGAAAAGACGCTCCATTTCACTGTTCCCATTCAGCTGACATGCTTTGTTGTAGAACGTCTAGACACTCACCACATGATACAAGGACAATAATACAGGACTAACCAAGCATAAATATTATGCATAAGGTTTCTCCCCATAAACAAGAAAAAAGCAGAACATTCAACGACCACATGAAGTATAGGTTAAAACATACACGCACACATTAACAATACATGTATAAACGTATGTATGTGTGTGCGAATCCTGCATGGTTAGTGAAATGAAATTTGTTGCAATTTAGTCCTTCAACTTGGCTGCATTCAAACACACACACACACACACACACACCGTACACTCACACAAATATCCAAAATGCAAATGCATAAATGTGAATGTATTTGTTTTGCATTTCATTCATTCAACGTGGCTGTGTGGGGCAACCATAAATTATTTAGAAGGTGTTGTGTTGTCTACATAATTACACACATACATAGTTTAGATACATATTTACCCACGTAGCAAACAACTAATATGCATACTTCTATGCACATGGTCTCCAGAAGGACCTGCAGGTTTTCTTTTACTACTTCTTTTTCTTTCTCTGGGTGCCCAAGAAACCACCATGGCCAAAAAGAAAACAAAGCAAAAATAAAAACAAAATATGAAAACATCAATGAACCAGACAGTAACTTTTGAAGACCTCACTCACACACACACACACACACACACACAAGATTAAACACTGAAAGCTACGTTTTTTTGTCCCTGTTGGCCTGAAGACAGCCTATGTTTCCCTACGATGCATTGCCACCTTTGTGGATGTGGCAAAAATGAGTTACATGCTTGAAGTGGTGATGCCTACCACACTTCTATATCACCAGCTATAGCTGCCAATATGCCAGTATTATCCTTGTTTTGCTGCCTACAATAGGGGACCCCTTTGAGCCCCTTTACATCCACATGGCATGCATTTGGATACACATATACAATCCGGGTTACCGTAGTTAAAAGAAACGGATATAATCTGCAAAATTCTAGTTTTTAAACTGGAAACTTTAAAATCAGTCAACTTAGGGTTTTTGGAAATTCGTACTAAAAAAGGTACTAAAAAGTACCAAAAATGCATTTTTAGGCCAAAAATTCTGTACTCTTAAGCTGGAATCTTCAAACTTCACACCAAGACTACTATCAATACGAGACATCACATAAATTGGGGGTTTTGGAAACTCGTACTAAAAAAGGTACTGAAAAGTACTAGAGGCACCTTTTTAAACCCTCCACCATACTGTGGAGGGTATATGAACTTTGTCATTCCGTTTGTAACTCCTTGAAATACTCATGTTAGACCCAACAACGTACTTATATTCTTGATCAGCGTAAAATTCTAAGTCGATTTAGCGATGGCCCTCCGTATGTCTGTCTGTCTGTCTGCCCGTCTGTCTGTCCGTCTGTCTGTCTATTGTAATCACGCTATCTTTCGAACAAATTGAGATAGAGGGCTAAATTTTTGCACACATGTTTATTTTGCCAATAGGCAGGTTAAGTTCGTCAATGGGCCATGTGGGTCCACGTCATTGTATAGCCCCCATATAAAGGTACCTCCCGATATTCGGTATTTTAATTATTTAAGCGACATTATTCACCGGAATTGTTTCAAATTTGGTATTTAAAGTTCGTAATGGATACTACAGCCTGAGACAGAAAATTATTTGTGCAGGTTCACGTCTTCGTATAGCCCCCATATAACGGTACCCCCGGATATTTGGTATTTTGATGATTTGAGCGACATTATTCAACAGAATTGTTTCAAATTTGGTATTTGAAGTTCATAATGGATACTACAACCTAAGACAGAAAATTGTCTGTGCAGGTCCACGTCTTCGTATAGCCCCCATATAACGGTACCCCTCAATATTCGGTATTTTGATGATTTTAGCGACATTATTCACCGGAATTGTTTCAAATTACGTATTTAGAGTTCGTAATGGGAACTACAGTCTGTGACCGAAAATTGTGTATGCAGGTCCAGGTCTTCGTATAAGCCTCCCTATATTCGGTATTTTGACGATTTTAAGTACATTACTCATCGAAATTGTTTGAGAAGTCGTATTTGAAGTTCGTAATGGATGCTACAGCCTGTGACAGAAAATTGTCTATGCAAGTGCAGGTCTTCGTATAGCTCCGATATAACGGTACCTCCCTATATACGATATTTTAATGATTTTGGCTACATTATTCACCGTTTATTTCAAGTTTCGAATTTGAATATGGTAATGCCTTATGACAAACAAAGCCTATGTAGGTTCACGTCGTAGAGACTCCAATATAACGGCTACATTCGGTATTTTTAAGATTTTCACAGAATTCGTAACGGATTTTATTTTTTGAAAATTTCCAAATTCGTTTCAAATGGAGGAGGGTATTTAAATATCGGCCCGGCCGAACTTATTGCTTTTTAACTTGTTTGGCTTCATTTTGTTCTTTTTGAGATAGAATTTTGCATATGGGCTTCTAATGGAACAAGGCATCACACAACGTCGGATTGTTTGGAAATTTGTTCCAAGAAAATTTATTAAAATGTTAAAAAAAACTTTTAGAACCAGAATTTCGAAATGTCGCATTTAGGTTACTATTGAAACAAGAAGGTAGTGAATTGGAAATTCGAAAACAAAGTACGAAACTGTACTATTCATACACTCCACCACAGTATGGAGGGTATATTTAGTTTGTCATTCCATTTATAACACCTCGACATATCCATTTTAGAGACCCCGCAAAGTATATATGTTCCTGATCAGCATAAAATTTTATGTCAATTTAGCGATGCCCGTCCATCTGTGGAAATCAATCTAGCTTCCGAACGAAATGAAGTAGGTTAATAAAATTTTACTCATTTGTACAGGGTGAGATGAAAAAACTGCAACCAACTTCAGACTGCTGTCATTTCTAAGACAATCGTCCTACAGCTGTTAAAATTATCCCAGTGACACCTCATTATATTGTTTACAAACGTACAAAAGCATTTTGGTGAGAATTTTCCAGAAAAAAGTTATTTGTGATGGAATTCAAGCGTGATAGTGTGATTTCTTTATATTTGGCTGGAAAACCACGAGTGGCTATCGGTAGAGTACTCCAGCATTTAAATGTGACTAAATATTTTGTGTCTCGTACCATCGCTCGTTACCCGCTCGTGATACTGGTAGCGTAGCCCGACGTCAAGGAGGTTGAAGTGGGCGGAAGAAAACAGCAACATCAGCAGAAATGGTTCGAAAAGTAAAAAAAGCGACTTGATCGAAACCCGAGTCGCAGTGGCCGCAAGATGGCTCGTGAGCTGCAAATATCGCAATATTCCATTCGGCAAATATTGAAAAATGAGCTCGGGGTAAAGTCATTGTAATTCCAACAAGTGCAAGAACTTACACCGCAACAGAAAGAAAATAGACTCAAAAGAGCTAAAGAGTTGCTTGGCTTGGCCGAAAGTGATGAACTGTCGAATTTGATTTTTTCCGTTCTCCAGCAGTTTGTAAATGATCGTTCCTTTTGATGATCTGCATAGAATCACATTCTGAGTCGATTTATACGTGTCCGTCAGTCCATGTGTTTTTGTGAACAAAGTACAGTTTGCATTTATTATCCGATTGAGATGAAATTTTCCAAACAACATTTGTTTGGCCCAAGGACGAACCCTATTGAAATTGGAGATAATCGGTAAAAATTTAGATATAGCTCCCATATATATCTTCGTCCGATTTGCCATTTATTGTGCACCAAACGTGTAATATCAGCCCGAATAGTATGGAATCTTGCACATACAACCAAATTAGGCCTGAAAATATGTATGTCAAATTTGATCGAAATCGGTTCAGATATAGCTATAGCTCCCATATATATTGTTCATCCGATTTGTTATTTTTGTCCTCTGCAGCCGTAATATGCACTCTGTAACAACAATATTTGGGGAAATATATCAAATACAGCTCAGAAATACCTTTGTCAAATTTTATCGAGATCGGTTCGGAATTGGGATATATCTCCCATATATAACTTCGTCCGATTTACCTTTGATTGTACACCAAACGTCTAATATTTGCCCAAATGGGATGAAATTTGGCACTTACGACCGAATTGAGTCTAGAAGCTAGTATGCCAAATTTGATGAAGATCGGTTCAGATATAGCTATAGCTCCCATATATACTGTTCATCCGATTTGTTATATTTGTTACCCACAGCCGTAATATGCACTCCGTAACATCGATATTCAGGGAAATATATGAAATACAGCTCAGAAATATCTTTGCCAAATTTTATCGAGATCGGTTCGGATTTGGATATATCTCCCATATACAACTTCGTCCGATTTACCTTTTATTGTGCACCAAACGTCTAATATTTTCCCAAATGGGATGAAATTTGGCACTTACGACCGAATTCAGTCTGGAAGTTAGTATGTCAAATTTGTTGAAGATCGGTTCAGATATAGCTATAGCTCCCATATATATTGTTCATCCGATTTGTTATATTTGTTACCCACAGCCGTAATATGCACTTCGTAACAACGATATTCAGGGAAATATATGAAATACAGCTCAGAAATATCTTTGCCAAAATTTTATCAAGATCGGTCCAGATTTGGATATAGCTCCCATATATAACTTCGTCCGATTTACCTTTGATTGTACACCAAACGTCTAATATTTGCCCAAATGGGATGAAATTTGGCACTTACGACCGAATTGAGTTTAGAAGCTAGTGTGTCACATTTGGTGAAGATCGGTTCAGATATAGCTATAGCTCCCATATGTATTGTTCATCCGATTTGTTATTTTAGTCCTCCGCAACCGTAATATGCACTCTGTAACAACAATATTTGGGGAAATATATCAAATACAGCTCAGAAATGTCTTTGCTAAATATTATCGAGATCGGTTCAGATTTGGATATAGCTGCCATATATAACTTCGTCCGATTTACATTTTATAGTACACCAAATGTCTAATTTTTGCCCAATTGGGATGAAATTTGGCACATGCGACCGAATTGAGTCTAGAAGGTAGTATGTCAAATTTGATGAAGATCGGTTCAGATATCCCATATATATTGTTCATCCGATTTGTCATATTTGTTACCCACAGCCGTAATATGCACTTCGTAACAACGATATTCAGGGAAATACATCAAATACAACTCAGAAATATCTTTGCCAAATTTTATCGAGATCGGTTCAGATTTGGATATAGCTCCCATATATATCTTTATCCGATTTCAAATTAATTGTGCACCAAATGGGCAAAACAAGTCCGAATTTAAAAGATACAAATGCTTCGGCATATTTAGTCCTTTGAACTTTAAATTATAATTATAATCATGGCGTGTATGATTGAATTCTCCCATAAAAACTTTTAATTGTTATGTGGGGCTCTTCTAAATTAGCAAAGTGGTGTAGGGTATCATAAAGTCGGCCCCGCCCGAATTTAAGACTTTCTTTACTGGTTTTTACTTGTACTTATATTACACGAAATTAGTTGAGAGTTCAGGTTAAATTTATTTAAAATTATTTCAGAAAACCCCCAAAAGTTCCATTGAATAAAAAAATCTAAATTTGGCAACCCTGCCTCTGCTTTTGCCCCATCTTTTGTCTACCATCTTTGGGCTTAACAAACAAAAATAATAACAAACATAACTTAAGAAGAACCCCAACGAACCCCTTCTGTTTCCTATTCATCATCATATTCTTTTACCTCTTTTTTGTTAACTTTCTTTTTCTTCTTCGTTCTTTTCTTGTCCCTTTCGGAGCGTAATAGCACCCACACACATATTCGCACATTTCTTAACCCACCCAGCTTTCAGTAACGTCAACAAGATAACACGCTGAAAGCAAAAACAGTAACAACAACAACAACAACAATTTCAAGGTCTTGTACTAAAAATACGCAAACACATGACTTACAATTAGATCCTCCGAGCTCTGTCTAAGCTAAACAAAGAATGAGGAGTGCCATCAAAAAAAAAAAAATTAAGGATACAATGACGAAGCAGAGTCTTTTATTTGGGAAGCATTCCGGCATGCGAAATTTAAATAAATGTGCGGTAGATCAATGTGAATGGGTGTGAGCGGCACAATGGAAGATTTTTGCAGGGTGTCCCTATTGTTGGAAGATCTATTTTCGATTTTCCTTTTCTGTGGAAAAAAGGCCCTTTAGATGATCTCTTCTAGAAGGACTTAACAGGTCTTTATCCTTTCCTTGAAATCTTTACTTTGTGTATATACAGGGTGAGATAAAAAAAACTGCAACAAAATCTAACGTCATACTTTTTTTACCTTTTTTTTTAAATTTTTTTGAATGAAAGCAGATAATGTCGGATAGCATCAAATTTTAGAATAAGTTTAGATTGGCTTGAATTGATCACCTTTGGCACGAATCGTGGTCTTCAAACGGCCAATTAAACCATCACACACTGACGGAATGTTGATCTGCGGTATTTTGGCCCATTCGCGGCGAAGCGCTTGCTTGAGGTGATCGACATTTTGGTATTTGTTTAGTGCCAACCTTGCTTTCCAAAACACTCCAGACACAATAGTTTAACGTATTGGTATCCGCAGATTTTGGTGGCCATTGTGCGCTGGAAATGAAGCGAGGAATCTCATTTTGAAACCTTTCTCGGGTGGCGTGCTGAGTGCTGAATATTGGAATATCAAAATGTTTGTGTGCCCAAGCATGAATACACCCTCCATAATATTTTCGCGATAATATTCGGCATTTATTCTGTGCCACGGTCGTTTAATATGAGCGGAGAGCGACCATCGGCTGTTATGGCGGCCCACACCATCACCCTGGCCGACGCCGGAGATTTTGGTGGCCATTGTGCGCTGGAAATGAAGCGAGGAACCCCATTTTGTAACCATTCTTGGGTGGCGCGTGCTGATTGCGATTGTGCTGAGTCCTGTTGGAAAGTCGAGGGTTTGCGTACCCAAGGCTTTAATACACCCTCCAGAATATTTTCGCGATAATATTCGGCATTGATTCTGATGCCACGGTCGATTAATACGATCGAAGAGCGACCATCGGCTGTTATGACGGCCCACACCATCACCATGGCCGGCGCTTGAGTTCTGGTGGCCAACCGAAAGTGCACATTTTCAGCTGACCTCTTTGGCAAGTAAACCCGACCATTTTGTTTGTTTACAAACGGCTGGACAACGAATGTTTTCTCATCGGAGAAAAGCAAATTCGCCAGTTCACCACTTTTGGCCGTGCAAAGCAACTCATTAGCTCCTTTCTCGATTCGTAGAACCTCATTTTGTCATTTGAATCATTCTTGGGTGGCGTGTGCTGAGGGCAATGGTGCGGAGTGTTGGTGGAATGTCCAAGGTCTGCAGCCAAAATCCTTGCGTGCCCTTGGCATTAATACACCCTTTAGAATATTTTAAGGTTTTAATACACCCTCCAGAATATTTTCGCGATAATATTGGGCATTTATTGTGCTGAGTCCTGTTGAAAAGTCGAGGGTCTGCGGCCAAAATTTTTGCGTGCCCCAAGGCTTTAATACTCCCTCAAGAATATTTTAAAGCTTTAATACACCCTCCAGAATATGTTTGCGATAATATTCGGAATTTATTCTGATACCAAGGTCCATTAATACGAGCGAAGAGCGACCATCGGCCGTTATGACGGCCCACACCATCACCCTGGCCGGCGCTTGAGTTCTAGTGGCCAACCGGAGATGCACATTTTCGGCTGGACAACGAGTGGTTTCTCATCGGAGAAAAACAAATTCGGCAGCTCACCACTTTCGGCCAAGCGAAGCAACTCATTAGCTCCTTTCTCGACTCGAGGAACCTCATTTTGTCATTTGGACCATTCTTGGGTGGCGCGTGCTGAGTGCGATTGTGCTGAGTCCTGTTGGAAAGTCGAGGATCTGTTGCCAAAATGTTTGCGTGCCCAAGGCATTAATACACCCTTCGCTATAATATTCGGCATTTATTCTGATGCCACGGTCGATTAATACGAGCGGAGAGCGACCATCGGCTGTTATGGCGGCCAACACCATCACCCTGGCGGGCGCCGGCATTGAGTTTTGGTGGCCAACCGAAGGTGTACATTTTCAACTGACCTCTTTGGCAAGCGCCGTTTGTTTACAAACTGCTGTTTGTTTACAAACTGCTGGACAACGAATGTTTTCTCATGGGAGCGGAGAAAACCAAATTCAGCAGTTCACCACTTTCGGCCAAGGAAATATAATGAGCTGTCACTGGAATAATTTTAACAGCTGTCGGACGAGTGCCTTAGAAATGACACCAGTCTGAAGTTGGTTGCAGTTTTTTTCATCTCACCCTGTATAGTGTCCCTAACAATATTACTGATAATAATATGAGACCCCCGAAGGGCCCTTTTTGGTCCTTCTTTACCTCCTTCTTTACAATTGTATATGAAAGACCCTTCGAAGGACGATGCAAAAATTCTCAATGTAAGCTAAAGTACCCAAATGTGACGGCTGGCGTATAAGTATTAATAATTAACCGGCCACCATGGCGTATGCATAATATATAATTTTAAAAAAAATTATTGCTTATACGCACTCTCGGCCGCTCTCTGAGCCTGCAAAGTTCAAGCAAAATTGTTGTTGATTATTTAATGACAGAGCTATATGAAGATATATTTACGTATGGCATATGTCAATATGAACAAGACATGTCCTGAAATACGAATTACCCTGGATAAATATTTTCCCCTTCTTTTCTATAGCAGAGATATGTACATCCAAGACATGAGGGCAGACGAAGTAATTCCGCTGAAGTAATGAAACGATAAAAAACCATTTAAAAACGGCCTGAGACCGTTGACTATGGCGGCTTTGGTGGGAAGTGGGGATGGGGATGTCTGTTAAAGTGCTGGGGGGTTTAGAACAAAAAAAAAAACAAGTCCTGGATATGTGGGTGCATACGTATGCCGGAATTAGAGATACGGAGAGAGAGGGAGAGAGAGAGAGAGTGAGAGAGAGAGGGAGAGGGGTAGAGAAAGACTTTCCGAAACAGTAATGCCGTCCACTACCATGAATTAATGAAAGAAAAAGGTGGTTGCACAAAAAACACGTGGTATTTGCCACGAGGCTCTAAGGCCGCCGTCAATCAATGTTCCGGCTGTAAAAATGATGAAATGAAGGAAAAAAATGGATTTTACTTCACTTTACCTGATGACGCTAAGGGTGGTGAAGGTATACGATACGATACGATACACCGACAACACATGAAGTAAAAAAGTAACATGCAATGCAATTGCCTGTAATGGGTAGATTTTAAGGTTGACATGATTTGTGTTTTTTAAACACTTGTCATGCTAGCTCTAATCGAGGTGATGAACCAAAATTACATAAGTTTATAGAGAACACTGAAAAAATGCTAGGCTGTTGAGGTGATTTTAAAGGGAGAGGTCTTCAAGCATTTGGATTGCGTAAAACTAACTGAATCTATGGAAAATCTATGGATAAGCCTTCAAAGTATGGGAAACCTGAGGAAGGGTTTCTAGCTACTTAAAACCTAAAGAGTCTTCCCCACCATATGTGTGGGGAAGGGTATTTAGAGCTATAAGAGGCCTGTGAAAGGTCTTCTAAACATTGACACCACTTTTAGCTGAAGCAGTTGTATGAAAAGTAGTATAACTATAGAAGGCCATCTTTTTATAGACCCCTGAAGGTTACCTTGAAGATTTTTTTAAAGGGTGGTGTTTTAAGAGATAAAGTTATTCAAAAACAAAAAATAACAGAGAAAACAGAAGATATGCCAGCATTTTTGAGATATGTCGGCATTTTGGAGGTCTATATTGCAAAGTAGCCTAAATGGAAGGTTATATATTATTCAAGTCTTTCCTTTTTCGGAAGGAATAATGAGAAAATTTTTACTTTCCCTATCAAATAAGTCTTCAAAATCTTTTATTTTGAAGTTTACCAATGAGGATATTAATACAACCATTTCCCACTGGACCACATCCAATTTTTCAAGGTCGTAAACCTAAAAGCCGACAGCGACGACCTCAAACAGCAGATACCAATAGATACCTCAATATCAAATTTAAGGATTCTAGCCACATTTTTCAATGGAATTGTCTGAAAATCCACACAAGTAGTTCCTTGCGAGTACTTTACCCCCTGAGAGTGAATTGTCTATACAGGTCCACGATATCGTACATCCCCCATATAACGGTACCCCCCGATATTCGGTATTTTGATGATTTTACCCACATTTTTCAACGGAATTGCCTGAAAATCCACACAAGGAGTTCCTTGTGGGTACTTTATACCTCGGCAGAGAATTATCTATATAGGTCCACGATATCGTATATTCCTCATATAACGGTACCCCCGATATTCGGTATTTTGATGTTTTTAGCCATATTTTTCAACGGAATGGTCACAAGGGGTTCTTTGTGAGCACTTTACCCCCCGACCGAGAATTCTCTATATAGGTTAACGATAACGTATAGCTCCCATATAACGGTACTCCCCTATATTCGGTATTTTGATGATTTTAGCCACTTTTTCCAATGGAATTATCTGAAAATCTACACAAGGAGTTCCTTGTGAGTACTTTACACGCAGACATAGATTTGCCTTTATAGGTCCACAATATCGTATATCCCCCCATATATCGGCACCTTCCTATATTACATATTATAAAGATTTTAAAAGAATTTTTAATGGATTTTAGTTTTTTGAAAATTTTCTAATTCGTTCCAAATGGTGGAGGGTATTGAAAGTTCGGCCCGGCCGAACTTACTGCTTTTTTACTTGTTTCTATTCTTTCTCTAAGCCAAATTTAGAACTTTTCGTACAAATTTAGGACACATCTCCAAAACCATCTCCATATCTTAATTCCAAATACCAACGGAGACCTTAATGTAAAAATTAAAGCATCTCCATATCTCATTTGCAGATACCAACAGAGATCTCAATATCAAATTAGAGAATTCCAGTACTTTTTCTTCACCCAATACCAAATTTAGTAGACGCATTTCCAAAACCACCTCCATATCTTTTCGTACAAATATATGTAAAATTATTGTCAAACTTAGATTGAGTTCGGAGATGGGCAATATCGGTCCACTGCTTCTGGTACCTCCCACACAAAATATCAATATTTTTGAGAAAAAATAAATTACTGCACAGAAGGAACTTTCTCGGAGCTAGGCCAATCCTAATATTTTCCACTTCATTCCGTTAAGTACCGCCTCCACAAAGGGTCAAAGTTTTGAATATTCATGAAGTTCATAAAACACGAAATTAACATCCGATTCCATTCAGACTTGGCACATCTCAATATTTCCATCAACACAAAATCTGTTGTAAAGATGGTAGAGATGGAACCATTCCTTCTGGTAGCTCACCCAACAAAGAGTCGAAGTTTTGAATAACCAAGACGATCATAAAATTCGAAATAATCACCCGGTTCTCTTCAAATTACACACATCCCATTATTTCCACTAACACAAGATCCGTTGTGAAAATGGGATATATCGGCCCACTCCTTCTGGTGCCTCACCCACAAAGGGTAAAGTTATGAATAACGATGAAACTCATAAAACACGAAATTAACGTCCGATTCCATTCAGACTTGGCACATATTTCTATCAACACAAGATCTATTGTAAATATGGTAGAGATCGGACCATTTCTTCTGGTAGCTCCCCAACAAAGGGTCAACATTTTGAATAACCAAGACGATCATAAAATTCGAAATAATCACCCGGTTCTCTTCAAATTACACACATCACTATATTTTTTATTAACCCAAGGTCTGGTGTGAAGATGTGATATGTGATCGCTCTACTCCTTCTATTACCTCACCCACAAAGGGTCAGCATTTTGAATATCCATGAAGCTCATATAATTAACTGGAACTACACCTCACTTATTCAGTCTCGTCGAAAACAAAAAAATTCGAACAACGAATAAAATTAAAGAAACGGAAAAAGTTCTCAAATTGTATTTCAGTACATAACTCATCGAGTTTTCAGAATTTTTTGATGACATTATTCTATTCTATTTGTATACCCTACACCACAAGGTGGTCAGGGTATTATGTCTTTGTGCATTTGTTTGTAACAGGCAAAAGGAAACGAGATACACCCATAGTTTCTTTTGAGGATCTTCATAGAATCACTTTCTGAGTCGATTTATGCATGTCCGCCCGTCCGCCCGTCCGTCTGTCCGTCTGTCCATGTATTTTTGTAAACAAAGTACAGTTCGCATTTATTACTCGATCCAGATGAAATTTTGCACAGATCATTTGTTTGCCCCAAGGACGAACCCTATTGAAATTGGAGATAATCGGTAAAAATTTAGATATAGCTCTCATATATATATTCGTCCGATTTGCCTTTTATTGTGCACCAAACGTGTAATATCAGCCCGAATAGTATGGAATTTTGCACATACAATCAAATTAGGCCTGAAAATAAGTATGTCAAATTTCATCGAAATCGGTTCAGATATAGCTATAGCTCCCATATATATTGTTCATCCGATTTGTTATTTTAGTCCTCCGCAGCCGTAATATGCACTCTGTAACAACAATATTTGGGCAAATATATCAAATGCAGCTCAGAAATACGTTTGCAAAATTTTATCAAGATCGGTTCATATTTGGATATTGCTCCCATGTATAACTTCGTCCGATTTACCTTTTCTTGTGCACCAAACGTTTAATGTTTACCCAAATGGGATGAAAATTGGCACTTACGACCGAATTGAGTCTAGAAGCTAGTATGCCAAATTTGGTGAAGATCGGCTCAGATATAGCTATAGCTCCCATACATATTGTTCATCCGATCTGTTACCCACAGCCGTAATATGCACTCCGTAACAACGTTATTCAGGGAAATATATCAAATACAACTCAGAAACATCTTTGCCAAATTTTATCGAGATCGGTTCAAATTTGGATATAGCTCCCATATACATATCTTTATCTGATTTCAAATTAATTTTGCACCAAATGGGAATTTAAAAGCTACAAATGCTTCGGCATATTTAGTCCTTTGAACTTTAAATTATAATTATAATCATAGCGTGTATGATTGAATTCTCCCATAAAAACTTTTAATTGTGGAGCTCTACTAAATTAGCAAAGTGGTGTAGGGTATCATAAAGTCGGCCCCGCCCGACTTTAGGACTTTCTTTACTGATTTTTTTTTTTTGGAATCCATATCTTAAATTCCTAAAAGGGTTTCTCTCATTCCAGGCAACTCTCTTGGGGTACGTCTTTTTGTTTGCACTGAAAAGAAAATCCTTTTAATTATTTCCCTTCTTTCTTTCATTTCAGGCATCTGTATGTATGTCTGTGCTTATTTGTGAGTATATAACAAAATTCATATTAATATTAAATATACCAATTTCCACATTTTATAACACATACGCCCAATTCTCCCTGCTTGGTGCCTATGGTCGGCTACGTAATAAAAATCCCTTTCATTTTGGGCTGTACATCACTCATACGCCACCTCATCTACTACAGCTACTCAAGAATGGGTGTGTGTTTCTCAATACCCATCATATATATACACGGCCGTAATTCATTGCCAAAAACTGAAAATTGAAATCTGTTTCGAAAAATTTGTTTGTTTTTATTTATTATTCCTGACAAGCTGTTGTCCCAACAGCCCTGACTGCTGCCTTCTAGCCAGCATCGAACAACAAACGTTTTGACATAAATTCAATCAATCTTCTTAAAATATTTAATACAATTTACACAAGTTTCAAGTTCCTTGGATGTCTACGTGTGGGTGTTGTCTGTATGTTTGTGTGTGTGTGTGAGTGTGTGTGTGAGTGTGTGTGTGTGAAATGTATTATAAAGATGAATATTTTGTGTACATGTGTAATTGTTGGAATAATATCGTAAATGAAGTGAGTTACATGTTAGGCTGTGGTCTTCGTACGTGTCGAACACTGTGCAACAAAATTCAATATTTTGTGATGTTGGAATATTTATTGAGAGCCTGAAAAGCCTTGTGAAGAATATTAATAAGATGTGAGATAAGATAAAATTTCAGTATGAGCTACCAAAGAAAAGGAAACTCTATGCCTATAATTTTTCAAGAAAATAAGTCTATCAAAGTTTGCAAAAAAAAAAAACAAGTTAAAAAGCCATAAGTTCGGCCGGGTCGAACTTTGAATACCCTCCACCATTTGAACGAATTTGGAAATTTTCAAAAAATAAATTCCGTTACAAATTCTGTGAACATCTTAAAAATACCAAATATAGACATTATATTTGGGTCTATACGACGACGTGGACCTACATAGGCATTGTTGTCATGAGCCATTACCATATTCAAATTCGATACTTGAAATAAACGGTGAATAATGTAGCTAAACTCATCAAAATACCGTAATCGGAACTATACGAAGACCTGGACCTGCACAGATAATTTTCTGTCACAGGCTGTAGCATCCACTACGAACTTCAAATACGACATCTCAAACAATTACTGTGAGTATTGTATCTAAAATCATTAAAATACCGAATATCGGGAGGTACCGTTATATGGGGGCTATATCAAAACATGGACCTGCACAGACAATTTTCTGCCATAGGCTGTAGTATCCATTACGAACTTCAAATACCAAATTTGAAACAATTCCGATGGGTAATGTCGCTAAAATCATCAAAATACCGAATATATGGAGGTACCATTATATGGGGGCTATATGAAGATGTGGATCTGCGTAGACAATTTTCTGGCTTAGGCTGTAGCAGCCATTACGAACATCAAATACTAAATTTGGAACAATTCCGGTGAATAATGTCGCTAAAATCATCCAAATACCTAATATCGGGAGGTACCGTTATATGGGGGCTATACGAATATGTGGACCTGCACGGACGATTTTCTTTCATAGGGTGTAGTATCCATTACGAACTTCAAATATCCAATTTGAAACAATTCCGGTGAATAAAGTCGCTAAAATCATGAAAATATCGAATATCGGGAGGTACCGTTATATGGGGGCTATATCAAACCATGGACCTGCACAGACAATTTTCTCCCATAGGCTGTAGTATCCATTACGAACTTCAAATACCAAAATTGAAACAACTCCGGTGAATGATGCCGCTAAAATCATCAAAATACCGAATATCGGGAGGTACCATTATATGGGGGCTATATGAAAACGTGGACCTATATGACCCATTTACGAACTTAACTGGCCTACTGGCAAAATAAACATGTGTGCAAAATTTTAGCCCTCTATCTCAATTCGTTCGAAAGATAGCGTGATTACCACAGACAGACAGACAGACATGGCTGCAGGACTTTTCTTCGGCTTTTTTTCAAATTGATGCATAAATCTCTGAGCAAATAAACCTCATACGTATCATACAAATACTATCAACCAGCAAGTGTGTGCTACTTTGTCAGCGAAAAATCTACTTTAAAATTTTAGATTCGTTCCAACAGTTCGCGTTAGGTTTTTTATATCCTGCGCCATTTATAGCATCGACAGTGCATTAAGTTTATCATTCTGTTAGTAACTCATCGGAATAATCATTTTAGCCCCCCACAAAGCATATATATTCTTGATCAGTGTAAGATTATAGGTCGATTTTCCCATGTCCGTGCGTCCGTCTGTTGTAATCACGGTAGAGCCCAAACGGAATGTTATAGAAGGCTAAGATTTTCAATAGGGTTGGCTTTTGTCTGCAGGCAGGTCAAGTTCGAAGGGTAGCTATAGAGGTCAAGGTTTTCATATAACTGCCATATAACTGTACCTCTCCATATTCTGTATTTAGACGAGTTTAGACACACTTTCTAAGGCAATTATTAAAAATCTGGTATTTAGAGTTCTTAACAGGTTCTATCACCTATAGGTCCACGTTTTCATATAGCCCCTCCGGATATTCACTATTTCACCAAATTGTAAAGCAATAATTTAAAATTCGGTATTTAGAGTTCAGAACGCGTTCAACACCCTGTGGCAGAATATTTTTTATAGGTCCATATTTTCTTATAGCCTCCACATAATAATGGAATTTTCCTATATTCGATATTTTGGCGATATTAGAAACACTTTTTTTCTAGTGAAATGACCTAAAATTCGATATTTTGACTTTGAAAAAGGGATTTACTCCTGTAGCCGAGCAATTTCTATATAGGTCAACCTTTTTCTATAGCCCCCATCCTTGCTTTCCAAATGGTGGAGGGTATAAAATGTTCGGTCCAGCCAAAATTAACTACGTTTTTCACATGCAGTTACTCAAAATGCCCAATTTTTAAATCAAAAACTTCATACATCGTTCTAAATTTTTAGACTCTTGGGGTTTCAGGTTTTTCCTTTTTTTTCGAAAAGAGAAAAATATGAAAATGTTAAGCTTTCACACCAACACATCTTCAAAGTCATTCGTTTTGAAGTTTACCCAGGATGACATGTAAACCCTAGACCTCAATATCAAATTTCGGGATTCCAGCTCTTAACATTCACCCAAACCACCGCCAAATCTTAAAAATAAATACCCTCAGAAATCTAAATATTAAATTTCAGGATTTTATCTCTATCCCTTCACCCAATACCAAATATAGTACCAATTAGAATTTTTCGTACAGATATAGGACGCATTTCCAAAACCTCCTCCATATCTTAACCACAGACACCAAAAGTGACATTCATATCAATTTTCGGGATTCCAACTCTCTCCCTTCACCAAATATAAAATATTAGTACTATTTAGTACTTTTTCGTACAATTATAGTACACATTTCCAGAAGAACCTCCATATCTTAATGCCAAATACTAACAAAGGATTAGGGCTATAATTCCTTCACCGAATAGCAAATCTGGTACCAGTTTGTACTTTTCGTACAATCATAGTACACATTTCCGAAACCACAATCCCAGATACCCTAAAAGACATCAATATCAAATTTCGGGATTCCAGCTTTATTCCTTCTCCTAATACCAAATTTAGTTCAATTTAGTACTTTTCGTACAAACAGATATTATCAGTAATCTAAATGCCAAATTTCAGAATTTTATCTCTATCTTTTCACCAAATAGCAAATATAGAACCAATTAGTACTTTTCGTACAAATATGGGACGCATTTCCCAAACCTCGTCTATATCTTAACCCCAGACACGAAAAGTGACATCCATGTCAATTTTCGGAATTCCAGCCTTAAGGCAATACCAAATTTAATACCATTCAATTCAATACCAAATTTAGGAATTCCAGCTCTATTCGTTCTATATATAGTACCATCTAGTACAAATCCACCTCCATATCTCAAATCCAGATACCAACCCAGACCACCATATTAAATTTAAGGATTTCAGTTCTATTCCTTCACCCAAAACCAATTTTAGTTCAATTTAGTACTTTTCGTACAAATGTAGGACGCATTTCCAAACCATCGCCAAACATTATTAACAGATAACATCAGTAATCTAAGTGCCTAATTTCAGAATTTTATCTCTGTTCGTTAACCTAAACCCTCCTCAATATTTTAACCACACACGCCAAAAGTGGCGTCCATGTCAATTTTCGGGATTCCAATTCAAACCATCGTCGAATATTAAAAACAAATACCACTAGTAATCTAAATGCAAAATTTCAGAATTTTATCTCTATCCCATCACCCAATACCAAATTTAGTACTATTTAGTATATTTCATACACATGTAGGACGCATTTCCAAAACCACCTCCATATCTTAATGCCAAATACCAACAGATACATCTGTATCAAATTTCAGGATTAGGGCTATAATCCTTTCTCCGAATACCAAATCTAGTACCACTTTCAACTTTTCGTACAATCATAGTACACATTTCCGAAACCACCTACATTTCTCAATCTCAGATACCAACTGAGACCTCAAAGTCAAATTTGGGGATTCTACCAATACCAATAGAAATCTTATTTCCAAAGTTCAAATTTCTACTCTTACGGTAACAAATTTAAACCATATAGTATAGATAAGTACAAATTTCCAAAACTTTCTACAAAACCCAATTCTACACTCCAATAGCAATTTTAATTAAAAATTTCAGGATTCCATCTCTATCGATTAACCTAAATCCAAATTGTACCAAATTAAGTACCACTCGGCACACTTAAGTACAAATTTTCATAACTACCTATACCATACATGGTGAGATAAAAATTGCAGCAAGTTAAAAGCCATACATTTACATTTTTTTTAAATTTAATTGAATGAAAGCAAAAAATGTCGGAAATATGATCAAATTTTAGAATAAGTTCAGATTTGTTCGAATCGGTCACATTTGCCATGAATTATGGCCTTCAAATGGCCAATGAAATCGTCACACGCTGCTCGAATGTTGCTCTGCGGTATTTTGGCCCATTCCCGGCGAATCCCTTGCTTGAGGTGATCGACACTTTGGTATTATTTAGTGCCAATCTTGCTTTCCAAAATAATCCAGACACAATAGTCCAACGGATTGGATCCGGAGATTTTGGTGACAATTGTGCGCTGGAAATGAGGCGAGGAACCTCATTTTGTATCCATTCTTGGATGGCGCGTGCTGAGTCCTGTTGGAATGTCCAAGGTCTGCGGCCAAAATGTTTGCGTGCCTAAGGCTTTAATACACCCTCCAGAATATTTTCGCGATAATATTCGGCATTTATTCTGATGCCACGGTCGGCCCACACCATCATCTCACCATGTCCGGCGCTTGAGTTATGGTGGCCAACCGAATGTGCACATTTTCAGCTGACCTCTTTGGCAAGTAAATACGATAATTTTATTTGTTTACAATCTGCTGGACAACGAATGTTATCACATCGGAGAAAACCAAATTCGGCACTTCACCACTTGCCCTTTTTGGAATGTCAATGGCTTAAACCCCGAGCTCGTTTTTCAATATTTGTCGAATGGAATATTGCGATATGTTCTGCTCACTAGTCATTTTTCATCCACTGTGATGCAGGTTTGGAGCAAGTCGCTTCTTTACTTTTCGAACCATTTTCTTCCGTCCAATTGCTTGACGTCGGGCTACGCTACCAGTATCACGGTAACGAGCGATGGTATGAGACACTAAAGATTTATTCACATTTAAGTGCTGGTTTTCCAGCCAAATATAAAGAAATCACACTATCACGCTTGAATTCCATCACGAATAAATTTTTTTCTGGAAAGTTCTCACCAAAATGCTTTTGAACGCTTGCAAACAATACAATGAACTGTCACTGGAATAATTTGAACAGCTGTCGGACGAGTGGCTTAGAAATGACAGCACTCTGCACTTGGTTGCAGTTTTTTTCATTTCGCCCTGTGGTGTAGATTAGTACGAATTTTCAAAACATCCTCCAATTCTACACCCCAATAGCAAATACCATATTTCAGGATTTCAGCACTATCGGTTGACCTAAATCCAAATTGTACCAAATTTGGTACATTTTCGTACATATAAGTACAATTTTCCAAACATACCTACATATCAAACTCCGACAGGAATCTTATTTCCAAATTTCAGGATTCCAACTCTATCAGTTTACCTAAATGCAAATTGTACCAAATTTAGTACAACTTATTACACTTAAGTACAAATTTTCAAAACTACATATATCTATCGGTTCAATAGAAATATTATTTTTAAATTTGAGCATTTCAATTCCATTGGTTCACACAAAATTTAAATTTTACCAAATTTAGTACCTATTTTTACACATATTTACGAATTTCCAAAAGTACCTACATTTCTCAGTCCTAGAATGCAATAGTAATCTTATTTCTAAATTTCGTATACCAGCTTTATAATAGATATTGTGTTGATAGAAATATTGAGATGTGCCAAGTCTAAATGGAATCGGATGTTAATATGGCGTTTTATGAGCTTCGTGGATATTCAAAATTTTTACACTTTGTGTGGGTGGTACCAGAAGGAGTGGACCGATATTGTCCATTTTCACACCTAACCTAGCACTGATAAAAATATTAGGATTCGCAAAGTTTGAGCAAAATCGGATTATCCTTTCTCTTTCTGTGGAATAAATTCGTTTCTTTGAAAATTTTGACATTTTGTGTGGGAGGTACCAAAAGGAGTGGCCCGATATTGCCCATTTTCACACCTGACCTAGCACTGATAAAAATATTAGGATTCGCAAAGTTTGAGCAAAATAGGACTATCGTTTCTCTTTCTGTGCAAAATATTTTTTTTTGAAAATTTCGACCTTTTGTGGGGGAGGTACTCGAAGGAGTGGACCGATACATTCCATTTTCACACCAGACCTTGGGCTAAAAAAATTATTGGGATGTGTGAAATTTGAAGGCAATCGGACTCTTACATCACATTTTATAAGAGTTGTAATTATTCAAAATGTTGACCCTTTGTGGGGGAGGTACTTGATGGAGTGGACCGATATTACCCATTTTCACACCTGACCAAGCACTGATAAAAATATTAGGATTCGCAAAGTTAGAGCAAAATCGGATTATCCTTTCTCTTTCTGTGGAATAAATTCGTTTCTTTGAAAATTTTGACATTTTGTGTGGGAGGTACCAAAAGGAGTGGCCCGATATTGCCCATTTTCACACCTGACCTAGCACTGATAAAAATATTAGGATTCGCAAAGTTTGAGCAAAATAGGACTATCGTTTCTCTTTCTGTGCAAAAAATATTTTTTTAAAATTTTGAACTTTTGTGTGTGGGGGAGATACTTGAAGGAGTGGACCGATACATTCCATTTTCACGCCAGACCTTGGGCTAATAAAATTATTGGGATATATGAAATTTGAAGGCAATCGGACTCTTCCATCCCATTTTATAAGAATTGTAATTATTCAAAATGTTGACCCTTTGTGGGGGAGGTACTTAATGGAGTGGACCGATATCGCCCATCACCGAACTCGATCTAAGTTTGACAAAAATATTACGATGTGCCAAGTTTAGATCAAATCGGATACTTCCTTCGAGAGTTATCATGCGCACCAGCCAGCCAGCCAGAGAGACAAACAGACAGACGGACGGACGGACGGACGGACATCGGTAGATCGACTCCAAATGTTCTGAAACGGATTTGGTCCAAAGAGACCTAGGGTCTAAAATCGTTATTTCGACCAGGCACGTTTTGACCGTATCAAATGCCCTCTGTAGCCATATGGCTGAGGGCATTTGAGAGAGTAAATATACCCTCTGTAGCCATATGGCTGAGGGTATAACTATGTACCTCTGTAGGGTACAGTAGGGGCACTCCTGTTTCTACGAATTTTTGTATAACTCTGGATTTTGTTTGGGGTGACATTTTCATGTCATGACAAAACTATAAATGACTGATCCGCTGTTTCAAAATCACCCATTAGTTTTTTTTTCATCATCTCCGTATTTTCCAACTCAACGTTACATGCGCAATTGGAAATTTAACACTTAATTGAATGTTAATTGGATTCTAAACTGTAATTGTTTTTCCTCCAATGGAAATACCAAAATTGGTGGAAAAATTTTCCGCTGATGACTTAAATTTGTACGGAATTAAAAAAAAAAAAAGTTCAAACCATTTATTTTAGAAATCTTCCATGAAATTCCCGTTAAGGGTATAGCTATTATGCCATAAAATATTACATTTTATTTAAAAAGAATAGAAAATTCCATTCCCTAACTCCCTTGGCTCTGCTGCCAGCAGCAAAAAATCTCCACATTACTAACATCGCGTGACTTTGTCTACTTCAAGTCAATGTTAAAGGTAATTCATATTTGTCGCTCAAGTCTGGCAGCCGCTTTGGTGTTTTTTTTTTGTTTTTATCAAAACAACGACAACAAAAACAACAAGAAAAATTCTCAGCAAAAAAAACAACAACAACATGAAACCAAATGTCATTCATACCCGCCGCCGACCAGACATGTGCTGCTGCTGCTGATTATGACTGGGTTGTGGAAATTTGAAATTTATGAGGAGACATTCAATTAAAAATGTCATAATTTACAACAGCTACAACAAAAACGGCAGCAACAACAACGCTAACTGTTACAACAACAATAACACAAATGATGAATGACAAATATGCATGTAATGCAAGAGCGAAGAGAGAAAAAAAGAGAAAGAGAAGAATGTCAATGTATGGAGAGAGGGGAGTGCATGAGAGAGGGGAAAACCATTTAAATATGGACGGATATGTCAGGGTTATCAACTTTAACCCCACGAACCACACAAATTACTTAAGCAAGTAAACTCAAGAGGTCATTTCGAAAGAAATTTTTTTTCGCAGTGTTGCCAGATTGGAGAGATTCTCACAATGCTGTAAAACGTATGCATTTCTACACATTTTTATGCAAGTCTTAGAATTTATAGAGGCCTTCTATAGATAGGAGATCTTTTAAGGTACAAGTGACCTTTTGCATTTTTTTTTTAATCTAGACATAAATTCTCTTACACTGTGCGACATAAATAATAATTACATGGAAAATCGAATAGATTACACTGTGAAACAAAATTGAATTTTTCAAAAATTACAAGAAAAATTCGACAGATTATGAAAATAGAGCTAAAAATAGAAAATACTTGTATGATCCTTTTTATATCCTCAGCCTATATCATTTGATACGACCAAAACGTGCCTCATCGAAATAACGGTTTCGACCCAAGATCTCTTTGACCCAAATGCGTTTCAGGACATTTGGAGTCGATCTAGCGATGTCCGTCCCTAAGTCCGTCTGTATGTCGGTCTGGCTGTTGCGCTCGATAACTCTCGAAGAGAGTATACGTTTTGGTCCAAACTTAATACATCGTAATATTATTATCAAACCTAGAATGAGTTCGGAGATGGGCACTATCGGCCCACTCCTTCTGCTACCTCCCACACAAAATGCCAAAATTTTCAAATAATTTATTGCACAGAAAGTGAAAGGATAATCTGATTTTGCTCCAACTTTGCGAATCGTAATATTTGCATCAGTGCTATGTCAGGTGCAAAAATGGATAATATCGGTCCACTCCTTCAGGTACCTCCCTCACACAAAAGTTCGAAATTTTCAAAGAAAATATTTTTTTGCACAGAAAGAGAAGCGATAATCCGATTTTGCTCCAACTTTGCAAATCCCAATATTTGCATCAGTGCAATGTCAGGTGCGAAAATGGATAATATCGGTCCACTCCATCAGGTACCTGACCCACGAAGGGTCAACATTTTGAATAATTACAACTTCTATAAAATGTGATGTAAGAGTCCGATTGTCTTCAAATTTTACACATCTCAATAATTTCATGAACCCAAGGTCTGGTGCGAAAATGGATTATATCGGTCCACTCCTTCAGGTACCTCCCCCACACACAAAAGTTCGAAATTTTCAAAAAAAAAAAAAAAAAAAAAATTGCACAGAAAGTGAAAGGATAATCCGATTTTGCACCAACTTTGCAAATCCTAATATTTACGTCAGTGTTAGGTCAGGTGCGAAAATGGATAATATCGGACCACTCCATCAGGTACCTCCCCCACAAAAGGTCAAATTTTGAATAATTACAACTTTTATAAAATGTGATGTAAGGGTCCGATTGTCTTCATATTTCACGCATCCCAATAATTTCATTAACCCAAGGTCTGGTGTGAAAATGCATTATATCAGTACACTCCTTCTGGTACCTCCCACACAAAGGGTCAACATTTTGAATATTAATGAAACTCATAAAATAGGAAATTAACAACCGATTCCATTCAGGCTTGGCACATGTCAATATTTCCATCAAAGCAAGATTTATTATAAAGATGTTAGAGATCCGACCTACCTTCTGTTACCTCCCCAACGAAGGGCCAAAGTTTTGAATAATCAAAACGATCATAATATCCGAAATAAGCGTTCGGTTCTCTTCAAATTACACACATCACAATATTTTTACTAACCCAAGGTATAATAAAATTTATCAGTCCACTCCTTCTGGTACCTCCCCCACAAAGGGTCATAATGTTGAGTATCCATGAGGCTCATAAAACGCGAAATCCGATTCCATTCAGACTTGGTATATCTCAATATTTCCATCAACGCAAGATCTGTCATAAAGATGGTAAAGATCGGACCATTACTTCTGGTGCATCCCCTAAATAGGGCTCAAGATTTTTCAAAACACAAACAAAACGATCATTTCACACAACCCAATGTTTTTGCTAACACAAGATCTGTTGTGAAGACCCCCCAACCCCTTGTGGTACCTTACCCACAAAGGGTTCAATACTTTCTGTCAAAAAATGCGAAATAATTCAGCGAAGGAAGTAGTCTATAAAGTCAAAATCTGGCACGTTGTGATATTTATATCAGTCTTAGGTCAGATTCGAATTGGTCAATATTTGCCAACTGCTGCGAAACGTCTCCCATAAAGGTTCACAAATTTGAATAATCATATCTCAAGGCTGGGGGTATAAATCTGTCGGCAAAACTGACTGATACTATTGTACATGTTTTTTTTTACCACTTGGGACCATTCGTTCAGGTAAAAGTTCGTTTTCAAAACCACTTCATATCTCAACACTAAACGCCAATTCTGATATCCAACACCAAAATTCGGATATCTAATTTTTTACTATTGTAATACTTATTACCGAAAATAATTCCAAATTTCAGGACTTCAGCATTTTAGTACACATTAGTACGAATTTCCCAACTACCTACATAGCTCAATCCTACAATGAAATAGTAATCTTTTTTTCCTCCAAATTTCAGGATTCCAACTCTATTGGTTCTCTCAAATCCAAAGTGTAGGAAATTTACTTTCCAATAGACATCTAATTTTTAAATTTCAAAATTCCAACCCTTTTGGTTCTCCCAAAATTCAAAATTGTACCAAATTTAGTACACATAAGTACAAGAATTTCCCAAACTACTTATATTCCGCGCAGTCCTACAATGCAAAATGATATCTTTTTTTCGAATTTCATGATTCCAACTCTATTGGTTCTCCCACAATTTAAATTGTATCAAATTTGGTACCATTTAGTACACATATGTACGAATTTCCAAAACTACCTGCCTTCCTCAGTCCTAAATTTCAATAGTAATCTTATTTCTGAATTTCAAAATTCCAGCTCTGTCGGTTCACCCAGATCGAAAGTGTATCAAATTTAGTACCATTTAGAACTTTTCGTACACATGTGTACAAATTTCGAAAATTTCCTACATATCCCAATCCTAAACATCGCCAGTAATGCTAATTTCAAAATTAAGGATTCCAGCTCCATCCGTTACTCAAAATTCAAATGGTACTAAATTTAGTACCGTTAAGTACTTTTCGTATACATGAGTACACACACATGCGAAACTATCTCTTTACATCGACTCTGCCTCTCAACCTTAATTTCGATTTCAAATTTCAAGATTTATGCTCTAACCGTTCACATGATACGAAATAGTACATTTTAGTACTTTTCGTACACATATAGTACGAAATTCCAAAAACCCTCTATCATACTCTCCATCAGTGACCTTTATTCCAAATACTGCTTCCTAAAACACAAAGGGGGTATTTAGTACCTAAATACCAAAGGGTGTTTAGTACCTTTTAATACTTTCCGTAACGTTCTGTAATGAATTTCTAAAAAAATTCTTTTCTGACCCGTTCACCCGAAATTTCAAGATTCTAGCTTCAGCTGTTTCGTCTGGGCGTTGATGAATCGTTAAGTCAGTCAGTCAGTCAATTATTTTGCTGGGGTTAAAAATATGTATTTCGAGTTGTAACACCTCGGAATGACAAACCCTCCATAATACAGGGTGAGATAAAAAAATCTGCAACAAAGTCAAATGCCATAATTTTTACATTATTTTTTTAATTTCATTGAATGAAAGCAAAAAATGTCGGAAATAACATCAAATTTTAGAATAAGTTTAGATTTGTTCGAACTGGTCACCTTTGGCACGAATTATGGCCTTCAAACGGCCAATGAAACCGTCACACACTGCTCGAATGTTGCTCTGCGGTATTTTGACCCATTCGCGGCGAAGCGCTTGCTTGAGGTGATCGCCACTTTGGTATTTTTTAGTGCCAACTGCTTGCTTTCCAAAATACTCCAGACACAATAGTCCAACGGATTGGTATCCGGAGATTTTGGTGGCCATTTTGCGCTGAAAATGTAGCGAGGAACCTCATTTTGTAACCATTCTTGGGTTGGTGGCACGTGCTGAGTGTTGGAATGTCCAAGGTCTGCGGCTAAAATTTTTTGCGTGCCCAAGGCTTTAATACACCCTCCAGAATATTTTCGCGATAATATTCGGCATTTATTCTAATGCCACTGTTCGTTTCGATTAATACGAGCGGAGATTGACCATCGGCGTTTATGGCGGCCCACATCATCACCATGGCCGGCGATGGAGTTCTGGTGGCCAACCGATTTTCAGCTGACCTCTTTGACAAGTAAACACGATCATTTTGTTTGTTTACAAACTGCCGGACAATGAATGTTTTCTCATCGGAGCGGAGAAAACCAAATTCGGCAGTTCACCACATTTGTCCGTGCGAAGCAACTCATTAGCTCCTTTCTCGACTCGAGGAATCTCATTTTGTCATTTGGACGATTCTTGGGTGGCGCGTGCTGAGTGCGATTGTGCTGAGTCCTGTTGGAAAGTCGAGGGTCTGCGGCCAAAATGTTTGCGTGTCCAAGGCTTTAATACACCCTCCAGAATATTTTAAGGCTTTAATACACCCTCCAGAATATTCGGCAATTTATTCTGATGCCACGGTCGATTAATACGAGCGGAGAGCGACCATCGTCTGTTATGGCGGCCCACACCATCACCATGGCCGGCGCTTGAGTTCTGGTGGCCAACCGACAGTGCATATTTTCAGCTGACCTGACCTCTCTGTGGCAAGTAAACACGATCATTTTGTTGATTTGCAAACTGCGGGACAACCAATGTTTTCTCATCGGAGAACGGTGAAAACCAAATTCGGAAGTTCACCACTTTCGGCCAAGCAAAGCAACATTTTAGCTCTTTTGAGTCTATTTTCATTCTGTTGCGGTGTAAGTTCTTGCACTTTTTGCAAATTCAATGGCTTTATCCCGAGCTCATTTTTCAATATTTGCCGAATGGAATATTACGTTATGTTCAGCTCACGAGCCATTTTTCGGCCACTGCGACGCGGGTTTCGATCAAGTCGCTTCTTTACTTTCCGAACAATTTCTGCTGATGTTGCTGTTTTCTTCCCTCCACCTCTCCTTCCTTGACGTCGGGCTAAGCTACCAGTACCACGAGCGAGTAACGAGCGATGGTACGAGACACAAAAGATTTATTGACATTTAAATGCTGGAATGTCCTAACGATAGCCACTCGGGGTTTTCCAGCCAAATATAAAGAAATCACACTATCACGCTTGAATTCCATCGCGAATAACTTTTTTTCTGGAAAATGGAAAATTCTCAGCAAAATGCTTTTGTACGCTTGTAGACAATATAATGAGCTATCACTGGAATAATTATAACAGCTGTCGGACGAGTGGCTTAGAAATGACAGCAGTCTGAAGTTGGTTGCAGTTTTTTCATCTCACCCAGTATACCCTCCATATTATGGTGGGGTATATAAAAGCGCCTTCTAAAGACCTTCACCCTTAGAAGACCTTCCACAGGCCATCTAGAGATAAAATCATGAACCATAGAGAATTGTGCTTGCCATGCTTTCATTTCATATTCTCTATCCGCATAACTTCACTCTCTCTCCCTCTCTCTCTCTCTCTCTCTCACTCACCACACACAATGTTTCCCCAAAAAACACTTGAGATTAAATTGTGCATTTATGCACTTACTCACTTGCCTACTGGCTGGCTGGCCGGCTGCCTTTCCTATCCTGTCCTGGTCTCTGTAGGTGTTGGTTGGTGAAAAAAAAACTACTGCTTTACAAGTTTTTTGCAATTACATCGTTTACTCACACATGACATATGCAATTACGAGTGGAAGAGATAAAAAGTAGACGAAGAAGAAGACGAACAAGAACAACAAAACAAAATAGAGAATCAATGTGAGCGTAGCATGGAGAGTAATTGCAGAAAATTGCATTTATATGTCAATGTACGTTTTCAATGTTAAATGTGAACAACATACGCTAAGGTTCAATCCGGTAATGAAAAAATGCAAACAGAGTATACAATGTATGTATGTACCGATGTATGTATACAATGTATGTGGCTATGTAAAAACAAATAACAACAAAGTTGTAATACATAATAACCGACGACAATAACTGGGGTTGGCCAGAATAGGCCAGACGAGACCAGACCAGACCAGAACCATTACATATGTATATGCACGAGAGAAAGAGAAGCGAAAATATGTGTGTACCCAGTAAACAATTTTTGCCGAATTCGGTCCGATTTCTGTCAGAATCTCTGAAAAGATGTCCGATTCTGATTCCGAATTCCTTCCGATTTCGGTACGAAAGTTGTATGGACGTGGTCACCGAATTCGGAAAGATTTTCTGGAAAAAATCTGAAAAAATATTAGATTTTCTGGACGAATTCGGTCCGAATTCGGTGAAAATTCTTGAAAAAATAGGAGAAAAAATTAGATTTTCGGAAAAGATTTGGAGGACAACTCCGAATTTCTGAAAGAAATCGGGCAGAATTCGTCTCGAAATTCGGCGGAATATTCAGATTTTCTAAAAGAAATCGGTCAGAATTCGAAAGAAAATTCGGAATAAAATTCAGATTTTCTTAAAAAAAAAACGCTCAGAATTCGGGAGAAAGTTCCGATTTTCTGAAAGAAATCGTTCAGAATTCGGAAGAAATATCGAAAAAATCGTCACACCACTTAAAAATGAAAAAAAAAAAACACATATTTATTTAAAAAACAAACAATTTATTTCGGGTTTCGTAAAAATGTAGTTTAAATATTACATCTATAATACATTTACATTATAAATATTATTTTTATTAGGAACATAACATACAGTATTTTAATGCACAAAAGAGTTGAACAGATAACAGATAATTCAATTATTTGTTGTTATTATATATATATATATATATATATATATATATATATATATAATTTTTGTAATTCACTGTATCTGCTGTATCTGTTTCAACTGCTAAACAAGAACTAAAAATAAAAAGCAGTGCACACAGAAAACCGGTATGTAGTTGTTTTTGCAATTTTTTTCCATCATATTTTTTTGGGAACGAAAGAGAAAGAGGCTGATTCACAACAACAACAAAACGCACATTTTTACAACGGAAAATCTAACAGTTCACAATAACAATAAAAAATAGCATTTTTGCTTTGCGCTTTGTTGTTGTTGAGATCTTGAAATGAATGATCACAACAACAACTACTATGGGAGAGAATGTGTCAAACCACCACCATAGACAAATGAAAATATAGACAACGAAAAGTTAGTTTTGTCTTTTTTTCCAGATGGCTCTCATCATGTTTTGCATAGTCAACATGCTGATTTACGCGTTCAAGCCACTCGACTTCGAAAACACATTTTATCGTTTTTCAAGAATTTCACTGGAATATTCCTATATTTTTCGATGTCATCACGTACTTTTCACATTTCTTTTATTATGAAATAATTTTTAGGTGACAAATATCCTACAGTTTTTGTTATTTTTAACATTTTTGAATTGAGTGACTTCAAAATTCCCACTCAAACCCCTGAAACGATATGAACGACATCTGCTGATCCGATTTTTTTCGAAGATGAACGGTGAGAGCATTTCGTTGTCTATATTTTCATTTGTCTATGCCACCACCATCCGTTTACATGTGAGAGAGAATATGCCAGAGCAATAGATAATCTACTCTCTCCGTTTGTACATTTTTCGAGTTTTTTTCGCTTAAAAACACAGGAAAATGTGCAGAAATTCTAAAAAAAAAAACGTTTAGAAAATCGGACCAATTTCTATCAGAAATTTCTGAAAAAAACGTCAGAAATTTCGGAAAAAAATCTAAAATCAGAGCAGTCGGAAAAAATTGTTTACTGGGTAGCTATAGAAATTCATGCATGCATGTATGCAATTTCCACATACATACCTGGCTATGTTTGTACATATGTATGTCCATGTGTGTGCCTGCACATGCATACAGTGCATTGTGCCTGGCAATGACGACATCGCTGATAGCCGAACATTGCATTGACAAGTTAAAGCTGTGTACGGTTTTGTTGTTTATCACCCGGTGTATTGCTTCTGCTGCCTAACTTCCTTCATGGCCTCCCTCTCCATGTCTCTCTCTCTCCCCTTAGCAGCAATGACAATGTAATATAATGTGAGTCCATACAACAGTGTTACCAACTAGTAGATTTCTCTCTCACTCTCTCTCTCTCTCTCACTGCTGTTACAGTGCAATGCTTCTGAAGGTTATTCATTTCATAAAAATAAATAAATTCTGATGCATGAGATAATCTCAATAGGGGGGAGAGGGAGAGAGGGATAATAGAAAAGTATAAATCTCATAAAAATTACATTGGGCAACAAAAATAAATAAAGGGAAAAAGGGATTAAAGGGAAAAATCAGTAAATTATGACAGTTGAGCTAAGATGTAAGATAGGAGCTAAGATCAGACGGGACGAACTTTTAATAACCTTCATTGTTTAAAAGAAACTTTAAAATTTTAAAATAAATCCCCCAAAAAAGATTCGCTAAAATTATTAAATTACAGAACATCGGGTGGCGGCTATGTGAAAACGTGGATCTGAATAGTCAATAGCCAGAGAAGGCGGTGCCTATGGCGAACTCCAAATACCATTTTTGAGGTAATTCCACTATAATGGCAGATGTGAGGAATAAGATAAAGATGAGGTATAAGATAAGGATGAGTTGTGGACCTGCATTGGTCATTTCCCGTCATTGGAAGTAGTACCCATTACGAACCTCAAAACTACTAAATTTTATACAATTCTGTTCGAATGTAGACCTGAGTAGATAATTTTCTCTCGTATATTATCTATTGGCAACAATAAATATCAACTTTTGAAATAATTCCAATTTTCTGTGATGCGAGGTAGTACCCATTTCGAACTCCAAATACCAAATTTAAAACAACTTCGGTGAAAAGTATGACACAAATCATTAAAATATCGCAGATCTGGAGATACACTTGTATGGACAGTTCTCTGCAAGGATATTTCCGACATACTGGGAATACAAACTGCCAATTACCAACAAATTCGTCTTAAAGTTGCGACTAAAACACTGAAGAGACTTCAAATCGGCCGGTAAGACTGTATGTGGCACTAGACCAAAACGTGGACCTATGTCGGCCATTTTCAATACCAAAAAGTTAACCAGTAAAGAAAGTCCTAAAGTCGGGCGGGGCCGATTTTATGATACCCTACACCACTTTGCTAATTTAGTTGAGCTCCATATAACAACTAAAAGTTTTTATGGGAGAATTCAATCATACACGCTAATTTAAAATTCAAAGGACTAAATATGCCGAAGCATTTGTATCTTTTAAATTCGGACTTGTGTTGCCCATTTGGTGCACAAATAATTTAAAATCGGATAAAAATATATATCAGAGCTATATCCAAATCTGAACAGATCTTGATAAAATTTGGCAAAGATATTTCTGAGCTGTATTTTATATATTTCCCTGAATATCGTTGTTACGGAGTGCATATTACGGCTGTGGGTAAGAAATACAACAAATCGGATGAACAATATATATATGGGAGCTATAGCTATATCTGAACCGATCTTCACCTTTTAGACTCAATTCGGTCGAAAGTGCCAAATTCCATCCCATTTGGACAAATATTAGACGTTTGGTGCACAATCAAAGGTAAATCGGACGAAGTTATATATGGGAGCTATATCCAAATCTGAAGTGATCTCGATAAAATTTAGCAAAGGTGTTTCTGAGCTGCATTTGATATATTTCCCTAAAAATTGTTGTTACAGAGTGCATATTACGGCTGCGGAGGACAAAAATAACAAATCGGATGAACAATATATATGGGAGCTATAGCTATATCTGAACCGATTTCGATTGACATACTTATTTTCAGGCCTAATTTGGTTGTATGTGCAAAATTCCATACTATTCAGGCTAATATTACACGTTTGGTGCACAATAAAAGGCAAATCGGACGAAGATATAAATGGGAGCTATATCTAAATTTTGACCGATTATCTCCAATTTCAATAGGGATCGTCCTTGGGCCAAACAAATGTTGTTTGTAAAATTTTATCTCAATGGGATAATAAATGCGACCTGCATTTTGTTCACAAGAATACATGGACAGACGGACGGACGAACGGACGGACGGACTGACATGCATAAATCAACTCAGAAAGTGATTCTATGCCGATCATCAAAAGGAACTATGGGTCTTTTTCGTTTCCTTTTGCCTGTTACAAACAAATGCACAAAGACATAATACCCTGACCACCTTGTGGTGTAGGGTATAAAAATAGGTATGTTTGGCTTCCCATCATTTGGAAGAACTTGAAAATTTTCAAAAATCAATCCCTAAAAAATAGTCGCTAAGATTATTAAAAAAATATATTATTGGGTGATATAGTTACTCACTCGTGATACTGGTAGCATAGCCCGACGTCAAGGAAGTGGACGGAAGAAAACACCAAAATCAGCAGAAATGGCTCGAAAAGTAAAGAAGCGACTTGATCGAAACTCGCGTCGCAGTGGCCGAAAAATGGCTCGTGAGCTGAACATATCGCAATATTCCATTCGGAAAATATTGAAAAATGAGCCATTGAAATTCCAAAAAGTGCAAGAACTTAGACCACAACAAAAAGAAAATAGACTCAAAAGAGCTAAAGAACTGCCGAATTTGGTTTTCTCCGATGAGAAAACATTCGTTGTCCAGCAGTTTGTGAAGAAATAAAATGATCGTGTTTACTTGCCAAAGAGGTCAGCGGAAAATGTGCACCTTCGGTTGGCCACCAGAACTCAAGCGTCGGCCATGGTAATGGTGTGGGCCGCCATAACCGCCGATGGTTGCTCTCCGCTCGTATTAATCGGCATCAGAATAAATGCAGAATATCATCGCGAAAATATTCTGGAGGGTGTATTAAAGACTTCGCACTCAACACGCGCGCCACCAAGAATGGTTACAAAATGAGGTTCCTCTCCGGATACCAATCCGTTGGGCTATTGTGTCTGGAGTAGTTTGGAAAGCAAGGTTGGCACTAAAATACCAAAGCGTCGATCAACTCAAGCAAGCGCTTCGCCGGGAATGGGCCAAAATACCGCAGAGCAACATTCGGGGAGTGTGTTAAGGTTTCATTGGCCGTTTGAAGGCCATAATTCGTGCCAAAGTTAACTAACCCGAACAAATCTGCTATTTGCGACATTTTTTGCTTTCATTCAATAAAATTTAAAACAGAAATGTAAAAATTATGGTTTTTGACGTTGTTGCATTTTTTTACCGCACCCTGTATATGGAAGCTATTGCTATATCTGAACCTATTTTCCCCAAAATTGAAGTACTTACTTCTGGACTAAGTTTCTGTCGGAATTGTCAAGATTCAGTTTATTTTTGCTGATATTAGCCATTTGGTTCACAAAAAAAACCTGAAATCGGACGAAACATATGTATGGTAGCTATAGCTATATCTGAATCGATTTTCAACAAATTTGAAGTACTTGCTTCTAGACTGAATTCGGTCGGATGTGCCAAAATTCAAGTCATTTAGACTGATATTGGCCATTTGGTGCACCCAAAATCCGAAATCGGTAGAATATACAGGGTGAGATTAAAAAACTGCAACAAAGTCAAACGCATAATTTTTACATTTCTTTTTTTAATTTTATTGAATGAAAGCAAAAAATGTCGAAAATAGCATCAAATTTTAAAATAAGTTTAGATTTGTTCGAATTGGTCTCCTTTGGCACGAATTATGATCTTCAAACGGCCAATGAAAGCGTCACACGGGAATAGGCCAAAATACCGTAGAGCAACATTCGGCTCTGCCCCAAAAACTAGTCGCTAAAATTATTAAAATACCGAGTATTGGGTGATACAGACTTCTCCTGACAATTATGTGCAGGAGAAGTCGATGCCTATGGCGAACTCCAAATACCTTGGGACAAAAATTGAAACAAAACCTCGAAAATCAGAAGGAACTATTATATGGCGTATATACGAAGATGTTGACATGTATTGGTAATTTTCTTTCATTAGTAGCAGTACCCATTAGGAACTTCAAATACCAAATTAGAAACAATTTCATCGAAAAATGTGACATAAACCCATAAAATATTGAATATCGTAAGCACTGCAATCAACTTCAGACTGCTGTCATTTCTAAACCACTCGTCCGACAGCTTTTAAAATTATTCCAGTGACAGCTCATTATATTGTTTACAAGCGTCCAAATCATTTTGGTGAGAATTTTTTAGAAAAAAAGATATTCGTGATGGAATTCAAGCGTGATAGTGTGATTTCTTTATATTTGGCTGGAAAACCCCGAGTGGCTATCGTTAGAGCACTCCAGCATTTAAATGTGAATAAATCTTTTGTGTCTTGTACAATCGCTCGTTACCGCGATACCGTTAGCATAGCCCGACGTCAAGGAAGTGGACGGAAGAAAACAGCAAAATCAGCCGAAATAGTTCGAAAAGTAAAGAGGCGACATGATCGAAACCCGCGTCGCAGTCGCCGAAAAATGGCTCGTGAGCTGAACATATCGCATTCGGCAAATATTGAAAAATGAACCATTGGATTTCCAAAAAGTGCAAGAACTTACCCCGCAACAGAAAGAAAATAGACTCAAAAGAGCTAAAGAGTTGCTTCGCTTGACCGAAAGTGATGAACCGCCGAATTCGGTTTTCCCTCTCTCCGATGAGAAAACATTCGTTGTCCAGCAGTTTGCAAACAAACAAAATGATCGTGTTTACTTGCCAAGGAGAGGTCAGCTGAAAATGTGCACCTTCGGTTGGCCACCAGAACTCGAGCGCCGGTCGCCATCCACTCGTATTAATCGACCGTGGCATCAGAATAAATGCAGAATATTATCGCGAAAATATTCTGGAGGGTGTATTAAAGCCTTGGGCAAGCAAACATTTTGGCCGTAGACCTTAGGACATTCCAACAGGACTCAGCACCATCGCACTCAGCACGTGCCACCCAAGAATGGTTACAAAATGAGGTTCCTCGCTTCATTTCCAGCTCATAATGGCCACCAAAAATTTCCGGATTCCAATCCGTTGAACTATTGTGTCTGGAGTATTTTGGAAAGCAAGGTTGGCACTAAAAAATAAAAAAGTGTCGATTACCTCAAGTAAGCGCTTTGCGGGGAATGGGCCAAAATACCGCAGAGCAACATTCGGGGAGCGTGTGACGGTTTCATTGGCCGTTTGAAGGATATTAGCCCTTTGATACACAAAAACTCTGAAATCAGATCCCATATATATGGGAGCTATAGCTATATCTGAATCGATTTTCACCAAATTTAATGTATTCCATCTAGACTAAATTCGGTAGGATGTGCCAAAATTCAAGTCATTGGGACGGATATTGGCCCGAAATCGAAAACCGAAATCAGTTGAAGATATGTATGGGAGCTATATCCAAATGTGAACCGATCTTGACAAAATCTTAGGCACCTATTTTTGAGCTGTATCTGATATCTAGTACCAAATATTATTGTTGTGGAGGGCATATTACGCATGTGAGGAACTTAAAATCACAAATCGGATAAAAAATATACATGAGAACTATAGCTATATCTGAACCGATTTTCACCAAATTTGATTTATTTGCTTTTATACCGAATTCGGTCGGATTTGCCAAAATTCATGTCATTTGGGTTGGTATTAGCCATTTGATGCACAATTAACCCGTAATCTGTTGAAGATATATATGGGAGCTATATCTAAATTTGGCCTATTAGTACCTATGGGTCTATCTCGATTCCTTCTCCAGGTTAAGAACAAATGCAAAAAGAACATAATACCATTACCACTATGTGGTATATGGTATAAAAAGGAGCTAAGTTCAACAGGGCCGAACTGCCGGAGAAGGCGAGACCTATAAAGAATTCCAAATATCAATAAGTCCAGTTAAAAATTTGGCAAAACTATTTGCAAAATACCGAAAATCAAAAGGTACAATTATATGGGGACATACGAAGATGTGGACCTGGACCTGTATAGGTAATTTTCAGTCAAACAAAGTAGCTCCAATTACTCCAAATGTCCAAAAATTTGAAACAATTCTGTCGAAAAATTTAATTTAGACCCATAAAATATCGAATAATGTTAGGTACAATTATATGGGGCCTATAGAAATATGTGGTCCAATGTAGTTAATTTTCTATCTGAGAGAAATTGTAACTATTGTCAACAATAAGTTCCGAGATTTCTCCTCTTTGGTGACGCATTAGAAAATTGGATAAGGATTATACTGTCTTTTTTCCGGGTGAAAAAGGTTTCCAAATTATATTTCTGAGCACCATCGGCCATCTCCCCTGGTCCTGACCCCCATCAGCAACAATCTTACTTTCAAATCAAAAATCCCAGTTTTTTTCGAACACATTAATATTCAATCGTAAACGTAAATTTCTTCCATTTTATGCAATGATGGGGAAAGGATTTTGCAATTGGCCATGACTTAAATATGGGGCCAAGAACACTCTGGCCAGTGATGGGCAAAGAGTCCAAACAACTGGCCAAGTTGATTCGTCAATTTTAATTTTTCATTTTTTCACTTTTCCCTTCACGTAATTGGATTCATATCCTGATTATTGAGAGAGAGAGAAAAAAAAACAGAAAACAGTTAATAGCTGCCTAGCATTTTATCGGCATGTCTCTGCGTGTGCACACGCTGCGTTAAATATGCGAAAATAATAATGCCAATGAAATGCAAAAAGGTAAAGGGTGACACAGGGATTACCGGTTTGGTTGGAAAGATATTAAATTGTAATTTTACAATTATCTTGAAATTCAGTTAAAAGCTTTATGGCTACAGAGAGAGAGAGAGAGTACACGGTTTGATACTCTCGAAAAGGTTTCTCACCGAAATAAGGATTTTAGATACCGCATCTCTTTGGAAGAGTTTTACTTATAGAGAGGCAGAGTTCATTTTACCCATTTTAGAGGTAAAGGGTTTTGGAAATTTTAAATTTAAAAAAAATTGTATTCTTTTTCTTTTAACGAAACAAGTACTAAATTCAACATTTGGGTTAGAGAGACACTATAGTGGTCGAAAACCTTTTTAGTACTGGGCAAAATTTGACAAAAATTTTTACTCTAAAAAAATATGCATTGCACTAAATTTTCAGACTTTCAAATATTTTTATTTTTGTCAAGTTTTTCCTTTTTGCGGAAAGAATAATAGGAAAATTTTCATCTTTTACACCAAAAAAAGTCTTAGAAATCATTCATTTTGAAATTTACCGAGGAGGATATTAGATCAACCATTACACAATGGACCCACATCCAATTTTTCTGTCCAAAACTATTTCAACATCTCCATATGCATACCCCTGAAGCCAAATACGAAATATCAGAATTTCAGCTCCATATCTTCACTCAATACCAAATGCAGTACCATTTGGAACTTTCAGTACAATTAAGGTACATACTTGAAAAACCACCTTTATATCTCATCAAGAGATACCAAGAGAGACCTCTATATCAAATATCAGAATTTCAGCTCTCTTCCTTCACCCAATACCAAATTTAGTAACACTTAGTACACATATCCAAAATAATCTACATCTCTTCATCCTAGACACCAACAGTGATCCAAAATTAGTACCATTTAGTACTTTTCGAACAATTACAGTAAGCATTTCCAAAAACACCACCAGATATCAACATCAGATACCAACAGAGGCCTTAATATCAAATTTCGGGATTCAATCTCTATTCCTTCAACCAATACCCAATTTAGTACCACTTAGTACTTTTCGTACAATTATGAACACACATTTCCAAAACCCCCTCCATATCTCATTTCCAGATATAAACAGAGAGCTCAATATCAAATTTGAGGATTTCAGCCCAATTCTTCCACCCAATACCAAATTTAGTACCAGTTAGTACCTTTCGTACAATTATAGTGCAGATTTCCGCAACCTCCTCCGTATCTCAATACCAGATACCAACAGATAGCTCAATATCAAATTTGTGGATTCCAACCCTATTTCTTTACCCAATACCAAATTTAGTACCAGTTAGTACTTTTCCTGCAATTATAGTACAGATTTCCACAACCTCCTCCGTATCTCAATACCAGAAATCAACAGATAGCTCAATATTAAATTTGAGGGATTCCAGCTCTATTTCTTTACCCAATACCAAATTTAGTACTATTTAGTACTTTTTGAAAAAAATATAAAACGCATGTTCAAAACCACCACCAGACACCAACAGAAACCTCAATATTGAATTTGACGAGTTCAGCCCAATTCCTTCACCCAATACCAAATTTAGTACCACTTAGTACTTTTCGTACATTTATAGTACACATTTCCACAACCACCTTTGTACCTCCATTCCAGATACCAGTAGAGACCTCAAATCAAATTCAAAGAATCCAAGCCTATTTCTTCACTCAATACCCAATTGAGTACCATTTGGTACTTTTCGTACAGTTATAGCACACATTTTCACAAACACCACGATATGTCTCGATATCAAATTTGAGGTTTCCAGCTTCATCCCTTCAGCGAATACCAAATTCATTTGTAATATACATTTCCAGAACCGGCTCCATGTCTCAGCCCTATTCCGTCATCCAATACCAAATTTAGTACCATTTAGTACTTTTCGTACAATTCTAGTACAGATTTCCACAACCACCTTCGTATCTCAATTCCAGATACCAACAGAGACCTCAATATCAAATTTAAATAATCCAAGCCTATTTCTTCACCTAGTACCAAATTGAATACCATTTGGTACTTTTTGTACAATTATGATACAGATTTTCACCAAGCCACGATATGTCTTTTCCAGCTACGTACCGTGAGCTCGATATCAAATATGAGGATTCCAGCTACATCCATTCACCGAATACCAAATTCAGTACCATTTGTACTATACATTTCCAGAATCAGCTCCAATATCAAATTTAGTACCTTTTTTAGTATATATTGTACAATTATAGTACACATTTCCATTTCTTTATATCAATGCCAAATACCAATAGAGAGACCTCAATATCAAATTTTGGAATTCCCCCTCCATTCCTTCACCTAATACCAAAATTTAGTACCATTGAGTACTCTTCGTACAATAATAGCACACATATCCGAAATCACCTCCATATGTCCAGGTTATACATTAATACCAAATTTCAGATTTCAAGCACTATCTATTGATCCAATAACAAATTGTACCAAATATAGTACCAAATTAGTACTTTTCGCGCACTTCTAGTACACATTTCCAAAACCACCTCCTTAGCACAAACCAACAGGGACAACAATGCAACTTTTCAAAATTCCAGCTTTATTCGTTCACCCTAAACCACACCGTTCTATATTTAGTACCATTTAGTACAGTTCGCACATTTATTACACATTGCCAAAATCACCTTCATATATCAATCTTATCTTGCAATCTTGATTCTCATACCAATATTTTCAGGTTATTAGCTCTATCGGTTCACATAATACTAAATAGTACCATTTTAGATCTTAGTGCCATTTTAGAACTTTTCGTCACTTTAAAGTTCGAAATTCCAAAAATCCTTTGATACATCTATGCTGCACTTTATCAGTGACTCTCATTTCAAATTTCAGAATTCTAGCTCTATCGGTTCATCACAATTCCAATTTGTACCAAACTTAGTACACATAAGTACAAATGTCCATAATTTTGGTTCCTGTATCATACAAACTAATCGAAATCTTTTTATACCGTCCACCTTGGAAAGGAGGGAGGGATTAACTTTGTCATTCCGTTTGTAACATGTCTAAATATTCGTCGTAGACCCCATAAAGTATATATATTCATAATCAGCATAAAATTCTAAGTCGATTTAACGATGTTCGTCTGTATCTCTGTCTGACCGTCTATTTGCCTGTCTGTCCTTCTGTCCGTCTGTCTGTTGAAATCACGATACAGGCCACATTATTTGACGTAGAGCGTCAAAATGTAGCAGAATAATTTGTATTGTGTCTAGAATGGTTGGTATTGAAAATGAGATATATCCGTCCACGTTTTGGTATAGCCCCCATATAGCGGTATCTCCCGATATTCGGTATTTTGATGATTTTTGCCGCAGTTTTTTATGGATTTGTCTAAAAATTTTTATTTGTTGGTCATAGTGGGCCCTAATTCCTGTGGCGAAACATTGTATGTGGAGGTCCACGTTTTGGTATAGCCCCCATATAACCGTACCTCCCGATATTCGGTATTTTGATGATTTTTGCCAAATTTTTTCACAGATTTGTCTGAGAATTGGTATTTGTAGGTCATAATGGGTCCTAATTCGTGTGGCGAAACATTGCATGTATAAGTCCACGTTTTGGTATAGCCTCCATAGAATGGTACCTCCCGATTATGGATTTGTCTAAAAATTGGAATTCGTTGGTCATAATGGCTTCTAGCTCCGTTGGCGAAACATTGCATGTATAGGTCCATGTTTTAATATAGCTCTATATAGAGGTACCTCCCGATTTTCGGTATTTTGATGATTTTTGCCACATTTTCCCACGAATATGTCTAAAAATTGGTATTTTTGGTCATAATTGGTTCTAATGTTTCCATTACCCTAAGGTGGAGGGTATTCAAAGTTCGGCCCGGCCGAACTTAATGTTTTTTTACTTGTTTCTTATTTCTATTATTTCGTCCGAATCAAAATTGTTCCAAATTGTAGTACACATAAGTACAAAAGCTTTCTACATACCCCAATCCTACACTCCCACAGTAATTCAATGCCAAATTTCGGGATTCCACCCTAAAAGGTTCAGCCACATCCAAATTGTACCAAATTATGTGCCATTTAGTACACATAAGTACGACTTTCCAAAACTACCTCCATAACCCAATCAAACACTCCGACAGTAATCTAATTTTCAAAATTTCAAGATACCATTTCAGTACACCAGCTCTACCGGTTCACCCAAATACAAACTGTACCAAACTAAGTACATTTTAGTACACGAATTACATAAGTACGTATTTCTAAAGCTTCCTAGATACCCCAATCCTACGTTCCGACAGTAATCAAATTTCCAAATTTCAGGATACCAGGCCTTTGGGTTAACCCAAATCCAAATTGTACCAGATTTAGTTCCATTTAGTGCACCTAAGTACAAATGTCCAAATCTACCTCCATATCCCAATCCTACACTCCGGCAGTAGTCCTAATTCCAAATTTCAGGATTCCACCGCTAACGGTTCACCCAAATCCAAATTGTACCAAATTTAGTACCATTTAGTACACATAAGTACAAATGTACAAAACTACCTCCATATTCCAACCGTACACTCCGACAGTAGTCCTAATTCCAAATTTTAGGATTCCACCACTATCGGTTCACCCAAATCCGAATTGCGCCAAATTTAGTACCATTTAGTACACATAAGTACAAATTTCCAAAACTTGCTACTTACCCTAATCCCTCCATGGAGTAGTAATCCTTTTTCCGAATTTCATGATTCCGCCACTATTGTTTCGCCTAAATACAAATTGTACCACTTTTAGTATCGTTTAGTACACATAAGTATGATTTTACAAAACTTTCTACATACCCCATTCTACACTCATATACCAACCCCAATTCCATATTTTAGGATACCAACTCTATTGGTTCACCCAAATCCTCGTTGTTCCAAATTTAGTACTATTTAGTACACATATGTACAAATTTCCGAAAACTTCCTACATACCCCAATCCTACACTCCAACAGTAATCCCAATTCCAAATTTCAGTATTCCATAACTATTAGTTCGCCCAAAGCCAAATTGTACCAAATTTAGTACCATTTAGTACTAAAATCCAAATAAGTGCAAATTTCCAAAACTTTCTACATACCCCATTCTACACTCATATAGCAACCCAAATTCCATATTTTAGGATACCAACTCTATCGGTTCATCCAAATCCATGTTGTTCCACATTTAGTACCATTTAGTACGCATATTTTTTCCGAAAACTTCCTACATACCCCAATCCTACACTCCAACATTAATCCCAATCCCAAATTTCAGCATTCCACAACTATCAGTTCGCCCAAAACCAAATTGTACTAAATTTAGTACCATTTAGTACACAGTAGTACGAATTTCCAAAACGACCTTCATCATACAAATCAATAGAGGTCTTATTTCAAAATTTCACGAATCCAACTCCATCGGTTGACCCAAAATTTAAATCGTACCAAATTTAGTACCATTTAGTACACAAAATTTTATGAAGAGAGTCACTGGAGTGGTCAAAAAGTGAACTTGACACATTCAAAATACGGCACTTACATGTATATATTTTTATACCCTACACCACAAGGTGGTCAGGGTATTATGTCTTTGTGCATTTGTTTGTAACAGGCAGAAGGAAACGAGATAGACCCATAGTTCCTTTTGATGATCTGCATAGAATCACATTCTGAGTCGATTTATGCATATCCGTCCGTCCGTCTGTCCATGTATTCTTGTGAACAAAATAGAGGTCGCATTTATTATCCGATTGAGATGAAATTTTCCAAACAACATTTGTTTGGCCCAAGGACGAACCCTATTGAAATTGGAGATAATCGGTCAAAATTTAGATATAGCTGCCATATATATCTTCGTCCGATTTGCGTTTTATTGTGCACCAAACGTGTAATATCAGCCCGAATAGTATGGAATTTTGCACGTACGATCAGATTGGACCTCAAAATAAGTATGCCAAATTTGATCGAAATCGGTTCAGATATAGCTATAGCTCCCATATATATTGTTCATCCGATTTGTTATTTTTGTCCTCCGCAGCCGTAATATGCACTCCGTAACAACGATATTCAGGGAAATATATCAAATGCAGCTCAGAAATACCTTTGCTAAATTTTATCGAGATCGGTTCAGATTTGGATATAGCTGCCATATATAACTTCGTCCGATTTCACTTTTATTGTATACCAAACGTCTAATATTTGCCCAAATGGGATGAAATTTGGCACTTACGACCGAATTGAGTCTAGAAGCTAGTATTTCAAATTTGGTGAAGATCGGTTCAGATATAGCTATAGCTCCCATATATATATTGTTCATCCGATTTGTCATATTTGTTACCCACAGCCGTAATATGCACTCTGTAACAACAATATTTGGGGAAATATATCAATTACAGCTCAGAAATATCTTTGCCAAATTTTATCGAGATCGGTTCCGATTTGGATATAGCTCCCATAAATAACTTCGTCCGATTTACATTTTATTGTGCACCAAACGTTTAATGTTTACCCAAATGGGAAATTTAGCACTTACGACCGAATTGAGTTTAGAAGCTAGTATGCCAAATTTGGTGAAGATCGGTTCAGATATAGCTATAGCTCCCATATATTTTTCATCCGATTTGTTATTTTTTTCTCCTCCGCAGCCGTAATATGCACTCTGTAACAACAATATTTGGGGAAACATATCAAATACAGCTCAGAAATACCTTTGCTAAATTTTTATCGAGATCGGTTCAGATTTGGATATAGCTCCCATATATAACTTCGTCCGATTTACCTTTTATTGTACACCAAATGTCTAATATTTGTCCAATTGGGATGAAATTTGGCACATGCGAATTGAGTCTTGAAGCTAGTATGCCAAATTTAGTGAAGATCGGTTCAGATATAGCTATAGCTCCCATATATATATTGTTCATCCGATTTGTTATATTTGTTACCCACAGCCGAAATATGCACTCCGCAACAACAATATTTGGGGAAATATATCAAATACAGCTCAGAAATACCTTTGCTAAATTTTATCGAGATCGGTTCAGATTTGAATATAGCTCCCATATATAACTTCGTCCGATTTACATTTTATTGTGCACCAAATGTCTAATATTTGTCCGAATTGGATGAAATTTGGCACTTACGACCGAATTGAGTCAAGAAGCTAGTATGTAAAATTTAGTGAAGATCGGTTCAGATATATATTGTTTATCCGATTTGTTACCCACAGCCGTAATATGCACTCCATAACAACGATATTCAGGGAAATATATCAAATACAGCTCAGAAATATCTTTGCCAAATTTGATCGAGATCGGTATATATAGATATATATATATATATATATATATATATATATATATATATATATATATATACAATACAAGTCCGAATTTAAAAGCTAGAAATGCTTCGGCATATTTAGTCCTTTGAACTTTAAATTATAATTTTAATCATGGCGTGTATGATTGAATACTCCCATAAAAACTTGTAATTGTTATGCGGAGCTCTACTAAATTAGTGAAGTGGTGTAGGGTATCATAAAGTCGGCCCGCCCGACCTTATGACTTTCTTTACTGGTTTTGTACTAAAAAATTGTAAACTTCCTCAAACCAATGGTCCAAAAAAAAGGACCAAAAATTAGGTGATAAAAATCTATCATCCCACTGTTGAAATCCCTATTAAATTCCAACCCAATAAGTCCCGCTTAAACTGCATTACGACGTTACACATGACATGAGGTCGATAATAATTCTCCAATTCCTGGTTTGGCATTGTCCATAACCATTGCATGGGCTGTTCTGCTGTCCCTAGCAGCGATGGTTTGGGGCTGAGGGTCGAACACACAGATTTAATATCAGCTACGCACAAAGTTATCACGAAACATGAATGCATTGCACAAACGAGAATAATAACAAACAACAACAACAATAAGAAGAACAACGACAACAATGTATTTTTGGAATGCCAAACATACATCCGTACTCCAGCCACGTATATCTGCTTCCAGTATGCCTACCTCCCTGCCTGTCCATGCATTTATGTATGCAAGCGTATTTTTGTCAGCAGATATGTTGCTGTTGTATTTATTATCAAGTTCTTTGGCATGAGCGAGAGTGTGCGTATATATGTATGTGTGTGTGTGTGTGCATTTATTTGGGCAATGAATAGCCAGCCCTGGCAGCTTTATCATCGTCATCATCCATAACATGCGACATGAACAACCACAGCTGATGATTGAATTGACTTAATGACTAACCAACATCGTCGTCCCACTGACTAACGAATTCAATCACCCAGCCAGGCAGTCAGCCAGCCCACCATAGAATTAACTGCCGAAACGACAGCTAACATTCAATGAACGGCCCTTATTCCCACCCATTTGTTAGGCCCACCAAATAAGCCATGCAAAATTTCTGCCGAACCGATTTATCATCAAATGTCTGGTCTGGTCTGACTAAAATTTCATATTCATCTTTTAAGGCAAGGAATTGATTTTGATGGTGGGAAGTGTGTGTGTGTGTGAGTGGCTAGATTTTTGTGAGCGTGACAGTTACTTCATTAAGTCATACGTGTCTCATTATGGGTTCTTTCACCCAGTTATAGCCTCAGCCGTATGGCTACAGAGGGTATATATCATTTGATTCGTCCAAAATGTGTCTCATCAAAATAATGGCATCCCATTTGGGCAAATATTAGACGTTTGGTGCACAATAAAAGGTAAATCGGACGAAGTTATATATGGACGATATATCCAAATCTGAATCGATCTCGATAAAATTTAGCAAAGGTATTTCTGAGCTGCATTTGATATATTTCCCCAAATATTGTTTTTACAGAGTACATATTACGGCTGCGGAGGACAAAAATAACAAATCGGATGAACAATATATATGGGAGCTATAGCTATATCTGAACCGATCTTCACCAAATTTGACATACTAGAGTCTAAACTCAATTCGGTCGAAAGTACCAAATTCCATTCCATTTAGGCAAATATTAGACATTTGGTGCACAATAAAAGGTAAATCGGACGAAGTTATATATGGGAGCTATATCCAAATCTGAACCGAACTCTATAAAATTTAGCAAATGTATTTCTGAGCTGTATTTGATATATTTCCCGTTGTTACAGAGTGCATATTACGGCTGCGGAGGACAAAAATAACAAATCGGATGAACAATATATATGGGAGCTATAGCTATATCTGAACCGATCTTCAACAAATTTGACATACTAGCTTCTAGACTCAATTCGGTCGAAAGTGCCAAATTTCATCCAGTTCGGGCAAATATTAGACATTTGGTGCACAATCAAAGGTAAATCGGACGAAGTTATATATGGGAGCTATATCCAAATCGGAACCGATCTCGTTAAAATTTGGCAAAGATATTTCTGAGCTGTATTTCATATATTTCCCTGAATATCGTTGTTAAAGAGTACATATTACGGCTGCGGAGAACAAAAATAACAAATCGGATGAACAATATATATGGGATCTATAGCTGTATCTGAACCGTTTTTGATCAAATTTGGTATACTTATTTTCAGGCCTAATTGGGTTGTATGTGCAATATTCCATAATATTCGGGCTGATATTACACGTTTGGTGCACAATAAAAGGCAAACCGGACGAAGATATATATAGGAGCTATATCTAAATTTTGACCGGTTATCTCCAATTTCAATAGGGTTCGTCCTTGGGCCAAACAAATGTCGTTTGGAAAATTTCATCTCAATCGGATAATAAATGCGACCTGCATTTTGTTCACAAGAATACATGGACAGACGGACAGACGGACGGACGGACGGACATGCATAAATCGACTCAGAATGTGATTCTATGCAGATCATCAAAAGGAACTATGGGTCTATCTCGTTTCCTTCTGCCTGTTACAAACAAATGCACAAAGACATAATACCCTGACCACCTTGTGGTGTAGGGTATAAAAATATACATGTAAGTGCCGTATTTTGAATGTGTCAAGTTCACTTTGTCACAATTTGGAGTCGGGTAAACCGATATGGCTGGAAGCTTGAAATTGGGAAATAAGATTTGTATTTGGATATTTTACTTATGTGTACTAAATGGTACTAAATTTGGTACAAATTGGAATTGTGATAAACCGATTTGGAATGTGTGTAACTGATGGAGTGCAGGATAGATGTACCGTAAGGTTTTTGGAAATTCGAACTTTGTGGTTTCGACAAGTTCTAAATTGTTACTAAACTTCTAAAATGGTACCATTTGGTTCTTCAAGGGTACTAAAGTGACCCAAAGATCTCTATAGAATTTCAAAGCTCCATGCTAAACGCTGCAAAATGTAGTTAATAATTTTGGTGTCCTTTTGTCTATTGTTAAGGCTTTTTAAAGGTTCTAAAAATGTTGGCCTGAGAACTCAAACATCCTTAAATTTTCTGATCTACAAACCGAGTACTATTAAATCCAGCTTCTACTTAAATATAATGCACATATATATCTTTTTTGACATAACCCATGCAAATACTTGAGGAATATTTTAATGGTCGCACATTTCTTGCCTTGACCCTCATTCCATTTTCGTATTTGTCTACCCTTGAGAAAATGCACATATCTTCTGCTGTCTATATTCAGCAGAGCATTTGAAAAATATTTACTCTTTCCGGGAAACAGATTGTTGAAGGGCTTCCTGCAGCATCTTAGCACTCTCTTGCATAAATATCAACACACCCCACCCCTGCATATAACAACACTTTGAAATCCTTGAAGAAGACCAACCAGAAGGCCACACTTTAAACCTTCAATGCATCCTTTCATAAAATTCACATCCCAAACATTATTTGGGAATCTCTTGCTGTCGTTGTAGCCAACACGGTCAGTGCTATTTCCGTTGTGCACAAGGCACACAGACACATTCACACACTTTTACGCTTTAGTATATATATGGACATTTAGTAAAAACTGAGAAAAGACGAAAAAACTGCCAGTCTTGGAGGTCTTCTTCTCCATAGAAGACCTGGAGGTCTTTTTCTCCATAGAAGACCAGTAGGTCTTCTTCTCCATAGAAGACCTGTAGGTCTTCTTCTCCATAGAAGACCTGTAGGTCTTCTTCTCCATAGAAGACCTGTAGGTCTTCTTCTCCATAAAAGACCTGGAGGTCTTCTTCTCCATAGAAGACCTAGCGGTCTTCTTCATAGAAGACCTAAAGGTCTTCTTCCTAGAAGATCTGAACGTCTCCTTTTTGGTAGACCTGGATGTCTTCTTCATAGAAGACCTGGAGGTCTTCTTCTTCATAGAACACCTGGAGGTCTTTGTCTATATAGAAGACCTGGAGGCCTTCTTCTTCATAGAAAACCTGGAGGTCATCTTCTTAATAGAAACCTGGTGGTCTTCTTCATAGAAGACCTGGTGGTCTTCTTCATAGAAGACCTGGTGGTCTTCTTCATAGAAGACCTAGAGGTCTTCTTCAATAGAAGACCCGGAGGTCTTCTTCTTCACAGAAGACCTGGAGCTCTTTTTCTCCACAGAAGACCTGGAGGTCTTCTTCTCCATAGAAGACCTGGAGGTCTTCTTCTCCATAGAAGACCTGGAGGTCTTCTTCTTTTTCATAGAAGACCTGGAGATCTTCTTCTTTTTCATAGAAGACCTGGAGGTCTTCTTCTTTTTTATAGAAGACCTGGAGGTCTTTTCTTCTTCATAGAAGGCCTGGAGGTCTCTTCTTCTTCATAGAAGACCTGGAGGTCTTCTTCATAGGTCTTCTTCTTCACAGAAGACCTGGAGGTCGTCTTCTTCATAGAAGACCTGGAGGTCTTCTTCATAGAAGACCTGGAGGTCTTCTTCATAGAAGACCTGGAGGTCTTCTTCATGGAAGACCCGGAGGTCTTCTTCATAGAAGACCTGGAGGTCTTCTTCTTCTTCATAGAAGACCTGGAGGTCTTCTTCTTCTTCATAGAAGACCTGGAGGTCTTCTTCATAGAAGACCTGGAGGTCTTCTTCATCTTCATAGAAGACCTGGAGGTCTTCTTCTTCTTCATAGAAGACCTGGAGGTCTTCTTCTTCTTCATAGAAGACCTGGAGGTCTTTTTCTTCTTCTTCATAGAAGACCTGGAGGTCTTCTTCTTCTTCATAGAAGACCTGGAGGTCTTCTTCTTCTCCATAGAAGACCTGGAGGTCTTCTTCTTCTCCATAGAAGACCTGGAGGTCTTCTTCTTCTCCATAGAAGACCTGGAGGTCTTCTTCTTCTCCATAGAAGACCTGGAGGTCTTCTTCTTCTCCATAGAAGACCTGGAGGTCTTCTTCTTCTCCATAGAAGACCTGGAGGTCTTCTTCTTCTCCATAGAAGACCTGGAGGTCTTCTTCTCCATAGAAGACCTGTAGGTCTTCTTCTCCATGGAAGACCTGGAGGTCTTCTTCTCCATGGAAGACCTGGAGGTCTTCTTCTCCATGGAAGACCTGGAAGTCTTCTTCTCCATAGAAGACTTGGAGGTCTTCTTCTCCATAGGAGACCTGGAGGTCTTCTTCTCCATAGACAACCTGGAGGTCTTCTTCTCCATAGACGACCTGGAGGTCTTCTTCTCCATAGAAGACCTGGAGGTCTTCTTCTCCATAGAAGACCTGGAGGTCTTCTCTCCATAGAAGACCTGGAGGTCGTCTTCTCCATAGAAGACCTGGAGGTCTTCTTCTCCATAGAAGACCTGGTGGTCTTCTTCATAGAAGGAAGTCCTTATTCTCAATGGAACATTTGGAGTTCTTCTTAATCTTTAGAAGACCCGGAGTTCTTAATCCGCAATAGAAGACATGGAGTTTTTTTCGACCTATAGGTCTTCTTTTTCACTGAAAAAGACCAAAAGGTCATCTCACTCCTGGTCAATTAACCTATTGTGAATGACCTTGAATTGTTGCAAGGAATTTATTGGTGAAAGAAATCCAACTTGTCACAAATTTTCCATTGTTCAAAAATGACCGAATGCCTGTGGCAATATTTTTTCGACAAATAAATGAAGGGGAACAACTGACAGAACGACAATGACAATAAGCAACTGAATGTTATCTACAAAATGCTGGTTACCCTCCAATACCTTTCTTGTCCATTGCCAAAAGATGTGTGACTAACACCAAAACATGGTTCAAATAATGGCCGAAGTGAAATGAAAAAGGAACCTGACCACCATAAATATGTCAACCACATTGTTAGGGACATCAAATGGGGCGAGTAAGAAGAAGAAGAGGAAAATGCGGACATTGGTAATCGATAGGTGGACAGATGTATCCACGCATTTCATTATTTGTTCTTCCTTTTTTTCGTTCATTCTTTTGGTATGTGGAGGAGAATACGGAAAAATAGCGGAAATTGGAGGTGATGAACCTGAATGGACATACCCTATACTCAACATTCTGAAAGGTCGTATAAAGAATGGAATATGGCTATTAAAGGCCTAAGAAAGGTCAGAAGGCGGTCAGTGTCCCTCAGATTTACGAAATCAAAGGATAAAATGGATATAAGGGTTCCTTCGGAGTCTAAGGAACTCGGAACAGCTTTCTTCCATCCTGTGATTAAATTTGCGAGGACTTTTTCTAAGCATGATCTACTCAATGTCAAGTGTATCTGACTTATTGGACTTATTTTAAGCCATCTTCTATGTTGATTTCAATTCCGATTTTCTTTGAAAAAATCGCAAAGCAGTTGTTATATTCTCTGGCTCTCTTAGGCCTGACTTATATTTCCAGTATATCTTAAAAATATTCAGATTCTTTTCCATTTCCAAGACCCCAAAAAAGAAAATCAAAAATTACGTTTTTCCTGCAGAACATAAATCTCCCCCCAAAAGTGATCGATCACCGACGCCCCTGACTTAAACTAAATTTGTAACCTGAGCTTTTGTCAAATAAATGCTTCTCTAATGCCTGAATAAGCCATCCGAAAGACATTCAAAAATATATTGACATTTTTTTTTTGTAATTTTTTTTCGACAACAAAACTTTATGGTCTCCGGAACAATGAATATTTTGAATGTGGTTTCTTATCCGACTACCAGCACCAGCTCCATCACCAGCAACCATCATCATCGTCATCGTCACCAACCCGACAAACAAACATGATGAATAATTTTTTGGCAGAATATTTAAAAACTATTAAATTTCCTCTAAACCCAACCACATCCACAAAACACACACACTCACACAACCGGAGAACAAACCCCAAAAATAACCATTGTTCGCAATGTGGTTGAAACAATGCCACCAACAAAAATGCAACTGTTTTGGGGTGAATTGAGTTTTTTTTGGAGCGTCACATAATTGCTGAAATAAGGGAGGTGGGGGGGGGGTGTAATATTAATTTTTTCTTTAATGTTGATGGTGTTCCAGGAACGGAAGACCCATGGAGAACAAATTTTTAGCCAGAAGATAGACTCTACCAGAACGATGACTACGAGGATTGCTATAAGGGAGCATTCCCGAAATCTTCATCAGGATTTTTAATGAAAACCCCTCTTTTGAGGTCTTTAGTAAAAAATGAGCCACATTATGAGGCCTTTCAGAGTAGAAAATATCACTTATCCTTCTATAGAGGTAACGTTAGGATTCTCCATTCCCCTGCACTTTAAAAACTCACTTTTTCTGGGTATTTTATGAAGATATCAGACCATCGAGGGCTTGGATATAGTCTTCTATTAAGAGGAGATAAGAGAAGAAAGGAATAGAAAAGTGAAAAATAGTAAGGAAAAGTCAAAAAAGTCGGGCGGGACCGACTATATGATACCCTACACCACTATGCATATTTAGTAGAGCTCCCGTAACAAAAGAATTTATTTGAAGTTTATCACACCACCCATCAACCTTTGGCTTTAGATCAGTTATAGTTTGGTTTCAGAGGGAGGGTGGGAATATATGGGAGGCATATCCAAGTCGGAATCGATTTTCCCTAAAATTTTACATTTTAATCTTTTATCCCAAATAACATTGCCATAGAGTGAAAGATATCACTTCGAGAAGACTTATATTTAAACATATGTATCGGAGCCGAATTCCGCCAAGTGGAAACGTACAGGATGAGATGAAAAAAACTGCAACCAACTTCAGACTGCTGTCATTTCTAAGCCACTCGTCCGATAGCTGTTAAAATTATTCCAGTGACAGCTCATAATATTACTTACAAGCGTACAAAAGCATTTAGGTGAGAGTTTTCCAGGTAAAAAGTTATTCGTGATGGAATTCAAGCGCGATAGTGTGATTTCCTTATATTTGGCTGGAAAACCCCGAGTGGCTATCGTTAGAGCACTCCGGCATTTCAATGTGAATAAATCTTTTGTGTCTCGTACCATCGCTCGGTTCTCGCTCGTGGTACTGGTAGCGTAGCCCAACGTCAAGGAAGTGGACGGAAGAAAACAGCAACATCAGCAGAAATGGTTCGAAAAAAAAGAAGAAGCGACTTGATAGAAAACCGCGTCGCAGTGGCCTAAAAATGGCTCGTGAGCTGAACATATCGCAGTAGTTCACCCGGCAAATATTGAAAAATGAGCTCCGGGTCGGGGTAAAGCCATTGAAATTCCAAAAAGTGCAAGAACTTACATCGCAACAGAAAGAAAATAGACTCAAGAGAGCTTAAGGGTTGCTTCGCTTGGCCGAAAGTGGTGAAATGCCGAATTTGGTTTTCTTCGATGAGAAAACATTCGTTGTCCAGCAGTTTGTAAACGAACAAAATGAGGTCAGCTGTAAATGTGCACCTTCGGTTGGACACCAGAACTTAAGCGCCGGCCATGGTGTGATTATGGTATGGGCCGCCATAACATCCGATGGTCGCTCTCCGCTTGTATTAATCGACCGTGGCATCAGAATAAATGCCAAATATTATCGCGAAAATATTCTGGAGGGTGTGTTAAAGCCTTGGGCACGCAAACATTTTGGCCGCAGACCTTGGACATTCCAACAGGACTCGTCACCCAAGAATGGTTACAAAATTAGGTTCCTCGCTCCATTTCCAGCGCACAAGGGCCACCAAAATCTCTGGACACCAATCCGTTCGACTATTGTGTCTGGAGTATTTTGGAAGCAAGGTTGGCACTAAAAAAAAAACCAAATGGTCGATCACTTCAAGCAAGCGCTTCGCCGGGAATGGGCCAATATACCGCAGAGCAACATTCGGTCAGCCTGTGATGGTTTCATTGGCCATTTGATGGCCACAATTCGTGCCAAAGGTGACCAATGCGAACAAATCTAAACTTATTCAAAGATTTGATGCTATTTCCGACTTTTTTTGCTTTCATTCAATTAAATTAAAAAAATAATAATAAAAAATTATGGCTTGGGTCTTTTTTGCAGTTTTTTTATCTCACCCTGTATAGGTTTTCATTTAAATGGTATTTTTCTACTATTTTTCGGCGCTTTTTTACTTGATTCCAAGAAAAGTGGACCCACTGAGAACAACTTTTTACCAGAGGACAATCTGAAGTATTTTATAAGAGAGTATTCTCACAACCTTTATTGGGAGAGCATCTTTTGAAGATTTTTTCCTCTAGTCCTTCAGAGATTTTATATGGGGAGTTGGGAGATGGAGAACATCGGTCTACTCCACTTCAAAGAAAATAATTTACCTCATAGAAGGCGAAAGGATCATTCGATTTTGTGCAAACTTTGCAAATCCCAATATTTTTGTCAGTGCTAGGTCAACTGCGAAAAGTAACAATATTAGTCCACTCCATCAATCACCTCATGCACAAATGGGTCAACATTTCAAAAAATTCTTTTAAAATGTAAAATAAAAGTCCGATTGCTTTCAAATTTCATACATCACAATATTTTTGTTAAAAAAAATTCTGGTATGAATCGGATTTTTTATGAGTAGTCCGTATATTGGGGCTACCACAAAATATTGACCAACATTAACGATTTCTGAAAATAGGTGATCTGCACACTGAAAAATCATAATACCAAATAAAAAAAAATATGAATTGAATAATTTTATCCATAATCCTCGAAATATCTGAAGCCTTCATATAAGAACTATACCAAAAAACTGGACTCATATTAATCTTTTTTGTTAACCTAAAAAAAATACAAAATATTATTTATATACCGAATACTGCCAAATTAACTTGGAATTTCCGTCATAACCCAAATTTGCTGTTACACAGTGTTAGTATTTTAAGACAATTTGCAACGAATTTGAAAAAAAATTAAATTTGCCGAGAATGAAAAAGTATTTCCAATATACCCAAATTTATGCTAGTTTTTAATGATAAATATTAAGTTTACACATTTCTTGAATTCTGAGACTGATAATGAAATCTAATCTAGAATATTTCTTTCTTTGACATTTTCCTCAAAAAATGAAGCATTCAAGCAGATTTGGACTCAGTTTGGAAAAGTGTAAAATTAGCAGTAAAACACATAAAGACATCATTTTCACTTTTAATATATAAATTTCGAATGTAATTTACTTAAATACCATTATACCTAGATATATAGTTGATTCTGAGACTTATAGTGAAATTTGATGGAGAATAATTTATTCTTTAGAACTTTTAGTCTAAAACGAAGTTATATGTTATTTTCAGCTATGAACTCAGAAAAATAACGAAAAGGATCCATTGATAAAATATGAAATATTTTTATGTTTTTGGCAAAATTGACACAAATATTTTCATGATATTTAATGGAAATAGAGATTTCTTTTCAATGGTGACTTATGGTGAAATTTGATGAATAATATTTTTTCTATTTACAATTTCCCCAAAAAATGAAATATTAAGGGAGAATTTGACTCAGTTTGGAAATGTGTCTAATGAAATGTAAATAACCTAAATACAAAATTTTCGTTTTTAATATATGAATTTCGAATGTAATTTTCTTAAAAATCATTATATCTAGATATATAATTTATCCAGGGACTTATAGTCAAATTTGGTGAAGAATATTTCATCCTTTAAAACTTTCGTTCTAAAACTAAGTTTTATATTATTTTCAGCCATAAACTCGGAAAGACACGGAAAAAACCATGGAAAATGGAAAAATTTACGTTTTTTTTTTTTTCTAACTTTCTACAAATATTTTCATGATATATGGTGAAAATAGAGATCTCTTTTCGTTGATAACTTATAGTGAAATTTGATGGAGAATATTTCTTCCTTTGACACTTTCCTCAAAAAATGTAGTATTAAGGGAGATATCAACTCAGATTTGAAACGTGTAAAATAAACTGTAAGTAACGTTAATATAAAATGTCCACATTTAATTTATGAATTTTGAATGTACCTAGATACCCATTATACCTAAATAAATAGTTTATTCAGGGACTAATAGTGAAATTTGGTCGAGAATAATTTATTCTTGAGAACTTTCAGTGTAAAACGAAGTTTTATGTTATTTGCAGCCATAAAATCAGAAAGACATTGAAAAAATCCATGAAATATAGGATTAATTTTCGGTTTTTTTTTTTGCAAAATTGCTATAAATATTTTCACGATATATCATGAAAACAGAGATTTATTTTCAATGGTGACTTATGGTGAAATTTGATGAAGAATATTTCTCTCTTTGACACTTTCTTCAAAAAATGTAGCATTAATGGAGATTTCAACTCAGATTGGGAACGTGCAAAATTAAGAGTAATAACGTAGACATGATTTTCACTTTTAGTATATAAATTTCGAATGTATTTTTTTTTTAAATATTATATCTACATATATAATTTATTCAGAAACTTATAGTGAAATTTGGTGGAGAATATTTCTTTCTTTAAAACCTTTGGTCTAAAACGAAGTTTTATGTTATTTTGAGCCATAAACTCAGAAAAACACCGAAAAAAATCCATGAAATATAGGAATCATTTCTGTTTTCTGTTTTTTCAAAATTGCTACAAAAATTTTCACAATATATCATGGAAATAGAGATTTCTTTTCAATGGTGACTTATGGTAAAATTTGATGAAGAATATTTCTTCCATTGACATTTTTCCCAAAAAATTAAATATTAAGGGAGAATTTGACTCAGTTTGGAAACGTGTCTAATGAAATGTTAATAACCTAAATACAAAATTTTAGTTTATAATATATGAATTTCGAATGTAATTTTCTTAAAAACCATTATACCTAGATATATAATTTATTCAGGGACTTATAGTGAAATTTGGTGTAGAATATTTCATCCTTTAAAACTTTCGGTCTAAAACGAAGTTTTATGTTATTTTCAGGCATAGACTCAGAATGGCACCGAAAAAACTAGGAAATATTTTCGGTTTTTTTTTTTGCAAAATTGCTAAAATTATATTTTTAACATATAATGGAAATAGAGATTTCTTTTTGTTGGTAACTTATAATATATTTTGATGAAGAATATTTTCATCTTTAACGGCATCCTTTTAAAATGATGTTTGATGGGAGAGGATTTGGCTTAAACTCTCATTAAGTACGATTTTAACCCCAAAATGTCTGTTTGATATTTATAAATTCCTCACAGACCTAGAGTTTTAATGTAATCCGGGATCTTTTGTAGAATTTTATGAAAAATAATTTTGTAGAATATTTTGACTCGTTGCTAGGCCGTTTAATGGTAGTTTTTTACAATTTTTTGAAAAAAAAAAAAAAAAAAAAACACCAAAAAGACCCCTTTTATGAGCCGCTTGGGGGTTAAAATTCTCAATCAAAATAATCTACCTAAAATTTTGGGAATTCCAATTAAATTAAATTTCTACAAATCTCGACTTCTTTGTTTATTTTTACAGACTTGCAACGCCATCCATCAGCCAGCACTTCGCCGGGTAAAGAACCCATCGCCAAAAATCCGAAAATTGTAAGTATTTCCATTCTAGAATTTATATTTTTTTGCAAATGCAAAATTAAAAAAAAAACAACACCACCTAGATTCTGTTACCACAGACGATGGCAGGCAGACGTTCTTTGGCAACGCATGGCAGCAGCACCGAGACCGGCACCATTCTCGCTTGGCCATGCTTTTGTAATTTCACAATTCACAATTCATGTTCATTTCGCAAATGTTTGTCGATTTGCCGACAAACATGGGTGCCACTGTTGTTCAGGTTGCTCAGCGCTATGGCTATGTCTATGGCATGTTTCATCATGGTGAACCCTATCATATGTCCGTTAACCTTCGACTAGTCCATTGAATCCATTCAACTTGCCAGCAATGATGTAGCTAACGCTATTACGAGCGACGCGCGTTATTACGTTCGAATAATACGTTTATATGGGCATTTGCAAAAAACAACAGCAGCAACAACAACGACAACAAAACAAACAAAAAGAAAACTGCCAACGACGCTGTGATGGTTGATGACGATGATATTTTTTGATGTTTTCCATATTTTTTTTTGCCATAGCTGCTACTGCTGCTGCTGCCACCGACGTCTAATGTTTCACAGACAACTTGACTAGGTCGTTTGGTTGGTTGGTTGGTCGGTCGTTGTTGTTTGTTTTGCCCACCTATTGTTGTAGTAACCAAACCGAGCAATTGACATTGGTAGAACGAAACAATACCGTTGGCTAACAAAAAAAAGTTGAAGGAAGTTTTGCCAATAGAATTTGTTTCGCTATTTTTTTTTCTTCTTTAAAACTATGACGACTATGATTCATAAAAGTCAAGAGAGAAACTTAGTTATTTGGCGAAACTAAGGTTCATGTTGAGGAAAAAAACTCAGGCCCTAGATTAATAGAAGCGAGGATTTTTAGGCTATAAAAATATTGAGCTTTTGTTCTTATTGGAATACTCTCTCAAATGCTCGCTAATAATCATGGTTTCTTTCACCTACTTTGAACGGTGGTTCAAAATTTATTTTCATTTTTCCCGGCCAAAACCCCCAAATCGATGATATATTTTTTAAGGTAAATATTAAGTTTAGACATTTCATTTGTTCAAAGACTCATAATGAAATTTTATCTAGAATATTTCCTCCTTTGAGACTTACTTAAAAAAATCAAATATTTTGGGAGATTTTGGCTGAGATTGAAAACACATTTAATTTGGGGTGAATAAACGTAAAATTGTTATTTCCACTTTTAATAGCGAAATTCCGAGCCTAATTTTTATGAAACATATTAAGTTTAGATACATCATTTGTTCAGAGACTCGTAATGAAATTTGCTTTAGAATATTTCCCCCTTTGTGACTTTCGCCAAAAAATCAAGTATTATGGGAGATTTTGACTCAGATTAAAAACGTATTATATTTGGGGTGGAAAAACGTAAAATTATGTTTACCACTTTTAATACCTAAATTTCGAGCCTAATTTTTTATGGTACACTTTAAGTTTAGACATTTCATTTGTTCGGAGACTTATAATGAAATTTGGTATAGAATTTTTTTCCCTTTGTGACTTTCTCCAAAAAATCAAGTATTATGGTAGATTTTTACTCACATTGAAAACGTATTAAATTTTGCGTGAAAAACGTATAATTAAGATTTCCATTTTAATATCCAAATTTCGAGCCCAATTTTTACACTAGAAATCAAGTTTAGACATTTCATATATTCAGATACTCATAATGAAATTTGATCTGAAATATTTCTTCCTTTGACATTTTCTCCAAAAAATCAATTATTATGGAAGATTTTGACTCAGTTTGGAAACGTATTAACTAGGAGTGAAAAAACCTAAACCATTTTTAATCCTAAATATCGAGCCTAATTTTTTATGGTACACATTAAGTTTAGACATACCATTTATTCAGAGACTTACAATGGAATTTGATCTAGAATTATTCTGCCTTTGACACTATCCCTTAAAAATGAAGAATTAAGAGAGATGTTGGCTCCGATTGCAAACTTATTAAATGTAGAGTGAAGAAACGTAAAATTGTGATTTCCGCACTAAATACCTAAATTTCGAGCCTAAGTTTTTATGGTACATATTAAGTTTAGACATATCATTTGTTCAGAGACTTATAATGAAATTTGATCTAGAATTTTTCTTCCTTTGACACATTCCCCTAAAAATCAAGTATTATGGGAGTTTTTGGCTCGGATTGAAAACGTATAAAAACCTGGGGTAAAAAACGTAAAATTGTGATTTTCACCTTTAATACCCAAATTTCGAACCTAATTTTTTATGGTACATATTAAGTTTAGACATATCATTTGTTTAGAGACTTGTAATGAAATTTGATCTGGAATATTTCTTCCTTTAATACTTTTAGCAAAAAATCAAGTATTATGGGAGATTTTGACTCAGATTAAAAACGTATAAAAATCTGGGGCAAAAACCGTAAAATTATGATAACCACTTTTAAAATATAAATTTTAATCCTAATTTTATATGGTGTACATTAAGTTTAGAAATATTATTTGTTCAGAGACTTATAATGAAATTTGATCTGGAATATTTCGTTCTTTAACACTTTTCCAAAAAAATCAAGTATTATGGGAGATTTTGACTCAGATTGTAAACGTATTAAATTTGGGGTGAAAAAACGTGAAGTAATGATTTCCATTTAAAAACCTCAATTTCGAGCCTGATTTTTTATGATACATATTAAGTTTAGACATATAATTTGTTCAGAGACTCATAATGAAATTTGGTATAGAATTTTTCTCCCTTTGTGATGTTTTCCAAAAAATCAAGTATTATGGGAGATTTTGACTCAGATTGGAAACGCATTAACCTGGGAGTGAAAAAATGTAAAATTATGATTTCCACTTTCAATACCTAAATTTCGAGCTTGGTTTTCTCTTGAGTGAAATTTAATGAAGATCAAAAGAATTGAGGATTTTTTGTTATAAAAATATTGGAGTATAGCTTTTATTCTTCTGGGGATACCCTCTCTCCGATGCTCGCTGATTATCTTTACTTATACCCACAAAACACGGTTTAATTTCACGGCATTCACTTTTCCTGGCCAGAACCCCAAAATTGATAATACGTTTTTTATGATAAGTATTTTGTTTACACATTTAGTTTATTTAGAGACTCATATTGAAATTTGATTTAGAAAATTTTCACCTTTGATATTTTCTTCAAAAAATCGAGTATTATGGGAGATTTTGATTCAGACTGTAAACGCATTAACCTGGAAGTGAAAAAAATAAAATTATGATTACCACTTTTAATACTTAAATTTCGAGCCTAATTTTTTTAAGGCACACATTTAATTTAAACATTTCATTTATTCAGAGAGTCATAATGAAATTTTATTTAGAATACTTCTTCCTTTGACACTTTTTCCAAAAAATCAAGTATTATGGGAGATTTTGACTCAGATTAAAAACGTATTAAATTTGGGGTGAGAAAACGTAAAATTATGATTTCCACTTTTAATACCAATATTTCGAGCCAAATTTTTTTGGTACATATTAAGTTTAGACATATCATTTGTTCAGAGACTTATAATGAAATTTGATCTGGAATATTTCTTCTTTTAACACTTTCTCCAAAAAATCAAGTATTATGGGAGATTTTGGCTCAGATTGAAAACATATTAAATTTGGGGTGAAAAACGTAAAATTATGATTTCCGCTTTTAAAACCTAAATTTCGAAACTAATTTTCTTAAAAACTACGGTATCTAGATATATAACTTATTCTAAGACTTTTAGTGAAATTTGGTGTAGAATATTTCCTCTTTGAACATTTTCCGTCTAAAACGAAGTTTTGTGTTACTTTCAGGCATCAACTCGCAAAGAATCCAAGGAAAAATACATGAAAAAGTAGGGAATATTTTTTGCTTCTTTTGGCGATATTAAAACCAGTATTTTCTTGGTATGTAATGAAAATACCGAATTAATTTCTTTGGGGACTTATAACGAAATTTGCATAGAATATTTCCTCTTTTTACATTTTCTGACTAAAATGAAGTTTTATGTTACTTTCAGTCGTCAACTCGAAGAAGACCAATGAAAAAAATATAAAAAAATAAAAAAATAAATTAATTTTTAATGGGAAAATTGAAACAAATATTTTCTCGATATATAATGGAAATGGAGACTTCATTTATACGGTGACTTATAGTGAAATTTTACGTAGAATATTCTTATCCTTGCCGTTATCGCCCTAAAATGATGTTTTAGGGAACTATTTTGCATAATCTCAAATAGAGTGCAGTTTTAACCCTAAAATGGGTTTTTTTGCCGATTTATGTATATTACATTAGGTCTGTAGTATTGGTGTGTTCTGAGAACTGGCGAAAACTTTTATGACAAACAATTTGTAGAATATTTTGTTCAGATACGTTCACATGTTAATGGAGTTTTTGAGCGCGTTAGAAGAAAACATATCTAAAAGCTCTCTATTTTGACACGTTAATTTATTTTACTAAAATATATCCCGGATTTTTTCCACTAATATTCCCGAACACAATATGTACCTAATATGCATGGATTCCAAGAAAACTTAACTCGAATATTTTCAAAAAATAAAAATAAATAAATAAAATAAAAGGGGCAGAACTTCATCGTCGTCTTTTTCCCTTTTTTTAGAAATATGGTTAAAATCTCCGAAAAGTACGAACGGAATGAACTAAAACTCCGTAATTTAGAATAAGATTCACTGATGGAGTGTAGGATAGATACGCCAAAGGGTTTTTAGAAATTCGAACTCAAAGGTTACGAAAAGTTCTTAAACGGTACTAAACTTCTGGTATTATGTGAACGGATAGAGCTAAAAACGTGAAAAATTGGTAAGAGAATCAAAGTCTGAAAATAAGTTTGAAGGTGGTGGTAGGTGGTTTTGGAAATCTGTACTATAATTGTAGGAAAAGTACTAAATTGTACTATATATCGTATTGGATGAAGGATAGAGATAGAATTCTGAAAATTGAGGTTTTGATTACTGATGGTATCTGTGTTTGGGATTTGGCGGTGGTTTGGAAATGAGTCCTTTTCTTGTACGAAAAGTACTAGAATCCTCAAATTTAATGTTTAGGTTTCTATTGGTATCTGGAATTGAGATATGGAGGTAGTTTTGGAAATTCGTACTATAATTGTACGAAAAGTACTGGGTAGTACTAAATTAGGTATTGGGTGAAGAAATAGGCCTGGAATCATTAAATTTGATTTTAAGGTCTCTGTCGGTATCTGGAAATGTGTACTACAATTGTAGAAAAAATACTAAATAATACTTATTTTGGTATTGGATTAAGGAATAGAGCCTGAAAATGATATAGTTATCACTGTTGGTGTCTGTGGTTAAGATATGGATGTGGTTTTTGAAAGGCGCACTATAATTGTTCCAAAAGTGCCAAGTGGTACCAAATTTGGTATTGGGTGAAGGAAAAGAGTTGGCTTACCGGAATGTGATATTGTGCTCTCTGTTTGTATCTGGGATTGAAATATGGAAGTAGTTTGGTCCCATATTTGTACGAAAAGTACTTAATGGATATGGCTATGGATACTAGATATGAGCTGGAACTCCGAAATGTGATATTTAGGTCTGTGTTGGTATTTACTGGTGGTTTTACAAATGCGTAACGTAATTTTTCGAAAAGTACTAAATCGGTCTAGTATAGAGAGCCGTATATTGTTTTGGATATGTGTACTTAATGTTTCTACATATGGTATTGGGTAAAGTGATGGAGCTGAAATTCGGTATTGAGGTCTAGGGCTTTTATATGGAGACGTTTATATGGTTTTGTACAGAAAAATTGAATGTGGGTCCCTTGTGCAATGGTCTTACTAATATCTTTCCCGGTTAATTTCACAATGAAAGATTTTGGAGATTTTTTCACATTATTCTTTCCGAAAAGGGTAAAACTTGAATAGTTTATAAAACTTTATTTAAAGTCTCAAATTTTATTTAAAAAACGTTGTCAAATCGAACAAATTGTGCATTTTAAGCGCTAAAAACGCCCAATACGAACTAAAACTTGAAGGTGTATTTTTCGCTGACAAAATAGCTCCAAGTCGAGTTTAATCGTCTTTGGTTTGAAAAGTCAAGATTGAAAATCGATTTTTTTAGTCCACATGAATTTTCCCAATTTTTTGACATATATGAGTTAAATTGAATATTTGAAAATCGTATTTAGAAAAGTAATTGTTTTCGCCATTTAGACCATAAGAAATATTTTTTTTTTTTTTTGGAAAAAAATATTTTAACTCTCAGCTTAACCTAGCAAATATATCAGCTTTTTTGAAAAAAAAAAAAATATTCTCAGCTCTCAGCTTAACCTACCACATTAGGTATAAGGTGAAGCAATAAAACTGATATTCCGAAATTGAAAAAAAAGTGCATTTTGAGAACTAGAAAGGTCTAACACTACCTGTTACATCGAAGTCAAACTTTGAAGGGGAACTTTTCGCTGTAGAAGTTGCGGGCACTTGCTAGTAACGCATATTGTTGCACTTTGGAACGGTTAGAGTTTCAGCTATAATTTTCTGCTTATTGTTTAGACTCCCCAAACAAAGTCAAAATATCGATTATTCTGCTATAATTTTTGAACCGCTAAAACCCCTGGGGAGATTGTTAAAAAAAAGTTCAGTACATTTGCACTTGTCTTTTTTTTCAATCAGCCGTCTGCTGTTCCATTGAATCATCGATGATTTAACTGTTTCTATTTCGCTTTTTGCTCATTGCTTTGTCTGTCTTTGTCGCCTTCCTTTACGCTACCTTCCTACCTGTTTTACACATTGCAGCAAATGATATATTAATTTCCGGACATGCTCAATTTATTTTGTTGTTGTTTTTATAAAATTAACTTATTTCGTTTTTTTTCAAGCAATCCGCAAGCACAGTGGCAAAACAAAGAAGCCAGAAGCCAGCCATCATCCGACACCAATTGGCCAACCTAACGACAAACAACATTTCTTGGCTAATGCCATGACAACAAATCCAGCAGCATTCGAATATGAGATGACATTTGGTTTTAAATGTTGTGACGGTGGTTGCGATTGAGGGTGATGTGGGCTGAGGTGGGGTGTTGGTGGTGGTCAGTCAGTCATTGACAACTGAAACCCAATGGCTGGCTTGCCTAACATAAATCGCGCACAAAACTTGTTCCATTTGTTGTTGGCCATTCTGTTTTTCTGCAATGATGATGACGTTAACGACGATGATGCCGATGATGGTGTTTGGTAGTGCTGCTGCTGCTGGTTCTCTGCTTTGATCTTCTGCAACTCTAAATTTGAGTCTCTGGCACTCAGCGAACTAACCAAGAACCACTCATTCATGTGACAAGACATGTTATCCTTTTTGGAGAGGCCCATACACGACGTATTTTTACCTCCTCTCACTTCGTTCTCTCTCTCCCTCTATTTCTCTTTAGATGAAATTCCTGTTTTTTTATTTGGTATTTTTCTTGTTTAACCTCCTCTTCATATGCCATGCTCTGGATTATGGCCAGCAGTAGAATGGCAGTGTGTTTTCTGCAAATAATTGTAGCTGGTTTTTCTGGTTTCTGATGTGGAGATGCATTCTACAACCACGCTGGCCATCATTTTCGTCCAGTTTTAAAACAAACTTTGTTGTTTGTAAACAAACCAATAAATTCCAGAGTTGTTTGTTGTTGCTCCTATTTTTGTTATGTTTAGCTGCCAAAGCTGATGATATATTAGCTAGTTTAGAAAGAGAAGGCAATTTTCATAAAATAATAGAATTATTATTATTATTATTATTATTATTATTATTATTATTATTATTATTATTATTATTATTATTATTATTATTATTATTACTATTATTATTATTATTACTACTATTATTATTATTATTACTACTATTATTATTATTATTATTATTATTATTATTATTATTATTATTATTATTATTATTATTATTATTATTATTATTATTATTATTATTATTATTATTATTATTATTATTATTATTATTATTATTATTATTATTATTATTATTATTATTATTATTATTATTATTACTATTATTATTATTATTACTACTATTATTATTATTATTATTATTATTATTATTATTATTATTATTATTATTATTATTATTATTGTTATTATTATTATTATTATTATTATTATTATTATTATTATTATTATTGTTATTATTATTATTATTATTATTATTATTATTATTATTATTATTATTATTGTTATTATTATTGTTATTATTATTATTATTATTATTATTATTATTATTATTATTATTATTATTATTATTATTATTATTATTATTATTATTATTAATATTTTTTTTTTCAAAAAATAAATAAATTGAAAAAAACTTCTCAGGTATTATTTTGTATGACAAAAGCGAAAAAAAGAACATGGTATTCAAATTATTGAATTTAAATAAAAATATTTAAAAGTAGGTAAAACTCAGGTAGAATTGTGTTTTTTTTAGAAAAAAATCACACTTTTACATGGTAGTCTTCAATAAAAAGTCAACTGTCACACTTTTAGATGGTTGTCTTCAATAAAAAGTCAGCTAAAAAATAAATTTTCAATTTTGACTTTTCAAACCAAAGACGATTTCACTTGACTTGGAGGTACTTCGTCAGTCACTCCACCTTAAAATTTTAGATTCGTTCGTATAGGGCCTTTTTAGTACTCAAAATGCATTTTTTTCAAAATTAACAAATTTTTTTTATCAAAACTTCATACATCGTACTAAATTTTCAGACTTTTAAGATTTTTTTATTGTATTTAATTTTTCCTTTTTCGAAAATAATATAAGGAAAAAATTCAAAATTATTCATTTTGATTTTAGTAAAACCTTCTGGATATGAGTAAAACCTTTGCACAATGTGGGTCACATCCATTTTTTTTCTATACAAAACATTTTCAAGGTCTCCATATGTAAACCCTAGAAACAACAAGGTTTAGCACAGCACATCCAGAACAATCTACATCTATCCACTCTAGACACCAACAGTGATCCAAAATTAGTACCAGTAGTACTTTTCGTACAATTATAGTACGCAGTTCCGAATTCGTCACGAGATACCAACAGAGATCTCAATAGCAAATTTCGGGAATCCAGCTCTATTCCTTCATCCAATACCAAATTGAGTAACATTTAGTTCTTTTCGTATAACTTTGCCGTTCCATATCTCCTAAACACCATTTCTTTCTTTCACCCAACACCAAATGTATACTTTTCGTACAATTATAGTACACATTTCCGAAACCACCTCCATATCTTAAAAACAGACAATAAAAGTTACATCTATGTATATCAACTTTTAGGATTTCAGCTCTATTCCTTCACCCAATACCAAATTTAGCTCTAGAGATATAGAGATATTAATATCAAATTTGAGGATTCCAATCGTATACCTTTACCCAATACTAAATATAGTACCATTCAGAACTTTTCATACAATTATAGTACGTATTTCCGAAACTACCTCCAAAAGTCCGGGCTACAGATGTACACCGATCCTAATACCAAATTTCAGATTTAAAGTACTATATGTTCACCCAATGCCAATTTGTACTAAATAAAGTACTAAATAGCACTTTTAATGCAATTTTTGTACACATTTCCGTTCAGCCAAAATGGAATTGTAACAAATATAGAACCATTTAGTACAATTCTTACACTTAGTACCCATTTCCAAAACCACCTCCTTACATCAGATTTTATCACTATGGTTCCAAATGGTAGTTCAAATTATTTCAAATGGTAGCAAATTTGGTTCATTTCAGTCTTTTCGTACACCCTTTAGTTTGTCTTTTCTACACCACATCAAAGACCCTTAATCCAAAATTCAGATTCCCAAATATAATCCTTCCCCAAATACCAAAGTTAACACTTTTCGTACTTTTAAGCAAATATTTCCAAAAGCCCCGCCATGTATCAACCACACCAAATGTGCTTCCAACTCAATCCCTTACCCAAATACCAAATTTAATACCATTTATTAATTTTTAGTACGAATTTCCAAAATCACCTTCAAATCTCAACCCAACACACTAACAATAATCCAAATTCCAAATTTCAAATTTCAGGCAGATTTCAGATTTCCGTTCACGCAATACCAAATTTGGTATGACTTTTCTCAGACGACCAGACCTGCCCTTTAAAAGCACTTGTCAATAATTGCAGCCAGAAGATCCTCTGGAAATAGCAAGCTCACATTAGGGACTTCTATGGAACGTCTTCCATCCAAAGAAGACCCTCTTTTGGAGTAGGGAAATAAAACTATTCGTGGCTAGTTTGTTGTTATTGTTTTTCTCGTCGTCATGAAGATGCTGGGAACACACCTAAATGGATGCACACATGTGTGTGGGTTTGTGTTGCGTATAAAAATGCATGCTTTTTTCTGTAGGTGTTTGACATGCAACCATAGCAGCAGCGGCAGCAGCTCCACTTTACAGCAACGTGCCTTGGCACAAAACTAGTTATTTTGTTTTTGATTTTTCAGACTCCCCATTTCGCCAGTGTTGTGATATTTAAATGAAGAGAGAGGGAGACATGAAATACTCTGAATGAAGAGAGGAGACTTGAAATGCTCTCACCGGGAGATGTAGGCTAACTCTCAAATTGAGAGTCCCTACTCTATGCTCCATCTCAATAGCACACTATTACATATTGGGACATATTTGAATCTGAGAGAGAGAGAGAGAATCAGAGAGCAACAGAGAGAGATAGAGAGATAAATACCCAGCAATTCGCTGGCCATTACAATTTAATACCCATCCAAATGTATGTTATATTGTCAATAGGAAAAAATGAAATAACAGTGGTTAATAGCATACAACTAGCATCCGAATCGGATGAGTCGTATTGCTTGCGATTACATATTGTGAAACAAAATCCATGTTAGAATTAAAGAACAAAACAAATTACAATAAAAAGTGTCCATCGCACTGGCATCTGAATCGGATGCCTTTGTATTGTTTTGCAAAGTTTTTTTGTGTGTTGTTGCAGCCGGTGTTGTACCGTTATTCATTGTTGATGCTTCTTTCTTTTTTGAAGCAAAATTTTATTCTGTGAAGTGTTTTTGAAAGTGCAAGTGGTGTTAATATTCAAAATAAATTGATAAAATAAAACAATAAAATAAGTTAATAAAATAAGAATATTGTAAGTGTTGTGTGTCAAGTAAGTTTAATAAAAATGTCCGGGTTCAGTAAGAGAAATTTAAGAAGATTGAAGAAAGTGGAAGCCGCCAATTTAAAAAGAAATACACAGCTAAGGACGGACTGTTTGGAAAACAATAATATTGTATTAGATGACCAGATTCTATGCAACGATCAGGACGATTTGTTTCAGCAATCAACTAGTGAGACCGTTTCTGCAGAAAATACAGGGGGATTAACTTCCAAATTGTCGTCCTGGTATAGGAAACACCTACCTGGTAAAACATGCTGCAACGAACTTTTAGATATTTTTAGGTCGGAAGGACGTTGGACGTTCCAGCATCAGTCAACAGTTTTGTGAAAACGAATAATATGCTTACAAGGACTGTTACACCGGGTACTTATCTGCATATTGGTATTAAAATTGGTCGTGTATTGGCATTTAAGGAGAAAATTTTATCAGACACAAGTAAAAAAACATTAAGTTCGGCCGGGCCAAACTTTTAATACCCTCCACCTTAGAGTAAAAGAAACATTAGAAGAAATGTGGCAAAAACAATTAAAATGCCGAATATCGGGAGGTACCGTTATATGGGGGCTACACCAAAACGTGGACCTATAATTACAATGTTTCGCCACACGAACTAGGACCCATTATGACCCACAAATACCAATTTTTAGACAAATCAGTGAAAACATGTGGCAAAAACCATCAAAATACCGAATATCGGGAGGTACTGTTTTATGGGGGCTATACCAAATCATGGACCCATACATGCAATGTTTCGCCAACGGAGCTGGAAACCATTATGACCCACAAATACCAATTTTTAGACAAATCCGTGAAAAAATGTGGCAAAAAAAAACTAAAATACCGAATATCGGGAGGTACCTTTATATGGGGGCTATACCACAACGTGGACCTATACATGCAATGTTTTGCCATACGCTCAGGGACCCGTTATGACCTACAAATACCAAATCCGTGAAAAATGTGGCATAAATCATCAAAATACCGAATATCGGGAGGTACCGTTATATGGGGACTATACCAGAACGTGGACCGATAAATCTCATTTTCAATACCAACCATCCTAGACACAATGCAAATAGCTCTGCTAAATTTTGGCGCTCTACGTCAAATAATGTAGGCTGTATCGTGATTTCAACAGACAGACAGACGGACATCGTTAAATCGACTTAGAATTTTATGCTGATTTATGGGGTCTAAGACGAATATTTAAGGATGTTACAAACGGAATGACAAAGTTAATATACCCTCCTTTCCAAGGTGGAGGGTATAAAAATAGAAGAACTATTTTTGGAAATTGGCATAGATGATTTGCCCCTTTTTAAAAGTTCCAGTTCTACCTTGTGGCCAATTCTGGGGCATTTTTATAACTTTCCGGACTCGGAAGTATTTTTAATTGGGACATATCTTGGCGACAAAAAATCCGCAAATGTGGATACACACTTACACGACTTAATGTATGAACTAGATACAAATCAAAATGTTATTGATTTAGGAAGCGTGAAAGTTAAAATTTTAGTAAGAGCATTTATTTGTGACAGTCCTGCACGAGCTTTATGGCTTATGTGGAATTGTTGGTCACAATGGATTTCATGGATGTTCCAAATGCCTGCAATTGGGTACCACTCTCCAAAGAACTACCGTTTTTTCGGCTCAGTCCGGTCCTTTAGGGTCACAATACATGAATTTTAAAAATATTCTTGAGGAGAAGGGTATAAAGATGGTGACACAATTCCCAATCGAACCCATCCCTTTAATGGATTTGGGCGTATGTAAAAAAATCTTAAATTGCTGTGTTAATAAAAAAGAAATTTGCATTTTAAGTTATCAAATGAAACTGTGAAAGTTTAAGTATCCAACGATCTTTCAGACTAAACAGCGATTGTAGTGTTTTTCAGGCAGAGATTTTTGCTGTCAGAATGGCCATAGAGCTGTTGGAAAACAGAATCAATGAACGGGACGGACCGGTGACTATATATGTCGATAGTCAAGCGGCCCTAAAAGCTCTAAATTCTTTTATCTATGGCTGTTCTGGAGTGCAAGATTGCGCTGGAAAAAGTAAAGTAGTTTGTCAACCTCTGTTAGGTTCCTGGACACTGCAACATTTCTGGCAATGAATCTGCCGACGAATTGGCCAGACGCGGATCTGAGTCAGTAGATCTAGAGATTGAGACCTCAGTGAAGCCACCTCTATACCATTTCTTTCAAGTACTTCATAATCACTATCTTGGGAGATTTCAACAAAACTGGCTATCTGGAAGGGGATGTAACATCTCCAAAAAGATTTGGCCAGTGAACTCAGAAAAGAGATCACGGTCACTCACATCCATGACGAAGTTGGACCTGAAGCTTGTGGTGGGTCTAATTACTGGTCATTGCAACATAAAGGCCATGACTTCAAAATGGGGGGGGGGGGGGGGGTGACGACACTGAATACTGCAGACTTTGCCAAGATGAGGAGGAAACAGGAACACTTACGCTGTCACTGTCCTACCCTGATCGGAGTAAGACATAGGCTTCTAGGTAAGCAAATTCTGCCCGATTTGTCATGCCTCTCCGAAACCGACCCGGTAGTTATTCTTCAGTTAGCCAGAAGACTAAAATGGCTAAGGACGACACGCTGCCTACACCGTGGATGCAAACCCACTAACTTTTTTATTTCCTATCTATTCTACTCTAACCTCCTAACTTTTTTTTCACATTCATTTCTTCTAAATTAGGATGATCACAATGGGCCAATAGGTCTCCGAGTGGAGTGGTTGTTTTTACACAACCACACATCCTTTAACCTAACCTATCAAATGAAAATTTTGGAATGTATCTCCGAAAATCTTAAATTCCTAGCTAAGTATGTGCCCTGTGAATTTGGAAGAAAACCTCGAAGTTTAGCTTAATTACCTCGGTGGAAAGCAATCGCCATTCCGCCAATTTATTTTATACACGTCGATAAAAGTACTTCAAGGAATCTTAAATGAAGATTAATATTATCATTTACTTTTATTTCATTGCTCCACAAATGCTGCTGATTATTTTTCAGTTGTGGATAACATGCTCAAAAAGATTTTGTAAAAAATTTCGAGCTGCTATACCCCAAAAAATACTTGTCGTACAATGTACATAATATGTTACATATTACTCAATGTACTAAGGAATTTGGAAATCTTCAATCAATTACTGCCTACAAATTTGAAACAAAAAAAAAATCAAAAGTCCCACAAATATTTTGCGGCAAGTAGACAACAACTTCAACGAGTATTGCCCCTACAAAAAACAAAATCGGGATGAATAAAATATGCAAGTATACTACAAAAGAATTTACTTTGACGAAAAAAGTACCAGATAATATGAGCAGTTTAAAAACGAATTTCCCTTTTCAAATTTCCAATTACGGGATGGAAATTTATTTGGCAGACGATATATGGAGAAAAAGGTCTTTTTATGAAGCTCCTGTAAACTCTGGCGATTTTGGAATTTACGTTGTATCAAATAACTCTCTATCTCACAAAGAAAAGATTATTGTAGATGATAACGCTTATAAATATGTATGTTTCATTTCCGATCGATGATGGTTTCCTCCTTATACCTATTATTCAGACAGCAGATAATTTTCTTTTTGGGAAATGGCGCTTTTTAACAAAACAAAATATGAAGTTTCAAATGGTAATGGTATTTGAAAACGAATTATTTGTCATTCGATAATAATATTTTTATTTTTACGATCTCAGACAAAACAAATGAAATCATTCATAAATTGGATCAAATTTTGTGTAACCAGTTGGCGTTAAATAAACGTTTAGATGAAATGGAAAAGAAAATTGAAATAAATACAGGAGCCCATACACAAGAATTGGCAATTTTAAAAGAAATGGTGAAGAAAAATATTGTAATAACACCAACGCCAAGCTTCCCACTCAAATCAACGGAAGATATGACAGTAATGGAGAACAAAATTGGAGAAGATTTTGAAAAATATGTAAGAATATAAAAAAACACTCCGTTAATCCATTAATAATCCATTAATAATTGAATTTCTTACAGGTTGATATCATAAAAATTATTATTTCGCCAGATGGCCTTATTAAAAACTTCTGCAAGATTATTGACATTTCTATAATATTATCGCACAACTATGATGGTACCCAAAACAAAAAGGCATTTAAGGAATTTAAACTTTTAAACATGGCCATTTATGGTAAGTTAAGTTTTTTCTTACATATATTAGTCTATTCTATAGTAAATGCTTTTTAAAAATAAAAAATGTGCTCTATGTGCTCTTCCATCCTTATTTCAGAAGCTGTCCGATGTGAACGACTTACTGAACAGGATTACGCCAAGAAAATCAGAAATTGTTTCAAAATACATAAGGCCAGACACTTCCGAACAATGTCCTATAATAAAAAAATCGGAAAAATTTAATTTGTTATTTTAGTTGAAATTTGTTTCTTTTGCAAAAAATAAATTAAAATAAGATTTATGAATTTCTTTTTTGCATTTTTTTTATTATAATAAGAATATTTTGTTGTTGAAAACACTGTTTTATAATATGCAAGTATATTTTAATAAAAACCAGGTAAGGAAGTTCTAAAGTCGGGCGGGGCCGATTTTAATTTATTTTTGCTAATTTAGTTGAGCTCCACTTAATAATTAAAAGTTTTTATGGGAGAATTCAATCATACACGCTATGATTATAATTATAATTTAAAATTCAAAGGACTAAATATGCCGAAGCATTTGTATCTTTTAAATTCGGAATTGTATTGCCCATTTGGTGCGAAATTAATTTGAAATCGGATAAAAATATATATATGGGAGCTATATCCAAATCTGAACCGATCTCGATAAAATTTGGCAAAGATATTTCTGAGCTGTATTTGATATATTTCCCCAAATATTGTGGTTACGGAGTGCATATTACGGCTTCGGAGGACAAAAATAACAAATCGGATGAACAATATATATGGGAGCTATAGCTATATCTGAACCGATCTTCATCAAATTTGACATACTAGCTTCTAGACTCAATTCGGTAGTAAGTGCCAAATTTCATCCAATTTGGACAAATATTAGACGTTTGGTGCACAATAAAACGCAAATCGGACGAAGATATATATGGGAGCTATATCCAAATCTGAACCGATCTCGATAAAATTTAGCAAAGGTATTTCTGAGCTGCATTTGATATATTTCCCCAAATATTGTTGTTACAGAGTGCATATTACGGCTGCGGAGGACAAAAATAACAAATCGGATGAACAATATATATGGGAGCTATAGCTATATCTGAACCGATCTTCATCAAATTTGGCATACTACCTTCTAGACTAAATTCGGTCGTATGTGCCAAATTCCATCCCATTTGGACAAATATTAGACGTTTGGTGCACAATAAATGGTAAATCGGACGAAGTTATATATGGGAGCTATGGCCAAATCTGAACCGATCTCGATAAAATTTGGCAAAGGTATTTCTGAGCTGCATTTGATATATATCCCCAAATATTGTTGTTACAGAGTGCAAAATTACGGCTGCGGAGGACAAAAATAACAAATCGGATGAACAATATATATGGGAGCTATAGCTATATCTGAACCGATCTTCATCAAATTTGACATACTAGCTTCTAGACTCAATTCGGTCGTAAGTGCCAAATTTCATCCCATTTGGACAAATATTAGACGTTTGGTGCTCAATAAATGGTAAATCGGACGAAGTTATATATGGGAGCTATATCCAAATCTGAACCGATCTCGATAAAATTTAGCAAAGGTATTTCTGAGCTGCATTTGATATATATCCCCAAATATTGTTGTTACAGAGTGCAAAATTACGGCTGCGGAGGACAAAAATAACAAATCGGATGAACAATATATATATGGGAGCTATAGCTATATCTGAACCGATTTCGATCAAATTTGTCACACATATTTTCAGGCCTAATTTGGTTTTATGTGCAAAATTTCATACTATTCGTGCTGATATTGCACGTTTGGTGCACAATAAAAGGCAAATCGGACGAAGATATATATGGGAGCTATATCTAAATTTTTACCGATTATCTCCAATTTCAATAGGGTTCGTCCTTGGGCCAAACAAATGTTGTTTGCAAAATTTCATCTCAATCGGATAATAAATGCGACCTGCATTTTGTTCACAAAAATACATGGACAGACGGACAGACGGACTGACATGCATAAATCAACTCAGAAAGTGATTCTATGCAGATCATCAAAAGGAACTATGGGTCTATCTCGTTTCCTTTTGTCTGTTACAAACAAATGTACAAAGACATAATACCCTGACCACCTTGTGTTGTAGGGTATAAAAAAAACAGCTGAAATTTAAGATCCACAATCTAACCTTAATACAGCAATTGCTTTAAAAGACCATCCGAACTTCCCTTACAATGTCGGTGGAATCGAACCCATCCAATCTTCGCTTACAATGTGGATAGATTTCGGACCCATCCAACCTTCGCTTACATTATCGGTCGATTTCGGACCCATCCAACATTCGCTTACATTGTCGGTCGATTTCGGACTCGTCTGACTGCCTAGGTCATCGCTGTGTAAATGTAAGTAGAAATTGTATACAGGCTTTGGATGGATCGCACCCACATTGTCATTGGTCTCAGATGGAAGATGTATGTCTGTGCTAAAAAATCCGCTGGGTATGCTCCATTTGTCTTTCCAGTCACATGTTGTTGTTTTGATTTCGCGTGTTTGACTTTGTTTGGGGGATTTTTGAGACTTGTTTACGTTGTTGCCCGAGACCGAGAATGGGTGTGGGCGAGGATAATTTGGGGAATTTCAAGGGTTTTTTGAGGATTGAGAGATTGAGCCACGACTCTCTCCCACGACTCTCCATTGCCCGCTACTCATTTGTTTTGGGTGATGTTGTATTCATTTCCATCCGGTTGTGACATGCGCAGATTTTTATCTTCTCCTCTGCTTTTCCCCTCCCCCCACTGCAAATTGTTGCTTTCTTTGGCACGAGTTTTAGGCTCTTCCGTTTTACGCTATCATTCTTTTACGTCGTTACATTTTTCCGGGAGGAATCAAACAACAAACGCTGCTGTATTCAGATTCATGTGTATTTAGTTTTCAGGATAAGCGGTGGTGATGGGTGGCGGGGTAGTGCCCCTTGGAGTGTAATACTACCCATGCCCCAGCAGAAGCAGCGTTAGTAATGAATATTACACATGTTTGTTGCTTCTTGTTTTTCCTCCTTTTTTTGTTTTGATCTGATTTTGTTGCGAGCATGGCTATTGGAGGTAGCACGCGCATTGCTTGGTGTTTGTTGCCTAACAAGTTTTTGTTGGCCTTCTTGCTCTCTTCCTTTTTTTGCCTAGGCAAATGACTCCTTGTTGTTGTTGTTCCTGTTGTTTTGGTTTGTTATACACATGTCTTGTTTACTGTGAGTGCCGCCGCTTTGAATTCAGCCCTCCCTAGCTCTTTGCAATGCTTTGCAAAGATGCCAGTGTTTAGTTTTAACCACTCACGTGTTTTTGTTGTTTTCATTCAAGCCCAAAGGACCTGTTTTTCGTATCGTTGTTGTTGTTGTTGTTTTTATTTTTGTCTCATTTTGTCTTTTCTCATCTTCATTGAATGTTGTTACTTCCCGTTTCCTTTGTTTGGTAGCTTCGTAGTTTTTTTTTGCAATTTGTATCGCATATTTTGAAAGAGCGTCTAAAATCCTGTTTGGGACCCATAATCTGGTTGGGTAGGTGCCCATAATACACAATCTGTGTAATGAGCTGCAGATGGATATGCCGTAAATGTTTACACAAAATATCAAAGGTTATTAAAAGGTTACAAAGCCATTATTAACTTGAATGGATGATGGCGAGGAACTTTGGTTTGGAGACCAAGAAAAAAACTGAATTTCCAAGAAAAGAAATTCCGACAAGAATTCAAAGGATGGAGTTGGTCGAAAGTTGCTATTTGGGAAAGGTAAGGCGTATATGTTGGCATTGATGTAGGAAATTGTCCTGTGATGGAGGACAGATATTTTTCTTTAGAAAAATACCTCAACCCTATGGCTAAGGATTAATGGCGGATGTAGTATTTTTTACTTTGGCCTGCTTATTCCCAAAGACGGCCGTTATAAAAAGTTGGTATGCCGGCTTTGTAAATTGAAAAAACAAGTTTTTACTGTAGATTTTTTTTCATCGGAAGACCTTTCATAGGAAGACTTTTTTCAGTGTAATTTTTGGAATTTGTGGGATTACATAACCCAATTTCGGTTGCCAAACTCTTGAACGAGTTCTTTTGAACAGGAATTCCCCAGTCATCGCTAATCAGCGCTTCATAGTAAAATAATCGTTAATTTAACCCCGAATACAGCCAAATTTTTCCTCGATTCCGAATTCTGAGTCAACTCTAAAAAATGAAGTTGACGTTTTTATTGTATTTATATATCCCACTAATATTATTCAATTAATGGCAACAGAGGATATATATCATTTGATACCGCCAAAACCGTTTTAAGCCCTAGGTCTCTTTGAACCAAATTCGTTTCAGGGCATTTGGAATCGATCTAGCGATTTCCGTCCGTCTGTCTGCCTGGCTGGTGCTCACGATAACTCTCGAAGCGAGTATGCGATTTGGTTCAAACTTGGTACATCGTAATATTATGGTCAAACTTAGATCGAGTTCGGAGATGGACAATTTCGGTACACTCTTTCTTGTACCTCTCACACAAAATGTCAAGATATTCCAAGAAAATAATTTACTGCATAGAAAGAGAAAGGATGGTCCGAATTTGTTCCAACTTTTCGAATCTTTATATTTGCATCAGTGCTAGAACATGTGCGAAAATGGATAATATTGGTCCTCTCCACAAAGTACCTCCCCCACAAAGGGTCAACATGTTGCATAATTACTCTTATAAAATGTGATGTAAGTGTCCGATTACATTCAAATTACACACTGCACAATATTTTTCCTAACCCAAGGTTAGGGGTGAAGATGGAATATATCGGTCTACTCCTTCTGGTACTTCCCCCACAAATGGAACAAAATTTTGAATATTCATTAAGCTCATAAAACACGAATTTATTATCCGATTCCATTTAGACTTGGCACATCTCAATATTTCTATCAACACAATATCTGTTAAAAAAAATAGTAGAGATCGGATCATTCCTTCTGATGACCTCCTCCACAAAGGGTCATTTTTTTGAAAAACCAAAACGATCATAAAATTCTAAGAAGCTTCAGGTTCTCCTTAAATTTTGCACATCCCATTATTTCTACAAACGCAAGATCTGCTGCGAAGATGAAATATATCGGATCACTCCTTCTGGTTCCTCACCCACAAAGGGTCAACATTTTGAATATTTATGAAGCTCATAAAACAACAAATAAACATCGGATTCCATTCGGACTTGGCACATCTTAATATTTCTATCAACACAAGATCCGTTATAAAGAAGTTAGAGATCAGACCATTCCTTCTGGTACGTACCCCTCAAGGGGTTAAAGTTTTGAATAACCAAAGCGATCATAAAATCCGAAATAAGCATCCGATTCTCTTCAAATTACACATTCACAATATTTTTTATTAACCCAAGGACTGGTGTGAAGATGGAATATATCGGTTCATTCCTTCTGGTACCTCCCCCACAAAGGGTCCAAATTACATCAAGCTCATAAACACGTAATTAGCACCCGATTCCATTTAGACTCGGCACATCTCACTATTTCTATCAATACAAAATCTGTTATAAAGATGGTATAGATCGGACCATTTCTTCTGGTACCTCCCCTACAAAGGGTCAAAGTTTTGAATAACGATGAATCTTATAAAACACGAAATAAAGATCGAATTCCATTCGGACTTGGTACATCTCAATATTTTCATCAACACAAGATTAGTTATAACGATGGTAGAGATCGAACCATTCCTTCTTGTACCTCCCCCGCAAAGGATTAACATTTTGAAGCATGAAAACGGAAGACTTCGGTCCGCTATACTCATATAAAGTACAGGAAGTAGTCGATATAGTCCAAATCTGTCAAGTTATATATATATATATATATATATATATATATATATATATATATATATATATATATATCTCTGTAATATTGGCAAACTGCTTCGGAACCTCGTCCATAAAGAGTGAAGAGTTTGAATAATCATAAGTCAAGGCTGGGGGTATACTTCTGTTGGAAAAACCGACTGATACTATTTGAATTGTTTTCATAGGGATCAGTCTTGTTAATGGATGTTTCTACTTGCTTAGGGTTTATCTTGGCACCAGGCTTTCTCCGAGGCCAAAATACAGTCACAAATACACTTAAAAAAAGAATCTGGAATTACATTTTTTATAGAAAAATTGCTCCACTTTGAATCCAAAAATTATTTTTCCCCGAGTAAAGAATCCTCAACATGGCCAGGGTGTAGATGATTCCCTTTACAATGTACATATGTATATATTTCCTCCCTTTTCATGATGCATTATTTTGCATTTTCTTGCAGTCAGGAATGACTTGTGAGCAGAGTAAAAATCCATCCAGGTCCTACACAAAAATAATGCAGGACCGACGATGAACAACCTACGTTCCGCCTTAGTAAGGCAGCCAGCAAGCCTTACACCTTTGCCATTGCTGTATTTGTTTTTGTTTGTACGCAACACAGACAGGCATTGACATTTCGATTACAGCATGTTCAGGTGCCTTTTCGTGTTGTTATTGTTTTGTACTCTCGCTCTCTCACATGTTTTGTTGACGACGACGACGACGACGACGACTCCTTGTGATAAGAGCCGAGCCGAAAAGAGTAGCAGTTGCCTAACCACTACAACTTGAATTATTTGCTGTGCATGTGCCTGCCTATTTCCTTTTCATGTAAAGATGATGTGGATGTTGTTGTTTTTGTTATCACATTTTCCTTGTTTGTGTTGTTGTTGTTGGTGTTGGTTGTGGTTCTCATTCATTATTATGTATAATGTATTTTGTTGTTGTTGTTTTTTTTTTGGTGATTTACTATCTTTGCCCACAACGTGCCAGGCGTCTGCGTCTGTCTGCCAGTTCATTGTAACAAACAATTAAACCTCCACCTCCGCCTCGCGCTCTCTTTTCTCCCTCAAGGCAAGAGATCGCCCAACTGAGCGACCACATGAGGAAAGCAAAATAAGAAAATTGTTTTCCGATAATTTTGTATTTAATTCACTTGTAGTTGTTGTTGTTGGGATTTCTTCTGGGATATGTGTGTGTGTGTGTGCCTCATTTTTCTCGTCTTATCATTTGCTTGTCCTTTTTATCACTGGTATTCGCAGTCGAACCACGCCAGCATTTTTTGCAGAAGCATTCGGTGGCATGTGGGCCTCACCAAAACAGAAAAAAAAACAACAACAACAAACAACGTGTTGTTGTTTTGTTTGTATTGGAAACTTGTTTATCTGCTCTTTTGTTTTTACAAATATTTTCTTTCGGCTCGTAATTGATTACATGAAAACAGCAAGGGCGAGAGAGAGAGAGAGAGAGGCAAAGAGACACAGAGGGCGAGAGAGTGGTTTTTGGCGCAGCCACCAAAAAGGAAAACCTGTTTCAAATGACTTTATCAATGCTTTGGGTATTTCCTTCCTTCTTCCGTTTTTTTTTTATTTATAGAGTAACCATAACTGCACTCCCCAGAGAGAGAGGATAACCATTTCTTCATTCTCTCTCCCTCTCTGGTGTATATTTTGAGCTAGAAATCCTGTTCTAAAAATAAACTTTGTTACAAACTTTGTTTACTCTGTTTCGCCTGTTACAACAACAAAACAAATAATGTTGTTGTTGTAGGTGTTGCTGTATGTGTTGTTGCTCTTTTGTTTTGTTGCTGTGATATTTGGTGTTAAATTAATTACCAATAAAAACCAAACTATGTTTATCTCTACCCCCCCCCATCACCCCCACACACACACACTTGGGAAAGAGCTCAAAACAAATAGACACGCCACCACCATCGCCAACACTCGATTTTGTCACTGGAAATCCCCATCACTGGGGATTACAACGAAGAACGTGTGATGATAAAAATTATCGATAGGCGATAATTTGTCACCACGCCACCATCACCACTACACCCCACCCCACCCTCATTGGGTGGCAACACCAAACCGGATATTTCTTTTTTTGTCAGAATAAAATGTATACAATCTCCCCCTCCCCCTCCCACCATACTTCGAGAATGGGATATTTTGTCGATAATTAAATTTAATTACTCACACAGTGATTACTTTTTCACTTCTCTGTATTCGAAAATAATGTGGGTGATGGTAGTGGTGATAATTTTTTCAATTAACAACAATAAAACAGTGTTGCCATTTTTGAGAAAAAAAATCGTCTTTAAAGTCGATTAAAAAAACAACAACAAAAAATCTCAGTAATATCTATTGAGGAAAAAATAAGTCCCATTGGCGGAAAAATTCGACAACGAAAATTATGACGACTTTGACCAATATCTGCGTAAAAGCAGCCAATATAAGTTTGATATTAAGGAAATTTAGGTCAATACACAATATAATACAAATCGAAATTTCAAGAAATCTTGTCATACATTCCAAGATTGCTGGGCAATATTGCTATGTTCTAGAGCCGGCAATATCTATACATAAACAAGTAAAAAAAGCAGTAAGTTCGGCCGGTCCGAACATTGAATACCCTCCACCATTTGGAACGAATTAGAAAATTTTCAAAAAATTAAATCCATTAAAAATTCTGTTAAAATCTTTAAAATATCTAATATCGGAAGGTACTTTATGGGGGGATATACGATATTGTGAACCTATATAGACAATTACTTTTCAGGGGTTAAAGTGCTCACAAAGAACTCCTTGCCTGGATTTTCAGACAATACCATAGGAAAATATGACTAAAATCATCAAAACACCGAATATCGGGGGTAGCGTTATATTGTGGCCATACGATATCGTGGACCTATATAGATAAAACTCTTCCGAGGTATAAAGTACCCACAAAGTACTCCTTGTGTGGATTTTCAGACAACTCCGTTGAAAAATGTGTCTAAAATCATCAAAATACCGGATATCGGGGGTACCGTTATATGGGGGCATACGATATCGTGGAGCGATATAGCCCATCTTTGAACTTGACCTGCCTGCAGACAAAACAGAGATATGGACAAAATTTTAGCTTTCTATCTTAATTCGTTTAGCCTGTAGCGTGATTACAACAAACGGACCGACGGACGGACGGACAAGGCTAAATCGTCTTAGAATTTTACGCTGATCAAGAATATATGTACTTTGTAGGGTCTAAAATGATTATTTCAATGAGTTACAAATGGAATGACGAACTTAATATACCCTCCATACTATATATGGTGGAGGGTATAAAAATGGAAAAATATGAATGACAATTAAGAATACCCCGAAGAAACGGCTTATGTTGGTGAAGGGGGGTGGCAAAATTTTGTACTTATGTCCTAGAATCTTGGTGAGCTGTGGAATACATTCTAAGTAGGTGGAAAAAATTATTTAAATTTTTTTAGATCTGTATAATTTTTGGTGTTAAAAAAGACCATATAGCTCCACGTTTTGGTAGGTGCCCGGACACAATATCCATTGCAATTATGGGGATTATGTCGGTTTTTTTTTCTCTACACCATAGTATGAAGGGTATATTAAGTTTGTCATTTCGTTTGTAAAACCTCGAAATATACATTTTAGACACCACAAATCAGCATAAAATTCTATGTCGATTTAGCGATGTCCATCCATCTATTCTTCTGTCTGTCTCTGTAAACCGCTCTAGTCTCCGAGCAAAATGAAGTAGGTTGATAAAATTTTACTCAAATGTATATTATGTCTGCAGGACTCTTGTTCTTGAAAATGGGCCATGTAGGTCCACGTTTTGGTATAGCCCCCATATAACGGTACCTCCCGATATTCGGTTTTTTGATGATTTTAGCGACATTATTCATCGGAATTGTTTCAAATTGGATATTTGAAGTTGGAAATGGAAACTACACCCTGAAAGAGAAAATTGTCCATGCAGGTCCACGTCTTCGTATAGCCGCCAGATAACAGTATCTCCCTATATTCGGTATTTTGACGATTTAAGCGACATTATTCACCGGAATTGTTTCAAATTTGGTATTTGAAGTTCGAAATAGATACTACAGCCTAAGAGAGAAAATTGTCTGTACAGGTCCACGTCTTTGTATTGCCCCCATATAACGTTACCTCCCGATATCCAGTATTTTGGTGATTTAAGCGACATTATTCGCCGGAATTGTTTCAAATTTGGTATTTGATGTTGGTAATGGCTGCTACAACCTATGACAAAAAACTGTCTGTGCAGGTTCACGTCTTTGTATAGCCCCCATATAACGGTACCTCCCTATATTCGGTACAATACCCACCGAAATTGTTTGAGATGTGGTATTTGAAGTTCGTAATGGATGCTACAGCCTGTGACAGAAAATTGTCTATGCTGGTCCAGGTCTTCGCACAGCTCCAATTTAACGGCACCTCCTTATATACGATATTTTGATGATTTTAGCTACATTATTCACCGTTTATTTCAAGTTTCCAATTTGAATATGGTAATGGCTTATGACAAACAATGCCTATGTATGTCCACGTCGTATAGACCCCAATATAACGGCTATATTCGGTATTTTTAAAATATTAACAGAATTTTTTAAGGATTTTATTTTTTAAAAATTTCCAAATTCGTTGCAAATGGTGGAGGGTATTAAAAGTTCGGCCCGGCCGAACTTACTGCTTTTTAACTTGTTTTATCTCACCCTGTGTGGTTTTCTAGCTGATCAATTCCACATGGTTAGTGTGGATACGATCCGGCCGAAGATCAATACTGTAATTCGTGTCACAGAGCTCCCTCCTGGGCCTGATATTATACAGCATGTACATCAGTGACATGCCTCTGACATACCTCCTTCGATAGGGTCAACATTTTTATTCAATTCTCGACAGATTTGTTTAGGAATAAAAAAAAACATTCTGCCAAATTTTGCGACCTACAGTCCGGTATTGCAATTCGCTTTAAATATCGTGGAAATAAGGGCCGTTTTAAAAATGCAAAAAAAATATGACCTATCAGGTGGCAGAATTCTGGCCTCGGGAGCACTGGAATTCTGGGGCCGATTTGATGGACACTACATCACTGGGGTTGAGGACGCTGGGCATTGGAGCCGGGTTGGAAGATTCTACGGTAGCATTGCTATCCCTGGGTGCCTTAACAATGCTATTGTAGAACCTTCCAACCTTCCATGAAGAGCTCTCTCTACCATAATACGTATTAATCGCAACGGATTTCGTTCAAAGAGATATAGATTATTGACCATATTCATCAATTCTAGCTATAGGGCTGAGGGTTTAAAAATCTTGAGCTATGACCTCGTGAACGTACCAAGTTCTGACTATAAAATTATGCGACATGCCATGGTCGGCCTGGGACAACTTCAAACGCTAAAGTTGTCATCTTACGGAAGTTTGGAATAAAATAAAGTTACAGTAAATTTTTCAAAACTCCAAAATTACAACAACAAAAAATTGTTCCACTGGCAAAAATCTACATTTACACAAACAATATTCGGTTATATTCAAAGACTTCCTTTGACAATTCCATCAATGAAAAAGACGCCCACTTGAAATGATTTGAGTTTTTTTTTTTTTTTTGACGGTATGGACAAAACCCGGCACTTGAAAAGTCTCTTCGAAAAATCAACCCCTTTTTTGTGGGAACTCGATCTGTTGTAATGCATTCTTATGTGGTGATTCCTGTTTTGTAACAAAACCAACCACAAAGATTCGAAAAAGGGCCGACAATCAACCAACCATCGACATATCATCGACAATTTGAGTACTTCAAACTTTGACTAACTGCAGAACATTTTTTTGGTATTTTTTTATGCCTTTTTTCCCTGTCTACTTTTGCCTGGCATATCGTTTTTCAATATCTCCCTTTTACCCGACAAGGAAGAAAAGAAATGAGCCTCAAATGAAAGTGAAATGCTAATACGAATCCTTTCAGTTTTAGTGTTGGGCCTGTCTTATTGGAATTCGGCGAAGTAGGTTTGTCACATACCCGCATTTTTTTTCGGGAGTTAGGTTTGAGGGATAAGCCTTTCCGTTTTTTTTTTTCGTTTTTTATTTCTTTTTTTCTGTTTATCTTTCAATTCCTGTTTGCCCTAGACAGTGGAATTGTGTTTGCTTTATTTTTTATTCCATCGTTCATGTGGCCCTTATTTTGCTTCGTTTTGTTTTTTTTTAACAAAAGGACTTCTTCCCCAATGTTTGCAGAAACAAATCTTGATTTGAATAACACACTGTTTCAAAGAGGGGGCACTTTTTTGGATTTTCTTAAGGCAAGGAACAAATAATGGAGGTTAAAACTAAGAGTCTTTTTCTCTATGCCTAAAGAAAATGAACTCAAAAGAAAAACAAAAATTCTTTGTGAGATTTGGAAAATTTTGGAATTTTTCCAAAAAAAAAAATTTCAAAAAAAAATTCTTTTTATAAATTTTCAAAAAAAAATTATCGAAAAAATTTTACAAAAAAATTATTTTTTCGAAATATCAACAGACGTGGACATTTTTAAAAATTATTCAAAAAAAAATCAAAAAAAAAATTATTTTTTCAAAAAATTTTTCAAAAAAAAATTCGAAAAAAATTATTTTTTCGAAATATCAACAGACGTGGACTTTTTTCAAAATTATTTTTTCCAATTACCAATTAACACGGATTTTTAAAAATTATTTTTCCGAAATAACAACACATATGGATTTTTTAAAAATTATTTTTTCGAAACACGTATATTTTTTACAAATATAATTTTTTGGAAATATCAACAGACGTGGATTTAAAACAAAGAGTATTTTTCATTTAATTTTTTTTATATGTTTTTAAATATATTTTATATTTTTTTATATTTTTATATAAAATATATTTTTTCAAAATATCAACAAATGTAAATTTAAAAGAAAAATATTTTTTTAAATCCATTGATGAGAATTTTTTAAATAATATTATTTATGGATTTTTTAAGAACTTTTTGGAGTTTTAGCAGTCGTTGGTTGTTTTTAAAAATATTTTTTTAAGTTTTAAAAGACGTTGATTTTTTAAAAAAATATTTCTTTGAAGTATCAACTGACGTGGAGTTTTAAAAAAAATATTTAAAATTAAAAGATTAACAAAATATATTTCTTTGAAGTATCAACCGAAGTGGATTTAAAAAAAAATATTTAAAATTAAAAAAAAATTTCGAAAAAAAAATTTCAAAAAAAATTATTTTTTCGAAATATCAATAGACGTGGACTTTTTTAAAAATTATTTTTTCTAATTACCAATTAACACAGATTTTTAAAAATTATTTTTTCCAATTACAAATTAACACGGATTTTTAAAAATTATTTTTTCGAAATAACAACACATATGAATTTTTTAAAAATTATTTTTTTCGAAACACTAATAGACGAATATTCTTTACAAATATATTTTTTCGAAATATCAACAGACGTGGATTTAAAACAAAAAGTATTTTTCATTTAATTTTTTTAATATGTTTTTAAATATATTTTATATTTTTTTATATTTTTATATAAAATATATTTTTTCAAAGTATCAGCAAATGTAAATTTAAAAGAAAAAATATTTTTTTTTAAACCCATTGACGAGAATTTTTTAAATAATATTATTTATGGATTTTTTAAGAATTTTTTGGAGTTTTAGCAGTCGTTGGCTTTTTTAAAAATATTTTTTTAAGTTTTAAAAGACGTTGATTTATTAAAAGATATTTCTTTGAAGTATCAACTGACGTGGAGTTTTAAAAAAATATTTATAATTAAAAGATTAACAAAATACATTTCTTTGAAGTATCATCAACAGATGTGGATTTTTAAAAAAAATATTTATTACAGTCATCATCCGACGCGGATTTTTTAAAAAATATTTCTTTGATGTAAATTCATAAGATTTTTTTAAATCCATTGACGAGAATTTTTAAATAATATTAGTAGTTGTTTTTTTACGATTTTTTTTTTGAAGTTTTAGCACTCGTGGATTTTTTAAAAATAATTTTTTTTAAGTTTTACGTTGACGTTGATTTTTTAAAATATATTTTTTTGAAGTATCAACTGACGGGAGTCTTAAAAAATATTTAATCGAAGTATCAACTTACGTGGATTTAAAAAAAAATATTTAAAATTAAAAGATTAACAAAAAATATTTATTCCAGTCATCAACAGACGCGGATTAAATAAAGAAAATTATTCCAGTCATCAACAGACGTGGATTTAAAAAAAAAATTTATTACAGTCATCTACCGACGCGGATTTTCTTTCAAAAAAAATTTTCAAAAAAAATTTTTTTTTAATATTTTTCAAAGGAAATAAATTTACAATTGTTAATAATTTTCTCGTATTGAACATTTAAAATTTTTCCGAATTTCAGATCAAAAATAGTCATTTTCTCGGATTGAACATCTAAAATTTTTCCGAATTTCAGATCAAACACCCAACACGTTTTCGAATTTTTGGTTTAAAAAAATTACAAATTTCCGAACTTTGAAAAAATTAGTTATTTTTTCGGTTTAAACATCCAAATATTTTCCGAATTCGCGTATCCCACACGTTTCCGAATTTCGGATCAAACATCCGACACGTTTCCGATTTTTTGTTTAAAAAAATTAAAAATCTCCGAACTTTGTAAATGTTAGTATTTTTTTCGGGCCAAACATCCAAAAATTTTCCTAATTTCGGATCAAACATATGACACGTTTCCGAACTTAGTATCAAACATCCTATACATCTCCGATTTTTAAATAATTTCCATATAAAACTATAGAAATTCATATTTTTCCGGAATTTCGGATCAAACAACCGAAGATTTTGAGAATTTCGTATCAAACATTACAAAATTGTTCCGAATTTTCTATTTTTCCTTTTGCGAATTCAAATCGAATTCGTGACGGAATTCTAATGATCTTTCCAAATTTTTTCAAAAAAAAAAAAACAAACTTTCAGAATTTTGGGCAATCTCACACAATCTCTCACAATTCAACATCAGAACCGGAAATCTGTGTAGAGTTATTTTCCGAATTCGGAAAAAATTGTTAGCTAGGCTGTAAAACGCGCACACAAATCAGAAAACAAAACAATATATTTTTTCCACTCATTTACTCTCTTAGATCCAACTCTTGCTCTATTTCGAGCGATTCTGCCCACACTCTAATTTTTCAAACATGAGGGACTTTCAAACTGAGGGACAAAAGAGTGTCGAGTAGACTCTGTAAAAAAACTTCCACTCTTCGAGCAATCCTTCTCGCGAGCTAGTTTTACTCCCGAGCGAAAACACAATTTTGTTCCGAGTTCGTTCCGAATTCGACACTAGAATCGGAAATCTGTGTTATTTTCCGAATTCAGAAAAAATTGCCAGCTGGGCTGTTACACGCACACACAAATCAGAAAACAAAATAATATATTTTTTCCACTCATTTACTCTCTTAGAGCCAACTCTTGCTCTATTTCGAGCGATTCTGTCCGCACTCTAATTTTTCAAACATGAGAGACTCGGGAGCGCTGCTACACAAAACAAAATAGTGACGAGTAGACTCGATAAAAAAAACCCCACTCTGCGAGCAATCCTTCTCGCGAGCAAGTTTTACTCCCGAGTGAATACGAGCAAATCTGTGCTATGTTCTTTTGTACTTATTGAAGTTTGCCTTACAAGCGTCCCGAACCATGGCAAGGTTTGCCATATGCGATTCATTTGAAAAAAATTATCTTGTTGTTTTTCTACGCTCGTTAATCTCTTTACTTCCCTTACTGGGAAATATTTTGCGGACAAGCAGCCAAGAAGGGTACTGCCTAGGTTACTAAAGCCAATTGTCGCAACTTATCTACTGCTCGAAGTCCATCATTAAGACTTGTTAGGCTTATTAGCAAACTTATCGGTCGGCGAACCCCGTCTGAAACTTTCTAACTTGTTTACAAAAAAAAAAAATAAGTTTTTGTTTTATCAAATTCCCAACAATAATAGAAATTCTCGAAAAAGGGAAAGTCTTGAAGAACAGAAATCACTTCGCTCATGAATTCAGCACAAGCAGAAAGATAATTGCAAAAATTCTTATTCGTTGTCTTTTTGATTTTGTTGTTGTCATTTTTTTTTTTTGTTCTGCTTCAGACATTCGGACTAAAAATAGCTTTATTAAAATGTTTACCAGTTGAGAGGCTGATTGGCTGGCTGGCTGGCGGTCGCATATGTTTATGTTTTCTGGATACCTTCCACCACCACCGATTATTGCCTTGCCAGATGTATACGTTCTCTTTCAATTCTGCAAGGTCCACTTTGCTCGCAATTAGCTCCTTGGAAAGCAAAAAAATGGATAAGAAATCCAACAATTTATAGAAGACCACAAAAAAAAAAGATGAGGCGTTGTTGTATAAGTCAAATTCCCCCCGAGATAATACACGTTCCATTTGCTTGGAGAGGACAACACAAAAGAGCGAGAGAGAGATGAGCCCGAAAACACTCAGCCAAACAAAGAGTATAACAAAACGCCCCAACGTGCAATTGCACGATAATTGAAAATACAAAACAGTCAACAAAAAGAAACAACAACATCAACAACGCCAACAACAATGCCTTAATAACATGATTTCTATTTTATTTTATTTTTTTGTTTTTCAAAAACAAGTCATTGAAGCTTTTCTTGTTCTCTGTCTCTTTTTCTATGGCTGGTAAAGAGCGTACGAAAATATGGGAGCATAACAACTGCATTCATGTCATGCATGGCCTGCATTTGCATGTGTTCGTCTGTTTGTGTTTATTATTGTTTGGGGGCCAAACTCATGGCTTGACTGATTTGTTATTACTCTCCAACTCTCTCTCACTCTCTGAGTGCATTGTTATTTTTCATTAAGGAGAGTCATGTGCCAATGACTGGATGACTGATATTTATTTGTTGCTGCCGCCGCCGACACATGTTATTGTTGTTGTTGCTGCTGTTGCCGAATGTTTTTATTTAACACGAACAAAGCAAATTCAACCACAACACACAGCAACTACTCACTCAGCCGACGACGATGATGATGATGACGACCAACCAACCGACCATAATAGCAACACCAGCAACAACGCAAAAAGAAAACGGCACATGAAAAGCCAAACAAAAACAAAATATCCAGGGCTTTTTGACGACGACAACGACGACCGCACGAACGGACGATGACAATGTGAATACATGGGGAGAACAAAACAAATAAAATACAAGCAACAACAAACAACACTTCTACTACGTGGTGTTGTTTTTGTGGATAAATCAACATGAGCATGGCAAGAGAAAGAGAGCAAGAGACCGAGTCTATGTCAAAGAGAGCATAGCTTAACAAGAACAACAAACATGCCCAACCACTAAGTGCCCGCTCCTCGGTGGCAAACATTCACAAAAGCAACAAACATTTAATTGGGTATTTGCGCTCATTCCAACGAATGGGGATGGGTGGCACAGTGTTTTGAGGCCGAATTGTAAACTCGTTTCTTGTTGTGGTAGTTGTGGATGTGAAATTGAAACAAAAACTAGTTAAGATGGGAAGGCATTACAGGCATATTAATGTCAAAGTATATGGGACAATGACGGCGGAGTTCATGTGGGACTCTCAAATTCCTTTAACATGCGTCAATATGTCATGCGACGACTCAAGCTGTTTATATGTTCTCACCTTTGGACAGTTTCAGCTCGACGATATACAGGGTGAGATAAAAAACGGCAACAAAGTAAAACGCCATAATTTTTACATTTTTTTTAAATTTTATTGAATGAAAGCAAAAAATATCGGAAATAGCATCACATTTTAGAATACGTTTAGATTTGTTCGAATTGGTCATCTTTGGCACGAATTATGGCCTTCAAACGGCCAATGAAACCGTCACCCGCTGCCCGAATATTGCTCTGCGGTATTTTGGCCCATTTCCGGCGAAGCGCTTGCTTAAGGTGATCGACATTTTGGTATTATTTAGTGCCAACCTTGCTTTCCAAAATACTCCAGACACAATAGTCCAACGGATTGGTATCCGGAGATTTTGGCGGCCATTGTGCGCTAGAAATGAAGCGAGGAACATCATTTTGTGCTGAGTCATGTTGGAATGCCTAAGGTCTGCGGCCAAAGGCTTTAATACACCCTCCAGAATATTTTTGCGATATTATTCGGCATTTATTCTGATGCCACGGTCGATAAATACGAGCGGAGAGCAACCATCGGCTGTTATGACGGCCCACACCATCACCATGGCCGGCGCTTGAGTGTTTGGTCTGGTGGCCAACCAAAGGTGCACATTTTCACCTGACCTTTTTGGCAAGTAAACTCATCGGAGAAAACCAAATTCGGCAATTTCGACTAAGCGAAGCAACTCTTTAGCTGTTTTGAGTCTATTTTCTTTCTGTTGCGGTGTAAGTTCTTGCACTTTTTGGTATTTCAATGGCTTTACCCCGAGCTCATTTTTCAATATTTGCCGAATGGAATATAGCGATATGTTCAGCACACGAGCCATTTTTCGGCCACTGCGACGCGGGTTTCGATCAAATCGCTTCTTTACTTTTCGAACCATTTCTGCTGATGTTGCTGTTTTCTTCCGTCCACTTCCTTGACGTCGGGCTACGCTACCAGTATCACGAGCGAGTAACTAGCGATGAGTTGATGAAATTTTACTCAAATGTTTATTATGCCTGTAGGACTTTTGGCATTGAAAAAGGGCCATGTAGGTCCACGGTTTGGTATAGACCCCCCATATTATGGCATCTCCCTATTTCCGGTATTTTTGTGATTTAAGCGACATTATTCACCGGAAATATTTCAAATTTCGTATTTGAAGTTCGTAATGGGTACTACAGCATGCGACAGAAAATTGTCTGTGCATGTAGCCATCTTTGTATAGCCCCCATATAACGGTACCTCCCGATATTCGGTATTTTGATGATTTTAGTGACATTATCCACCGGAATTGTTTCAAATTTGCTATTTGAAATTCGTAATGGATGATACAGCCTATTACTGACAATTGTCTGAGCAGGTCCACGCCTTTGTATAGTTCTCATAAAACGGTACCTCCTTATTGTCGGTATTTTGGTGATTGATGGTGATTTCAGCAAAAATGTTTCAAATTTGGTATTTGAAGTTCGTAATGGATACTACAGCCTACGACAGAAAATTGTGTGTGCAGATCTACGTCTTCGTATAGCCCCCATACAATGGTACCGCACCATATTCGGTATTTTAATGAATTTAGCTACATTATTCGCCGTTTCATGTTCATTTTTCTTATTTGAATATTGTAATGGCTTATGTCAAAAATTGCCTGTACAGGTCCATGTCGTCGTATAGACCCTAATATAACTGCTACATTCGGTATTTGTAAGATTTTAACAGAAATTTTAATGGATTTAATTTTTTTTTTTAAAAATTACCAAATTCGTTCCAAACAATGGAGGTTATTCAAAGTTCGGCCTGACAGCTTTTTTACTTGTTTTAATTTCAAATTATCGTAATGTGGTGCGCAATATACGACTATGCGGTTCAAATACAATAAAATGTAAAAAAGAGTTGAGCTTAGCTAGCCCGAACTTTGTATACCCTCCATAATTTAGAAAGTATATCATGCAAAAATATGTCCGTTAATTGCCGAAATTCCTGTATTCGGGGGTATGCGACTCTTTTATTATAAAAAAGTTGGCTACAATAAAAAAACATACCGAATATCGGGAGGATAGGGACTATAAAAAACATTGACTTCTATGTAACCAGAAGAGCCCATTACGTAATCCAAATGCTGTTTTTTTAACAATCCCGTTAGCAAATGTGGCTAAAATCGTAAAAATACCGAATATGACGTATACCGGAATTATAGGAAACCGTGGAACATATAAATAATTCTTAATGCCGTTAGAAAGGTAGGTACAGTTATAGGGAGGGGGTTGAAGGGGGGGAACTTCGACCTATATGGAATTATAGTGTCACATGAGGTAGAGCCCATTACACATTCTAAATACTGAATTTTAAACTATTCCATGGAAAAGTGTTTCCTAAAATCGATAAAATATCCGATTAACGGGAGTTACATTTACATGGTGGCTATACGAAAAATTAGATCTTTATGGGCAAATTTCTGTCATAGAACGTAGATCCTATTACGAACTCTAACTACCGAATTTTATAAATTCCGCAAATAAACAAAAAAAAGTCAAAATATCGAATATATGGAGGTACAATTATGTGGGGGCTATACGAAAACGAGGACCGACATGGCTCATCTTCGAACTTGACTTGACTGTAAGTCATCGAAAAGCTAGATGAAGCGGGTCTTTCTGCCGATCAGCTGCCATAGATGTTCTCTGATAAAAACTCAGGTCCTCCGTTGGGCAGCTGGACAATCTTGCTTTGGCATTGGGTAGTAAGGTTTCTCCACAGCGGTACCGGGTGGTTTAGCTTTCGTTTCGCATATGAGATATTATAAATCGCCTTAGAATGTTCCTCTAAGGAAGTCCCCAGAATGGAACTCGTTTCCTATGTACAATGTCAATTTCGTCTGTAGCAAAGTTTGATTTTAAGGATGACCCATCTGTGGAAAATTTTATTATTTTCCAACCCCTTTTTCCCATTCTCAACACTGTGCACAATCTCCGCGGTGAATAAGACAGAAGGCATGTCGCTGTATACAAGAGAGTGGCGCGTGTTATTTGATGTTTTTGCGCTCTCTCTCCTCTCTCTCTCTCTGTTTTTATGCTCCCCTTTGCAATGGTGGAAAGAAACTGATGCTCTCTTCATATTGTTGCCGTTTTCTGTTCGTCAGCTGTTGTTGTTTTTGTTTCGTGTAGAGGAGCCACAGCGGCAGCGGCGCTGGCAGCAGCAACGACAGCTTTATGGCTGGTTGGTTGACTGGCTCGCTAGCTGGCTGTCTGTATGGTGTCATTGTAATATTTTTCAATGGTTGGGTTTTCATATTCAGTTGCGTTTTTGACGCTGCACAGTTTGCATCACGTGAGAATAAGACACACAATAAAAAAAAACACACACAAAGAAATAATCAAAGAAAATAATAAAGAAAAATAAAAAAGCAAAGCAAAAAATAAAAAAAAAGAAACGGTAACAGGCCAACCAGTCACAGTCACTCAGTCCGTCAGTTAGTTAGTTACTCAGTGTCGAAGTTAGCCAGACAAATTGGAAAAATCTTCTGTTTTGTTGGTTTCTTTGTCCGCCGCCGCCGTTACAGATCCCCAGCAATTTCATTTGGATTATCTTTTTTATGAATATTATTGCTAGCATTGTTAGTGGTGTCCTCCTTGTCGTCTTTGGTTTTTTTTTGCAAAGAAATTCCGCTTAAAAAAACGAAGCAAATAAAACAAGTGCGCGAGATAACAGTGATTTTTTTCGGTTTTACAAAAGCGATTGGTGTTTTTGTTGTTGGTGTTTTTTTTTTTTTTTTTTGAAACGGGAACAAACAAGCACACGGTGACAGACAGCGCATTCGTATCTTGTGATCCAAAGAAGAGAGAAACAAAAAATAAAGCAAAATCATCAAAGAATAACGAAAAGAAAAAATATTCACAAAAAAAAAGTGGAAAATATCAAAGGTGTGAAAAATTACATAAGAAAGTGTTGTTTTTTTGTTCCAACGAATGATATCAACATGACCCAGCCAGCCAGTCAACAGTGGAAGAAAACCAAACCAAATAAAACAAAAACACACAAAAAAAAAATTCAATTCCATGCCACAAGAGCCAAGAGCAGCCAAAAGAAATTTTCGAAAGAAATGGAAGGAAAAAATTTATTTAGTTTTTTTTTTACTCTGTGTGCTTTGTGCGCTACTACTACCCACAACAACAGCCAGGCGGGCCAGCCAGCCATCCAAGCTACGGCTACACACATGACATCTATGCCAACACAGAAACAACAACACTCACAAACACACACCCATGCAAATGGGGCCCCCTATAACCAACCACCACCATGCCCAGCAAGCAGCTGAACACTGTGAAAACAAAAAGTTCAAAAGTGCCAACATCACCAATATTATTTACATACAAACATGCCATGCTATGTACACACATACAAGACGTCGTCATCCAAGTCGAGATCAAGCTAGCTTGGGATAGCTAGACAAAATCCAGCTTAGATGATGATTCCCCAGCTGCTGCGATGATGTTCGTCTGTCTGCTTCCATTATTTCATAGAAATTGAAGCAGGGCCAACAGATCCTTTGCAAATTTTTCCATTTTTTTTAAATTTTTACTTCAGTGTCCAATGTTTTCTTAAGTTTTTTTTTTATAATTATTGTTGTTTTTGTTATACATTTGTGCGGCCAAAGTCTTAATTTTTCTGAGCTTACCCCAAAAAAATACAGAGAGCGAGAGAAAACAGTGCTGATTTGCCCCACCTCCGTTACCATTTAGAAAATAAAAAACAACAACAGCAACAATAAATTTCTCTCCCACATGACTGGGCCCCCAATAAAACATTTGTTTTGATTCTCACTCTCTCTCTATATATATATATATATTTGCTCTTTATGCTGCCGCACGTTTGGTGTAAGGCATTAATAATTTTGATTATAAATAGGAGCCCCCTAACTCCCACCCTTCCTCCCTTCGCCATACTTTCTCTTCCATAAAGTAATGAAAACAAACATTTTTCAGTCTCTCCGATCTCTCACACTTAACGCCCTACACGACGGCAAAGACACACACACAAACAAAAACAAAACACATTGTGGAGCATTTTGTGTTTGCAAGCACGTTCCATTTATTATTTTGCTGTAATTCGGGCAAATACTCTCTCGCTCTCTCTCCCTCACAGAGCAACTCATGTGATATCATGCTTTTTTGTTGTTGTTTTGTTTTGATGTTTTCTATTTTGTGTTCATTGACTAGCCGCAGCAGCAGTACCACCACCACTACTATCTCAGTAACAGAGCCCCAAGCACGAGTATTGGGTTTGTTCAACAGACACCGACAAAGGCAGCCTTTATTTCTGTAATCATGACGCCGTTGTTTTTGTATCTCTCCCATGATTTTTGTATGCATCTTTTGCTCTCTCTCTTTGTTTATGATTAAGCCAAAGTGCGTGGTGCACACAATGATACAACAAATATCAGTGGTAAAGGGTTGCCAATGCAAATGGAAGTAATATTCAGGAACGAAGGAGATAGCAGCAGATTGGGAGATTTTGATATGACCCATGGTACAATAATTGGTGGTGGAATAAAGGGCTTAACTCTAGTTTAGGAAAAATTCTCGATTTTTTTGAAATTTCTTTTCCGTAATCAGATCAAAAATCTCTGCCCCTGGAAGTTAATTTTACCCTGATTACGGAAAAGTATTTTTTCTTGGACGAGGGACCCGAACGAAGAACATAGCAGCAGACTGATTAGGAGATTTTAATATGACCCATGGCACAATAATTGGGGGTAGAATTAAGGGCTTAACTATAGTTTAGTAAAAATTCTCGATTTTTTTTAAATTTCTTCCAGGGGCAGGTATTTTTACCTTGATTTCTGGACAGACTGATTAGGAGATTTTGGTATGACCCATGGCACAATAATTGGGGGTAGAATAAATGGCTTAACTCTAGTTTAGTAAAAACTCTCGGATATTTTTTTGAAATTTCTTCCAGGGGCAGGTATTTTTACCCTGATTGCGGGAAAGTATTTTTTCTTTGGGTGGGACCCGAACAACGAACAAAAACCCCCGTTATTGTACCATGGGTCATACTAAAATAACTCTAGTGTAATAAAAACTCAATTTTTCTGGAAATTTCTTCCAGGGTCAGTTATTTTTGCCCGGATTACGGGAAAGTTTTTTTCTTTGGGGGAGATGCCCGACTGATTAAGAGATTTAGATATGACCCATGACACAATAATTAGGGGTAGAATAAAGAGCTTAACTCTGATTGAGTAAAAACTCGCGGATTTTTTTTTTAATTTAGGGCATATATTTTTAACCTGATTACGAAAAAGTATTTTTTGGGGGATGGTCCAAGATACCCGAATATTTGAAACGAATATACCGGGTCCTAGACCCGGACCTTCTAAACTAATATGGACAATATAAATATCATTTGAAATCTAATGAAAATAACTATTCAATTAGTGATTACATTGTTTAGGATATCTTTACCATGAAACAAACCCGAATGCCTGGATATTTGAAAAAAGAAAGTCCATATCCAAGACCCGGATCTACAACAGCGATAGGGACAATATAGGTATCATTATACCTGTCAAACAACGGTTGTACCAAAATTATTGATTTTTTGGACCTGAATTTTTCTAAAAAAACAAGCAAAAATGCTGTAAGTTCGGCCGGGTCGAACTTTGAATGCCCTCCACCATTAGGAACGAATTTGGCAATTTTCAAAAAATAAAATCCGTTAAAAATTCTGTTAAAATCTTAAAAATACCGAATGTAGACTATACGAAGACGTGGACCTGCACAGACAATTTTCTGTCTTAGGATGTGGTATCTACTACGAACTTCAAATACCAAAATTTGTAACAATTCTGGTAAAGAATATCGCTAAAATATATCAAAATACCGAATATTGAGAGGTACCGTTATATGGAGACTATACCAAAACGTGGACCTACATTACCCATTTTCAATACCAAAAATCCTGCAGACATAATATACGTTTGAGTAAAATTTTATCTACCTATTTCATTTCGTTCGGAAGCTAGAGTGATTTCCACAGACGGATAGACTGACAGAAGGACGGTCATTGCTAAATTGGACCCCATATAACTGTACCTCCAGATATTCGTTATTTTGATGATTTGTGGTCAACTTTTCACTGGAATGGAGATTTCTTCCCCTAAATTGAAAATCTCACCTTTACAGGCTGCATCCAAAGATCTTAGGAGAAGAGAGAGAGCCCAGATTGGACAGAACTTCCTCACATTCTCATCACTGAAGACGACATTAACACTGTAATGGTTAATTAAGCCGGTGACTGCATCAGTATTGAATGCTACTCAGACCTATCTGCTAGACATCTCCAGATTATGTAGGTATTTTCTGACACGCCTTAGAGAGGAAGCAATATCCCCCCATAATTTGGGTTTGAGTGACTGTCTCGGTGACACTCAGGCAAGAACTACAATAATGTGGTGATGCTCACGTACCTCTAGAACCTTAATCTCCTCATGTAAATGCGGGGACACCCTTTTGCAGAGTAGGATTCATAGAAGAGTGGAGTAGGATTACTAGAAGAGTGGAGTAGGATTACCTGAAGAGTGGAGTAGGATTACTAGAAGAGTGGATTTTTTTTTACGGAGTCTACTCTTCACTCACTTCTTTTGTGGGTGCACTCCTGAGTCACTTCTGTGTGAAAAATTACAGTGAATGCAGAATCGCTCAAAATCGAGCAAGAATTTGCTCTTAGAGTGTTAATGAGTAAAAAAGTAGAAGAGTTGGAGAAGAGAAGGGGTTTCATCTTATAGAGATGGAATATCCATACATAGCAATACAATAACGATATGACAAAAACTAAAAGAGTGCTCGGCAAGAGTAGAATCTGCTCGATTTCGAATGACATTTGCCTCCACTCAGAAAAGAGGAAAATATGCTCACTCATATTCGAGCGATATCGAAAAATTAGATTTGCTCGATTTGTTTTTCTGCTCCCAGGAGCACACTCGCTCGAATTCGAGTGACTTTCACTCTTTAAACAAAATTCGGAAGTCAAATCAAAATACTATATGAACAATGTTCTAGCGATCACTCGCCCACATTTGAGTGAAGTTCACTCTGAAGAAATTCCAGCGAGTTTTTCTGATGTCAGATCAAAATACTATATAGACAGTGTTCTACTCCTGGAGGTGGACTCCGTTTGGAATTACAAATACCGAATTATAAATGTCCATAGGATAGCTTGGAGCTATATAGAAAAAGTTCGGCCACAGAAATCAACACCCATTGCGAATTTTAAATACCGAGTTGTAAACCGCTTATTTAAAAAATGATGACCAAAACAACAATTATAGGGTTTTCCATATTCGACGGATCCATCTGGCAACGCCATAACTTTTGACAGATATGTCACATCGCTTAATGACATACCGCGTTTGAAGTGTCAGTCCAAGCAGATTTCTACCATGAAGCAATACACGTCACGCGAGCGCTCTGAAATAGTTGAAATTTACATTCAACAGAAGAAGTCAATTCTAAAAACTCAACGTGCTTTTAAAACATTAAAAAATGTGAGAAGTGCGCCTTCTAAGAACACCATTAAGCGTTTATACGAAAAATTTTCGACTGGTAAGGCTCTTTCTAATCCGAAGAGGCCATATACAAGTCGACCAAGGCGATCGGCCGAGAATATCGCTGCCGTACGAGCCAGTGTTGAGAGGTCCCCAAGAACATCCCAAAAACGCCGTTCTCAGCAGTTGGGCATGGCTCGGTCCACTTTACAACGGATTATTCGCATTGATTTGCATTTGTTCCCGTACAAAATTCAATTGACGCAAAGAATGTTGCCTGCGGACAAGCCTCGTCGATTGGAATGGGCCCAAAGGTCCGTCGAATATGGGCAACCCTGTATATGGCTTCGTAAAGGAAATCATGGACCTATGCAAAAATTGTTCTGTCAGTGGAAATAGTCTCCACAAAGAGGCAAAATACTGAATTTCTTAAAATTTCCGTAGAAGATTGGTTAAAATCCAAATACCGAATATTGGGAGGTACCTTTCTGTGTGTGATTAATTCGAGTGGCTACAAAGCAAATGATATATTCTTCATAGCATGGTGAAGGGTACTTCTCGTCAAAGTTTACCAGCGAATTTTACTCCCACTCGAATGACTCGATTTCGAGTAGAGAAGCTCTCATAAAAAAGATCCCCAACTTGTCTCTCTTTATAGCACTTATTAATTACAAACCTTGGCAACCCTGTGGCTTCTCATGCTCTCCTGCTTTTGGTTGCTTGCAATGGTGGTAGTTGGATACAAATCAAGTTTATCACTTTGTGGTTTGATGGAGCCCCATCCCCCCTTTTCGAAGAGTCAGCCAGCCAGCAAATCAGTCATCATGTTGCACGCTTTGTTTGTTTTGTTTCTGTTTCTGTTGCTGTTTTCTTATTTTTTTTTTTGTTTTGTCGTGGTTTGTGAATGAGGTGTTTGTTTTTTTTTTTTTTTTTGGGATGCGCATGCGTTTCCATAGATATTTGGCTTATCATCCATGTTCTATCTCTCCTGGCTCTCGTGAGACGTAATATGGGCATAAATACGCATTGAATTGTTTGGTTGGTTGACTGGCAATACCTAGGATGAGCAGAAAATGTGTTTGGTTGCCCTCACGCTCTTCCCATTGCCAAAAGGTTGCCTTCCGCTCTGGGTGTTTTCCTGTTTCTGTGTGTAGGCATTGCTGAGCCTCTGTGTGTTGTGTCATTTGTTTATTTCTCTCTTTTTTTTTTTTTTGGTTAGTCCTACGACTTGCAATGTTTTGTCGGTTCCTCTCCTTTCCGGTCCTCTCCATCACTTTACCGTAATCATGTGCGCTCTGCCAGTGTTTGGATTTTTTTTTTTCATTTTATTTAGTGCGTGGAAAGTCTAGCAGAAAAGTGTAGAAAAGACGAACAAAACGTGTAGCAGCTCAAAAGCTGCTGAACCTCAGCAGTTGCGTCAGTTGTGGGTCTCCGGTTTTCAGTTTCGGTTTAAATTTCAGACACAAAACGCAAAAAAGTACGCAGGCACGGAAGAAAGAATTTTGTCCAATTTTTTTTGTTCTTTCCCCCACAAATGCAAAGCCAGCTAGTGATTTTAATAAAAAAAAAAATAAAAAGCAACAGTGAAAAAATCATGTCCTGCAACAGGATATAGGAAAAATTTGTGTTACTCAAAGTGTTGTAAAAAATAATAAATAAATTGAAAAATCGAAGTGAAATTTTTTTGAAAAAAATATTTGAAAATTTGAAATGCCAATTTTAATAAAAAAATTATTGTTTTCTCCCTCTCTCTCTGTCCGCAGTGCTAAAATTGTGATTTATATTTTTAACAATTCTTTTTGACCACCATCTCCAAATCAAAGAAAATTGCCTAAAAATTCTCCAACCCAAGCCCAAAATTGTAAAACAATAACAATACACAAAAAAAATAACAAACAAACAAATCTTCTCAATAGCGAGCGAGCGAGTGAGCAGCAGCAACAACAGTTTTGAAAAAAACAACAAAAAATAAAACAACAACATAATACATCACATACTACCACTCGTTTTCAAACAGGTAATTATGCTTCTCTATTCCTTGTTAAATTGTTGACTCTCTCATCCTTTGCCTCCCTCTCTCACTCTCTTTGGATAAAACACCCTTGCACATTTTTAAACCTACTCTCTGTATGCCACTCTCTTGTTGATGTTTTATGGCAAAAATCTCTCGGCTCTCCCTCTCCCTCTCTCTTTCTCCCCCTCCCCCTCCCCAACCATCTCTAATTTCTGATTTCCTTTTTTCCATGGATTTTTGTTTTCATTCGCTTGCGATGTCCTTTGATGTCCTTTAGCCAGCGTAATATGAATGTATGATGGAGCGGTTTCTTATTGGACTTACATGTCGCATGACACACGAGGCGCGGCAACGAGCATGTCATGCAAGTGTGAAGAACCACTGGCTGTGATTTATTTCAATGGAAATGAGAGCTGTTACTCACCACCACCTCCCATTAGCAAATATCTGTATATTTCGCACACACACTCATGCACACGCACATGTTTAAGGGGAGGGTGGTTGTACTGCTCGCTTGTTATACCTTTTAAATTATAAAAAGTTAGACAGAAAACACATTCTTCAAAACTCTTCAGAAGGTCTTCTATGTATTTTGAGACATCCGGGAAGGTGTTGTAGGAGTAGGACTGGCCCAAAAGGCCCCAAGTAGGTCTTTGAGGATATAAAAAAATTTGCTGAGAGATGTTTCAAAGGTCCGCTGGATATGAAATGAAATGCCAACAGAAATGCTTCTAAATTTAGAAAACCTCCAATTGTTTTCTTTGCAGAAGTCAATAAGGCCTTATAGGTATAGGAGACTTCCAAAAGTTCTTCTAGGTATGTAATACCTCCTAAAACCCTTTTTGGGGGTCCTCTAGGTATAAAATACCTTCATATTGGCCTTGTGGGTGTGGACTGGTCTAAAAGGCCCCAAGTAAGTCTTTGAGGATATAAAAAAATTGCTGGGAGATGTTCCAAAGGTCCTCTGGATATGAAATGAAAAGCCAACAGAAGTGCTTCTAAATTTAGAAAACCTCCAATTATTTTCTTTGCAGAAGTCTAGAAAGTCTGCTAAGAATAGGAGACTTCCAAAAGGCCTTCTAGGTATGTAATACCTTCTAAAACTCTTTTTTGGGGGGTCCTCTAGGTATGAAATACCTTCATATTGGCCTTTTGGGTGTGGACTGGTCTAAAAGGCCCCAAGTAAGTCTTTGAGGATATAAAAAAATTGCTGGGAGATGTTCCAAAGGTCCTCTGGATATGAAATGAAATGCCAACAGAAGTGCTTCTAAATTTAGAAAACCTCCAATTATTTTCTTTGCAGAAGTCCAGAAAGTCTTCTAAGAATAGGAGACTTCCAAAAGGTCTTCTAGGTATGTAATACCTTCTAAAACTCTTTTTTGGGGGTCCTCTAGGTATTGAATACCTCCACATTGGCCTTGTGGGTGTTGAAAGTAAAGAGAAGAGCTTTCGGAGTACATCTAGAACACCTTTTACACCTTCTGTGTATGGAAACCCCTGAGAATTAATTCTAAATTTAAATCACTCCAGATACTTTAAAACAATTGAAGTCCCTCAGATTTTCTTATAGCTACACTAGCAAGTGCCCTACTTAGTGAGTTAGTTAGGCCTTTTTAGTACTTAAAATGTACAATTCGTTCCATTTGACAAATTTTTGTAATCACAACTTCATAAATCGTACTAATTGTTGAGACTTTAAAGGTTTTTGTACTTTTTCAAGTTTTTCTTTTTTCGGAAAGAATAATAGAAAAATGTTTATATTATGAACCAAAAAGTCGTAAAAATTGAATTTTGTCGAGGAGGATATTAGTAAAACCATTGCACAATGGACCCACATCCAATTTTTCTACCCAAAACTATTTCAACATCACCACATGTAAACCCCAGGGACCAATAGTGACATTAATATCAAATTTCAGGATTTTAGCTCTATCCCTTCACCCAATACCAAATTTAGTACCATTTAGTTCTTTTTGTACAAATATCGTACTCCTTTTCAAACCATCCCCAAATCTCAAACTTAAGTACCATCAGTAACCCAATTAGTACTTTTCGTACAATTATAGCACATTTCCAAAATTAGCTCCATATATCAATTCTAGATGCCAACAGAGACCACAATATCAAATTTGAGTATTCCTGCCCTATACCTTCACCTAATACCAAATTTAGTACCATTAAGTACTTTTCGTAAAAATACCACCGCCGAATCTCAAACTCAGCTACCAACAGTAATCTAAATATTAAATTTCAGAATTTTATCTTTATTCCTTCATCCAATACTAAATTGTAGGAAAAGTACTCAATGGTACTATACATTCTGTATTTTTCGTACAATTGTAGTACAAATTTCTGAAACCACCTCCATATGTCGAGGCTGGACATAAACAGCAACCTTAATGCCAAATTTCAGATTTCAAGCACTATCTGTTCACCCCATATCATATTGTACCAAATATACCCCGTATTTAGGATACATCATCGGATCTAGGGGCTTCTGATACCCGCGACTGTTTTATAGGTACAACAGACCTCCGTAAGGCTTTCTCGTTATAAAATATCTTCATGAACTCTTTTGGGAGTAGAATACCTCTAGATGGTTATAGTTGACTTTCATAAAGTTTCCTAGATAAGAAAGCCGTCGAAAAGGTCTTCAAGGATTAGAAGACCTCAAAATAAGTGTACTAGGTAAATATGACCTCCTCTTCTAGTTATAGGAAACTAACGAAATGTGTTTAAGTTTTAGAGGACACCCAATCGTGTTTCTTTCCGTAATCGTAGTTCTTTAACAACGTTTTGGACATCTTCCGTATTCTTCTGTGTAATAGGAATAGAAGTCCTCCGTGAGATATCCTCCAATGGGGTATCTAATGAAACCCCCTAAAGGAAGTCCTCTATAAAGAAAACCCACAAGGTAATTTATGAGTGGCATGCCAAATATTAAAGTCCTCGAATAGAATGTAAAAAGGCATCCAGAAGCCCAAAAGATCTTCAATGTAATGAAGACTTTCAAAAGTTGTTTTATATAGAGTAGGACTTTTTTCATCACGTCTTTAGAGAAAATCTCTGAAGGAAGCCATAGCTAAAGAAGACCTCCCAGGTACTTTATTTGTGCAGAAGGCTTCGAAGCTCTTCTATGTCTTCTTTGTAAAGAAGACTACTAAAGACGTCTGGGTATAAAATACCCCAGTAATTTCTATCTCTATAGGCAACGAAGATTTAGGTATAAAATACCCTAGAATAGCTTTTATACGTAGAAAACCTCTAAAGGAAGTCATCACTAAAGAAGATCTCCGGAGGGTATTTTAAATGTGCGGAGGGATGTCAGATGTCATTCTATGCATTAAATTCTTCCAATGGGTCTCTAAAGATCACCCGCATTTCTTCTAGGTCTTCTATCGATTCGGACTCTTTAAATAACGTATAAGTGTAAAATTCTCCAATAATCTCTAGTTTTATAATATGTTATCAGAATCAAAGACCTGGGCATCGATTAACTAGGTATAAAATACTCTAAAAAAGCTCTTATACGAAGAAAAAATTCTGAGGCTCCTCGATATCTATACGATGTACAAACGAATTTTAGCCTTACGACCAAAATGTGTCTCATCGAAATATCGATTTTTGACTCTAGGCTTCTTTGGAAGAAATCCGTTTCCGATGTCTCGTACCACCTAAATGCCAGCGAGTTCCCTTCTCTATTCGAATTCGAGCGGCATTACTCCAGGGAATGGAAAAAAATCATGTATTCTCCATATTTCGTTGTTACTCGAATAAAAGCGAGAGCATAGCACTCCTCTTTTTACTCTTGCGGAGTTCTCTTAGTTTTTGTTATACCGATGCATCAAAACCAGTTCGTTACTAAAATTTGGAATAAAACTCTTCGAGCACTCTTGCTCGCGAAATAGTTTCCCTCGCGGTTAAAAACGAGTAAATCTGAGCTCTGTTCTCATATTGAGTGAAAAAGGGTACCCGAAAGGAACGTATGCGAAATGGGTGTAGTTGAGTATAAAATGAGTATTTTGTGTATAAAATGTAGTTTTATGTAGAATATTTTCACAAATTAGTGTTTTAATTAAGAATATATTTAGGGTTTCCTAAGCAAAATTATTAAATCAATTATAAAAGTATGGGGATTTTGATGGCGCATTTTTAATACCTTGATATACGGTACCTTTAATAAGTGTTTTATATTCAAAAGATATTTAATATAAGGAAGCCTCCCATAAAGTATGAATATAAGGACTCACGATATTTTTATGAATTTCCATCAAATACTTCTCTTCAAACATCGATGACTTCAGCGCCACTCCCCCAAATAGAGGTTAAGGGCTCTCTTTCATCAGCATGCTCCTCCAAAAAGAAATAATTAACAACTTGGTGATTTTTAATGGTTTTGTTAATTGTTAATATTGTTTATTGTTGAATGTATTCTCCCTCCATTCTCCCTTCACAATTTAGGAAAAATGGGGGAATGAAAAATAAAAGAGCATTTTATGATTTCCATGTTGCATTGCTTCCGCAGCCGCCAGCAGCACACAACCACTTTTTCGTCGTCCAGCATTTAACACCAAAAAATTTTCATTGGCCTTTTTTTTCTTCGACATTGTTTGTTTATTTTTATTATTTATTCTATGTTTCTAATCCTCCGCCGACCCAAAGAAAAGACGCAAAATAAAAAAACAAAAGAAACAAACAAAAAAGATGTCGATAACACTTCTATGATGCGTCCAGATGCGATGACCCCCTCCCCCTATTATTTGATCTTCTACGACGTAATCATTTTTTCTGGTGGTTGCTTGATGAGATGGAGCGTAGCTGCTGAGATGGATGGATGAATAGGGCTGTCGTCCAGCATTTCAAGCAATATGTATGCAGTATATATAAAAACCGTCATAACAACGGACAGACATTCCTCAGACTGTCGAAAGAAGTATTCTCAATTCAATTGTTTGTGCCCAGCATACATGAGATTGGTTGGATGGATGGTTGGTTGGTTGGTTTGGTCGTCCCCAAACATATTCTTTCTTTGATACTTGGAAATAACAGAGAGAGCATCCGCATCTCAAAATACCAAGAATCCCATATTACAGCAACAACAAGAAAAATACATTGCAACTGCAACTTTCTCGTAGCAATAACATAAATTTTCAGCTTCATAACTCGCGTAATTATGATGGCATCCAAGAGGAACAAAAAGAAGCAAAAGACGAAAAAGAAGAAAAAGTGGAAAACATAAAATTGGTCATTTTGTTGCACTTAATATTGTTGCCACACACACACACACACACACACACATAGTCAAAAAGGGCTAGGAACTGAAATTCCCCGGCAAGAAATACAAAATGAAAAGACTTTTCTCCCATGGAACGTCTAGGAAAGAAATAAAGAAAACGCCAGAAAATTATAAATATTAAAAACACATTTAAGAGATAAAATCGTATTTCATTTTCATTTTAGAATTATTTTATATACACAGAAATTTCAAAACATATAGACATTTTCATATTTTTAGAAATTTTCACAAAATATAGAATAAAAAAAAAAAAAAAAAAAAACGAAGAACATCTGTCGGAGGATTGATATACCCATGAATTTTGATGAAAAACTGATTCTTTGGTGCGATTTTTTTTTCCAACTCGAAGGACCAATATATTACAGTTTTGGCTCCAATTTCCAAAGGTTATCAATGAGAGTTCTTTGTTTGGAATTGGTTTGAATAAGTTAGGGATATTTGTTAATATTCAAAACAGAAAAATTGCAATTGAATCAAGGGCGACATTTCAACTATTGGGCGCCATTATGTCAACTCGAAGGACCATATCAAATGTAATTGATTTCGGATGTTCTTAGGCTAAGCTTCTGCAAAATAATCTACTCTCCTAGGAATTTCATATTTTTGTCTTTGAAAATCTAGGTCGAAGGATTTGAATTGGATTTTAAGTAGGTCGAAGGACCATTTCTTCAAATAAATGCAGTTGTCCTTCCAAACGAAGCTGCTTCGCCAAAGATTTATTTTATTATTGTTAAAATTGTTCTCTTAAATTCTTATTTTACTTTTCTATCATTTGGGCGCCATTGAGTTTTTTTTTTTTTTTTGGATCTCGAAGGACCAAAATATATGCAATTGAGTTTACATGATCTTATGTTTGGCCTCTACTTAATATTTTACTTTCCACATTCGTCGGCAAAATCGACTCATACTATTTTACTTTTATCGTATCGAAGGACCAATATCATTTTAAGTGGAGTCTTTAGTAGGTCGAAGGACCATATTTTCAAGTAAATACCCATGTGCTTTCAATAGTTTTAAAATGTGATTTCTTATATGTATTTGTTAACTTGGGTGGGCGCCATTATTCTGGTTTGGCAGGAAATTGTAATGGAATAAAGTGCCACCCCTCAACTATTCGGCGCCATTATTTCTTTTCGGTTTTTATACCCGCCACCTTAAAAAGGAGGGTATATTAAATTTGTCATTCCGTTTGTAACACCCATAAATATTCGCCGTAGACAGAAAATTTTCAGTGCAGGTCCACGTCTTCGTATAGCCCTATATCCTGTATTTTGATAATTTTAGCGACATTATTCACCGGAATCGTTTCAAATTTGGTAAATGAAGTTCGTCATGGATACTACTGCCTATGACAGAAAATTGTCTGTGCAGGTTCACGTTTTGCAAACAACATTTGTTTGGCCCATGGACGAACCCTATTGAAATTGGAGATAATCGGTAAAAATTTAGATATAGCTCCCATATATATCTTCGTCCGATTTGCCTTTTATTGTGCACCAAACGTGTAATATCAGCCCGAATAGTATGGAATTTTGCACATACAATCAAATTAGGCCTGAAAATAAGTATGCCAAATTTTATCGAAATCGGTTCAGATACAGCTCCCATATATATTGTTCATCCGATTTGTTATTTTTGTCCTCCGCAGCTGTAATATGCACCCTGTAACAACAATATTTGGGGAAATATACGAAATGTAGCTCAGAAATACCTTTGCTAAATTTTATCGAGATCGGTTCAGATTTGGATATAGCTCCCATATATAACTTCGTCCGATTTACCATTTATTGTGCACCAAACGTCTAATATTTGTCCAAATGGGATGGAATTGGGCACATACGACCGAATTTAGTCTAGAAGGTAGTATGCCAAATTTGGTGAAGATCGGTTCAGATATAGTTATAGCTCCCATATATATTGTTCATCCGATTTATTGTATTTGTTAACCATAGCCGTAATATGCACTCCGTAACAACGATATTCAGGGAAATATATCAAATACAGCTCAGAAATACCTTTGCTAAATTTTATCGAGATCGGTTCAGATTTGGATATAGCTCCCATATATATCTTTATCTGATTTCAAATTAATTTTGCACCAAATGGGCAATATAAGTCCGAATTTAAAAGATACAAATGCTTCGGCATATTTAGTCCTTTGAATTTTAAATTATAATTATAATCATAGCGTGTATGTTTGAATTCTCCCATAAAAACTTTTAATTATTAAGTGGAGCTCAACTAAATTAGCAAAGTGGTGTAGGGTATTATAAAATCGGCCCCTCCCGACTTTAGGAATTTCTTTACTGGTTTTATTTCAGAATGTTCCTCAAAAAAACAATATTTTTTAAATACTTTCAGTAGGTCGAAGGACCATTTGTTTAAGTAAATATACAGGGTAAGATAAAAAAAACTGCAACAAAGTAAAACGCCATAATTTTTTCAATTTTTTTTTTTTAATGTCGGAAAAAAATTAAATTTTAGAATAAGTCGAGATTTGTTCGAATTGGTCACCTTTGGCACGAATTATTGCCTTCAAACGGCCAATAAAAAAATCACATTATCACGCTTGAATTTAATCACCAAAAACTTTTTTTTGGAAAATTCTCACCAAAATGCTTTTGTACGCTTATAAACAATACAATGAGCTGTCACTGGAATAATTTAAACAGGTGTCGGACAAGTGGGTTAGAAATGACAGCAGCCTGAAGTTTGTTGCAGGTTTTTCATCTTACTCCGTAGGTCGAAGGACCATTTCTTCAAGTGCTTCCAATATTCTTAAACTATTTTTTCTTACATTCGTTCACTTTCCAATCATTTGGGCGCCATATTTTCTGGATTGGCAGGAAATTGCCGCTTTTATCGCTTTTTTATTAACTCCAAGTCTCAATGTGAAATATTAATTTGGGGTCTACAATTTTTCCAGCTCGATGGACCAAAATATTCAACTTGGTTTTGGGATATTCATTTCACATAGCCCCTCAATGTGATTTATGTCCTTTTTGTTTTAATTTTCCTGTTATTTCTTATTCGTGGTGTTTTCTTGCAAAATAAAGCACCACAACGCTGCTCCTGCTCCACACAAGGATATTGTCATTTGATCCCATTTTGGTCATAAATACCACGTTTGTGTTGTGTCTTCTCCATTCTCGTGTTCGTCTTCATTATTCTGTGGTCTTGTTTATATTTGGTTGGGAGATATGTGGACTCTGGGTGGTGTGGAATGTGTCATCATCGGCGATGAATCCCTTGACATTTTTGTTGTCGTGCTGGACATATAATAACCATAAATTGTGCAAAAATTGTTGTGTCTCTTTTTTTTCGACGAGAATGAAGATGAAGAATAAGGATATCATGTGAAGGATATGAAAATGAATAACTCTCCCGCTTCCTTCCTCTCCCCCCAACTTTTTCTCAACACCATAGTAATATTGTTGTCCTGTTGCTACACATATCCTTTGGAAATCAATTCTCTCGTTACTCGTGTATAATTTTTTTTAGCGATTTTCTTTTAATTTTATTTTTTTTATATTCCACCACCACTTCTGAAATGACAAAAGTAGCAGCAACGTAAGAACATTAATATCAGGGGGAGAGGGTGTGGTTGTGTGGCTGTCATCCGGCATTTGAACATTTATAATATTGACTGAATGTTGCTCCGTTTTTGTTCTGGTCTGTTGTAGTTTTTTTTTTTCTGATCTTTATTATTTTATGTAATTATTTCCATTTAATTAAGCCAGAAAATGCAAATTGTCCTTTTACTGCAAGCAACACTGATAAGACCCCCAACACCCTCTTGAATTGAGTTGCTGGTTTGAGTGGCATTCACCCATATTTATTCCATGGCCATATTTTTGCGCCGCCTTGTTGATCCTTTCCACCAACAATAAACACTTTGCAGACAATGACAAATCATGGTCTGGCCGGTTGGAATATTTCCTCTTCTCCTCCCTCTCCCCCCTTCTCTGGCCATCAATGTTTACAAACATATTCGAAATGGGGTCGCCTTTTATTGTTTAACCATGGCCAAAGGCTAACTGCTGCGACATAATGTTTTCAATCGAAAAAATTCCAGTTAATAGAGAGAGAGAGAGAGAGTGGAGAGAGAGAGGAAGAGAGACGAAAGGAGAGACGAAAATTTCTACACAAATCAAATTGAAAATAATATCCTTAAAAACTCACACACTTAACAGAAATATGTCGTTGTTGTTGTTGTTGCTAATAAAAACAAGTTGTGGACGGATGTTCGTTCGGTTGATGTCATTGAAGTTAAGTCACGTTTGCTTGGAATTGTGAAAATACGTCAAGGCTCTTGTTTGGTTGGTCCCCATTTCCAAAGGAAATACGCAATATTCACAAGGTTACCAATGAGGGGGGTTTCTTTGTTTTGGAGAACTTATTCGATGGAGAGCAAAGGATATTTGTTAATATTCAAAACAGGAAATTGCAATTGAATCACGGGCGACATTTCAGCAATTGGGCGCCATTATTTTTTGCAGGGATGGTTTTTTTACCATCTCGAAGGACCAAAAATATAAATAATTGATCTAATCTAAGAAATTCTACATTTGGTTCTTGCTCGAAGGACCAATATTATTTTAATTGAGGGTTTTCGGTAGGTCGAAGGACCATTTAGGTGTAGCTACTGCTAAAAAAATCTATTTTCTGAAGATTTGCTTGCAGTAATCTCTTATGAAATTCATTTTTTTCTTTAAAAAATCTTCCTCGAGAGGTCAATAATTTTTTAAGTAGTTTTTATTAGGTCGAAGTTCCCCATGAATTTGGTTGGAAACTGCAAATGAATAAAGTGCTACATTTCAACCATTGGGCGCCAATATATAGTTTTGGAGGGTTTTGACGTCTCGAAGGACCAAAAACATATATTTGTTTGAGGAAAGAAATACTTACGTTAATACCGTTTGCAGGACGGTTTTTTTTTTTGCTATCTCGAAGGGCCAAAAATATAAATAATTGATAATGTAATACATTCTACATTTGGTTCTTGCTCGAAGGACCAATATTATTTTAATTGGGTTTTCGGTAGGTCGAAGGACCATTTATGTGAAGTTTCTGCTGAAAAAAATCTATTTTCTGAAGATTTGCTTGAAGTAATCTCTTATGAAATTAATTTTTTCTTTAAAAAATCTTCCTCGATGACCAATAATGCTTTAAGTAGTTTTTTTTGTAGGTTGAAGGATCCCATTATTTAAAATTGGACCCCATTATTATTGGTTGTATCCCGCAAATGAATAAAGTGTGATATTTCAACTATTGGACGCCAAATGAATTTCAGATATTGGGCGCCAATATATTTTTTTTGGTGGTTTTGCCCCCTTGGAGGACCAAAAACATATTTTTTTTTTTGGTTTAGGAAAGAAAGAAATATTTACGTTATTACTGTTTGAGGTTCTAAACGAACCTTCTTTAAATTCGTTTTATTTTTTCAATCATTTGGGCGCCATTATTTTTTGCAGGAGTGTTTTTTTTTTGCCTTCTCGAAGGACCAAAATGAATGTAATTGATTTTGGATGTTCTTCGGCGAATCTGTTGGCTAGAAAATCTAATGAGTTTTACATTTTTTCATTTAAAATCTAGCTCGAAGGACCAATATGTTTCAAAATGGGTTTTCGGTAGGTCGAAGGACCATTTCTACAAGTTAATGCTGTTTGCGATTCTGAACGAACATAATTCCTTAAAATTCGGTTTGTTTTATTAGGTTATGGTTGGGCCCCATTATTTTTGGTTGGAAACTGCAAATGAATAAAGTGCGATATTTCAACTATTGGGCGCCAATATATATTTTTTTGGGGGGTTTTGACATCTCGGAGGACGAAAAACATGTATTTATTTTTTATACGAAAGAAATATGCTCGTTGATACCGTTTGAGCTTCGTTAAACGAACCTCCTTTAAATTCGTTTTTTTTTCAATCATTTGAGCGTCATTATTTTTTGCAGGAGAGTTTTTTTGCCTTCTCGAAGGACCAAAATGTATGTAATTGATTTTGGATATTCTTCGGCGGATCTGTTGGCTATATAATCCAATAAGTTCTAAATTTTTCATTTAAAATCTAGCTCGAAGGACCAATAGTTTTTTTTAATGGGTTTTCTGTAGGTCGAAGGACCATTTCTACAAGTTAATACAGTTTGAGATTCTGAACGAACCTAATACCTTTAAATGCGTTTTGTTTCAATCATTTGGGAGCTATTAATTTTGGTGATTCTTTTTTGGGTACTTCGAAGGACCATTCAGCCAGCAATATGTGAATTTTTATCATACTAGTCGAACTCTTTCAAAATTATTATTTTTCTGGAGGTATTTTTAAGAATTTGAATTTTTATGCGAAAATGTTCCTTGAAGTGCCAATATAAATGATGTTGCTAATAGGTCGAAGGACCAACTCTTAATTTTATATGTAATATTTAAAAAAAAAAAAAAAATAATTTCTTATATTCGTATACTTTTCAATCATTTGGGAGCCATTGTTTTTCGTTGGTAGAAAGTTGCAGTTGAATAAAGTGCGACACTTGAAATATTGGGCGCCATATTTTTTTGTGATATCGAAGGACCAAAATATATACAATCTAGTTTTTACATTCTCAGGTGAAGCTTCTGCCAAATAATCTACTCAATGAGACATTATCCGCAATTATTTCTTATGAATTCGGGATTTCATTCAAAAATGTTCCTCGAAGGACCAATATTATTTTTTTTAACAGGTGTTCTAAGTACGTCGAAGGACCATTTCTTCCAGTAAACACCCTTGTGTTTCTTCCAATATTTTCGAACATTATTTGGGCGCCATTGTAAATACGCTTGTACTTCCATTATTTTTAAAAGGTGTTTTCTCATATTCATTTACTTTTCAATCATTTGGGCGCCATTATTTTTGGTTGGTAGAAAATTGCAGTTGAATAAAGTGGTACACTTCAAACATTTGGTCTCCATAATTTTTTGCGATGTAATTAAATGTAATTATTTTTTTTTTGTGTTCATTGGCGAAGCTATTGCCAAATAATCTACTCTATTTAATATTCACCGCCATTATATCTTATGAAATCGGGGTTTCATTTAAAAATGTTCCTCGAAGGACCAATATTAATTTTTTAACATGTGTTCTAAGAACGCCGAAGGACCATTTTTGATATTTTTATGAATTCGAGTTTTTATTCAAAAATGTTCCTCGAAGGACCAGTATCACTTTAAAAGAAAATCTTAAATATGTCAAAGGACCATTACTTCAAGGACCAGTATTACTTTAATAGAAGGACCATTTTTTTTCTCAAGTAAATACCCCAATATTTTTTAAAATTATTTGGGCGCCATTGTAAACACCCTTGTGCTTCCATTATTTTTAAAATGTGTTTTCTCATATTCATTTACTTTTTAAGCAATTGGGCGCCATTATTTTTAATTGACTGGAAATTTCCGCTGAATTAAGTGCCACACTTTGACTATTGACTATTAATTTTTCGGTAGGAAATTGCAATGGAATAAAATGCCACGTCTCAACTATTGGGCTCCATTATTATTTTTTTTTTTGGGGTTTTAAAGGTCTCGAAGGACCAAAATATATATATATTTGTTTTTAGATGACCTTAGACGAAGCTTCTGCTGAATATTTAGCTTCCTAAGACTTTGTTTGCCATTATGTCTACGTTTTATTTTAGAATGTTCCTCGAAGAACCAATATTATTTTAAATGCTGATTTAAGTAGGTCGAAGGACCATTTCTTCAAGCGAATATTACTATTTGAGAATTTTTAAAATGTGGTTTCTCAATATTCATTTACTTTTCAATCATTTGAGTGCCATTATTTTTGGTTGGCAGGAAATTGCAAAGGAATAAAATGCCACATCTCAACTATTGAGACCATTATTTTTTTTTTTTTGGGTTTTAACGATCTTGAAGGGCCAAAATATATATCTAATTGTTTTTGGATGACCTTAGACGAAGCTTCTGCTGAATATTTAGCTTTCTAAGACTTTGTTTGTCGTTATGTCTACGTTTTATTTCAGAATGTTCCTCGAAGAATCAATATTAATTTTATGTTTTGTTTTTAGTAGGTCGAAGGACCATTTCTTCAAGTGAACATCAATATTTTAGTGTTTTTAAAATGTGGTTTCTCAATATTCATTTACTTTTCAATCATTTGGACGCCATTATTTTTGGTTGGCAGGAAATTGCAATGGAATAAAATGCCACATCTCAACTATTGGGCGCCATTATTTTTTTGGGGGGTTTTAAAGATCTCGAAGGACCAAAATACATATCAAATTGCTTTTAAATGGCCTTAGACGAAGCTTCTGCTGAATATTTTGCGTTTTAAGACTTTTATTGCCATTTTGTTTTACGTTTTACATCAGAATGTTCCTTAAAGAACCAATATTATTTAAAAATAGTGTTTTTAGTAGCCCGAAGGACCATTTCTTCTAGTGAATATTAATATATTAGAATTTTTAAATTGTAGTTTCTCATATTCATTTACTTTTCAATCATTTGGGCGCCATTATTTTTGGTTGGTAGGAAATTGCAATGGAATAAAATGCCACATCTGAACTATTGGGCGCCATTATTATTATTTTTTTTTTTTTTTTGTGGGTTTTAACGATCTCGAAGGACCAAAAAATGTATTTATTTTCTTTGCATGGCATTAGGCAAAGTTTCTGCTGAACCGTCTAAGACATTGTTAGTTTCACGTTATTTCTTATGCAGCCTATTTTTTATTTCAGCATTTTCCTCGAAGAACCAATATTATTTTAAATCCTGTTTTTAGTAGGTCGAAGGACCATTTCTTTGGGAAAAATGTGGTGTGCCTTGAAAGTGCTTTAAAACAAAGCTTCTCGAGCTGAAAAGATATTTTATATATTTTTTTAAAAGTGATTCTCGCAATCATTTGTTGTGTGCCATTATTTCCCAACTTTGGGAAAAAGGTGGTCTGCCTCCAAAATGTTTCTCGATGGAACAATGTCGTTTTAAATGGTGTTTTTAATAGGTCGAAGGACCAATATTATTCACGTGTTTAATATGTATTTAAAAAGCGATTTCTTAAATTAATGTACCTTTCAAATCATTTGGGCGCCATTTGAATGAATTCGACACTTCAACTATTGGGCGCCGTTTTTTGTTTGGCGTCTCGAAGTACCAAAAATATTTTACCCTGTTTTTCTTTCTTAATATACCTCGATGATCTAATATAAATTTTTAATCAAGTTTTAAGTATGTCGAAGGACCATTTTCCTTTAAGTAAATGCCATTGTGATTTTAATATGTTTCTCGAAGGACCATAATCGTTTTAAATGGTGTTTTTTAAAGGGTCGAAGGACTATTTCTACAAACAAAGATCCTTGGAATATTACAATTCAATAACGTGCAACATTTCGACAAATGTTCTGCCAAGTAATTGTGATTTTCCTTGATTTTGTTATTCCCTGCCGCATATATTTTTTTCTTTCAAATTTCCTCGAAGGACCAATTTTATTTTCAGTTAATCATCCTCTCAAATGTTGGGCGCCATAAGTTGAAATTGTTAGTTTCTTGAACTACAAAAAATATATTCCAAGTTAAACGAAGATATGTTGTAGGTTTAATTTTAAACATTTTAGAGACCACTTACATTTTTTCCCAAAGACAATTATCAAGAATGTAGATCTAAAGGTCTATCGTCCCTAAATTTTAGACCTTTCTTAGGTCTTAGGATTTTTTTAAATTTCAATATTTTTTCCAAACTGCTAAAAAGTCATTAATAAAATATTCACTCAAAAATCACCAATTTAGGTTAAGTAATTTTCAGGTAAAAAATAAAACAAAAAATACAGAGAGGAAATGTCTCAAACACGTAACATGAAAAGGAAATTAGCACAACTTTTTAAACAAATAATTAAATAACAATAATTAAAAATTAATTTGGAAAACATCATTCGTGTTCAACACCCGCTAGCCACCAACACGTGAGTGTGAATGAATATCGTCGTAAGCCGCTTGGTTTTAGATGACTGAATTTTAAGGCTTGGCATGGCGGCTTTGTAATCGAGCAGAAACCAATTTTAAAATTTTTGTCAACAACTAGTTTTTATTTTTTTTATTTTGAAAATTTGTCTTTGTTTAACCGTTTGAATGAATATCTCGGATGTTTATGATGTTAACACGAAACTGTTATTTAGGGCATATTATTAAAGTAAATATTTGGATGTCACACCTACCTGAAAAAAGAAAATATTAAATAGTAAATAGAAGAGAGTTCAAAAAATCCTATTGACTTCGTGAAACATTGAGGTTTTAGAAAATTTGAGACCAATACAAATCAATGGACAATTTGAATGGCCGTACTAAATAATTTACTTTCTATGAATTGCTTTTATAATTATCCCCCATAAATGATAATTATTTGCCTTCTTTTTTTAAAATTCTAATCAAAAGACAAATTTTTCGTTGAAATTAAGTTCTTGGCGGATTAATGAATAATTTATTTTAGAAAATACGGTTTATGGGGTTGACAAAGGAGTATCCCTAAGAACCAATTTTAATTTAAAATTTAGACTTTTATTTCCCGGAAGACTGATTTCCTTTTAATTGTTGTTCGTGGTATCTCGAAGGACCAATTTAAATTTGAAATGCATCTATTTTGTAACTCGAAGTACCTATTTAGCATCAATCCTCTTTTAAATTGTATTTTTAGTTTTTTTTTTCGAAGAAACAATTTTCTTTAAGTTATGGTTTTTTGTATCTCAAAGCATAATTCTTTTAGATTGTGTTTGGTTTTGGTATCTCGAATAAAATTTTTGGAATTTCAATAAAACTTCCAAGTATCAATCTTCCTTCAAATTGTGGTTTTTTCATATCTCGAAGGACCAATAAATCAGAAGAGTATTTTCTTTCAAATTGTTGTTTTTTTTTTTTTTTTTTTGATATTTCAAAGTATTTGGTATTTTTAGCTTCTTCAGAACATGAGTCGAAGGACTCATCTCGAATAAAATTTTTGGAATCTCAATACAACATCGAAATATCAATCTTCCTTGAAATTGTGGTTTTTCACATCCCGAAGGACCAATAAATCAACAGAGCATCTTCTTTTAAATTGTGTTTTTTTGGTATATCAAAGTATTTGTTATTTTTAGACCAATATTTTTTCAAAATGGGTTTTCGGTAGGTCGAAGGACCATTTCCACAAGTTAATGCAGAGTTTCTAAACGAACCTAATACCTTCAAATTCGTTTTTTGTCAATCATTTGGGAGCTTTTATTTTTTGGTGATTCTTTTTTTGGTTCTTCGAAGGACCATTCAGCCAGCAACATGTGAAATTGAAATATTATTTTTTTCGGTGGACGCATTACCAAAACTGCCTTCATATCTGAACCGCAGACACCAACAGAGACCTAAATAACAAATTTTGAGATTTCCGCCTTATTCCTTCATCTAGTACCAAATTTAGTAATATTTAGTAGTTCTCCACAAATATAGGACACATTTTTTAAAACAACCCCCATATCTTAACCACAGACACCAAATAGACCAAAATAAGAGATTTCGGATTCCAGCCTCATTCCTTCAACCAGTACCAAATTAAGTATAATTTAGTATTTTTAAGAATTTGAATTTTTATTTCAAAATTTTCTTTGAAGTGCCAATATAAATGATGTTGCTAATTTTATTGAATGAAAGCAACAAAAGTCGAAAATAGCATCAAATTTTAGAATAAGTTTAGATTTGTTCGAATTGGTCACCTTCGACACGAATTATAGCCTTTAATCGGCCAATGAAACCGTCAACCTCTGCCCAAATGTTGCTCTGCGGTATTTTGGCCTATTCCCGGCGAAGCGCTTGCTTGAGATAATCGACACTTTGGTATTTTTTAATGCCAACCTTGCTTTCCAATATACTTCAGACACAATAGTCCAACGGATTGGTATCCGGGGATTTTGGTGGCCATTGTGCGCTTGAAATGAAACGAAGAACCTCATTCACCTGACCTCTTTGGCAAGTAAACACGATCATTTTGTTTGGACAACGAATGTTCTCTCATCGGAGAAAACCAAATCCGGCAATTCACCACTTTCGGCCAAGCGAAGCTACTCTTTAGCTCTTTTGAGTCTATTTTCTTTCTGTTGCGGTGTAAGTTCTTGCACTTTTTGGAATTTCAATGGCTTTACCCCGAGCTCATTTTTCAATATTTGCCGAATGGTATATTAAGATATGTTCAGCTATCGAGCCATTTTTCGGCCACTGCTACGCGGTTTTCGAACAAATCGTTTCTTTACTTTTCGAACCATTTCTACTGATGTTGCTGTTTTCTTCCATCCACTTCCTTGACGTCGGGCTACGCTACCAGTATCACGATAACGAGCGATAGTACGGGACACAAAAGATTTATTCACATTTAAATGTTGGAATGCTCTAACGATAGCCACTTGTGGTTTTCTAGCCAAATATAAAGAAATCACGCTTGAATTCCATCACGAATATTATTTTTTCTGGAAAACTCTCACCAAAATACTTTTGTACGCTTGTCAACAATATAATGAGCTGTCACTGGAATAATTTTAACAGCTGTCGGACAAGTGGCTTAGAAATGACAGCAGTCTGAAGTTGGTTGCAGTTGTTTCATCTCGCTCTGTAAATGTTTTTATGACTACAAATGCCTGAACAATTTTTTCCTCTAATTTTTTTTAGAGTTTTATGCCTCTACTATTCGATGTTAATTAGTAGAGCAATATCATCGTAAGTCGAAGGACCATTTTATTTCCAAAATCGATTTTTTATTGATATCTCGGGTATGCTGTTGGCAACTCTTTCATTATAATTGTAATTACTGGCTATATCTCTGATTTTGGCATATCTAAATCAGCATAACAGCATTTTCATCATCTCGAAGGACCATTTGTTCAACCTAAATGAAAAAAAAAACAATTCATACAATCGAGCAACATTTGAAAAGAAAAATCTTTTTTCTCTTAAAATATTGCTCGAAGGACCATTTATTTAGCAATGATTTAATTTTCCATTTTTTCGAGAAAACTTCTCTTATGTACAGTTGAAGTTTTTTAACACTTTTAAATATTTTTGCATATCTAAGACAGAATAATTTCTCTTAAATCGCATTTTTTTATCAACTCGAAGGACAATTTTGTCAACTAAATGTTAAAAAGAATTCACATAAACGAGCAATGAATTCTTTTTTTTGATTTTTTTGAGAAAACTTATCTGCCGTTAGTTCTATATATTTTTAATATTTGTTTCTGGGAACGTTATGGCACGTAATTGTCGAATTGAGCCGACTTTTCAGCCTCTTAGGAACATGAGTCGAAGGACCAAATTTGTTATGGATATTTATAACGACCAATGACTCGAAGGTCCATTTCATAATATAAATGTTTTTATGGCTACAAATGCCGGAAAAAATATTTCTTTAATATTTCTTAGAGTTTTACGTCTCAACTATTCAATATGAATTAGTAGAACCATATTATCGTAAGTTTAAGGACCATTTTATTTCCTAAATCGATTTTATTAATATCTCGTGTATGCTATTGGCAATTCTTTAATTGTTATTGTAATTACTGGCAATATCTCTGATTTTGGCATATCTGGAGCAACGACATTTTTCGCTACTCGCATTTTTATCATCTCGAAGGACCATTTTGTCAACCAAAATTGTAAAAAGAATTCATATAATCGAGCAATGAATTATTATTATTATTTTTTTTTTTGTTTCGAGAAAACTTATCTTCCGTTGCCGAGTAGTTCTATATATTTTTAATATTTGAAACATTATTGTCGAATTGAGCCGACTTTTCAGCCTCTTAGGAACATCAGTCGAAGGACCAAATTTGTTATGGATATTTAGAACGACCAATGACTCGAAGAACCATTTCGTAATATAGATGTTTATATGGCTACAAATGGCGGAAAAAAAATTATTTCTCTAATATTTCTTAGAGTATTTTGCCTCTACTATTCAAGATTAATTAGTAGAGCCAAATTATCGTAAGTCGAAGGACCATTTTATTTCTGAAATCGATTTTTGTTAATATCTCCGGTATGCTATTTGCAAATCTTTCATTATTATTGTAATTACTGGCTACATCTCTGATTTTGACATATCTAAATCAGAATAAAAGCATTTTCATCATCTCGAAGGACCATTTGTTCAACATAACTGAAAAAAAAAAAAACAATTCATACATTCGAGCAATATTTGAAAAGAAGAATCTTTTTTCTCTCAAAATATTGCTCGAATGATCATTTATTTAGCAATAAATTTGTATATCAATTTTTCTGAGAAAACTTCTTCTAATTCTACAGTTGGACGCCATTTGTATATGTTGAAGTTTTTTAATACTTTGCATATCTAAGACAACAACATTTCTCTCAAAAAGCATTTTCATCATCTCAAAGGACCAGTTGGTTATAAAAAATTGAAAAAAGAATTCATATATTCCTGATTTTTTTTATTTTCATTTAAAATTTAGCTCGAAGGACCATTTCTTAAGCAATGAATTATTTTTGCAATTTTCCTGAGAAAACTTCTCTTATCTGCTATTGGGCGCCATTGGTATTAGTTGAAGTTTTTGAGCAGTTCTAAATATCTAATTTTAATTTTTATCTAAGGCAACAAAATTTCTCTCTAAAAAGCATTTTTAGTCATCTCGAAGGACCATTTGTTCAACAAAAATAAACAAACGTTGTTTTTATAAAAACAACAATAAAAGGGATAAAGCCTGACCATTTTGCAACAGGAAACATTTTTTTCAATCGGGAAATGAATTATTTTTCTGAGAAAACTTTGCTTATCTACTGTTGGGCGCCATTTGTATTAGTTCAAGTTTTTAAGCAGTTCTAAATATTTGTAATATTTCTATATTTCTGGGACTATTATATATCTCTCTGGGACCATTATATATCCCGCATTTTTGCAACAAAATACTTCTCAAATGGCATTTTCATCATCTCGAAGGACCATTTGGTTACCTCAACTACTTCTTATTTACGACACCCCTCTCTATGACACTTTCCAGATTTTTTCCCTCTGTCTTTTCGACTTTTATGTTCTTAGCACTGCTTTCAAGTTTTCGAACAGTTTTAAATATTTTTAATATTTCTATATTTCTGGGACTATTATATATCTCTCTGGGACCATTTTATATCTCTCATTTTAGCAACAAAATACCTCTCAAATGGTGTTTTCATCGTCTCGAAGGACCATTTGTTTACCTCAATTGCTACATATTTACAAAACTCCCTTCTATGATGCTTTCCAAGTTTTTTCCCTCTCTCCTCTCTTTCTCTCCCTTTCGACTTTTATGTCTTTAGCACTCCTTCTGGCTGCTTCAGACATTGAGGCGTTATGCTTGCCATTCCGCAAGTTTTTTTATTTGTTGATTTTTATTCACATCCATTCAATAAAACATTGTTGCTCGATAAAGTTGACTTTTATTATTATTACCACTACCACTACTACTCCATTCATCCTTCAACATATCCCCGCTGACGATAGTTTGAGTGTGTGTGTGTGCGTGAAAGAAATTACACTAATAATAACAAAGAGTAAAGACCCCCTATTGCTATATGAAGAATTCAGGTAAAATCCTGTCGAAAAAATGCCAATCATTGGTAAATGGTTGCCAAGGCACACAGGGGGACGAAAAAAGTACTCAAAAAACAACCAAACAGCAGCTGCTGCTGCTTCTGTGTCCTGGCCAGACAGTCTGTCTGTCTTTCAGTCAGTAGGACAACCAAGTAAAGTCTAGCTCTTGTTGGAAAAAAATATTATTTTTTTCTTACACATTTTATGTAATTGATCTTTTTTGTGTGATGTGTCGTTAGTTCTCCGGGGTAGATTGAATAAAAATTCATAATTTTCATTTTGGGTTAATTTATGAAATTTATGAAAGGACATTATGACAGACAGGACACAACAGAAAACAATAATTCATATTTTTTTCCCCGTTTGGCCTTAAGACAGTTCGTGAAAGCAAAACAAAAGGGGAGCCTAACAAATTGGCTTTAATTAGGCAAATATAAACTAATAATTAGCCAGTATGACCGAGCGACCGACCCACCGACAGGACAGGACATGAATTTTTTATAAGAATTCCCAGAAGTGTCAAATGTTTGTAAATCATAATTATTATTTTCGGCGTTTTTTTTTTTTTTTTTTCTGTAGATTAGGTGAAGGTTTTTTTTTTTTTTTTGGAGAAGTAAATGAGGGTTGACATGTGATAGACAACCTCAATGGAAATTTCCTAGACTGCGAGGAAATCAGATTTTCGTAATTATCTTTTGAAGGGTCAAAGGACCGACAATATGAAATCAAAAAAATATTCAAAATATTTTTCAAGGGCTCATTTGAATTCTAAAGATATTTTTTCAAAAGTTTTTTTTTTTTTTTTAATGAGATTCTAAGCATTTTTTCAAGGAAATTATTTTTTCAGTGGCATACGTGGACTTTTTTAGGATATTTTTCAAGAACCAACGTGGACCTTTTAAGAATATTTTTTAAGGACTTACTTTTTCCATTAATTTTTTCGTGATTTTATTTTTTTTTTTTTTTTCAAAAACGGAACGAGGTTTTCTAGGGAAAACTCTTTTAAGGGACAACGTTAATTATCCCCCAGTCATATGGCTAATGAGAGTATATATCTTTTGATATGGCCAAAACGCGACTCATCGAAATAATAAATTTAGACCCTAGGTCTCTTTAGACCCTAGGTCTCTTTAGACCTTAGGTCTCCTTAGACCCTAGGTCTCTTTAGATCCTACGACTCTCTGTCTGTCTGTGTGGGTGGCTGGTGCACACGAGAACTCTCAAAGGGATTATCCGATTTGATCCCAAGTTGGTACATCGTAATATTTTTGTCAAACTTAGATCGAGTTCGGAGATGGGCAATATCGGTCAACTCCTTCTGGTACCTCCTCCATAAAATGTCGAAATTTTCAAAGAAAATATTTTATTGCACAGAAAGTGAAAGGATAATCTGATTTTGCTCCAACTTTGCAAATCCTCATATATGCGTCAGTGCTACGTCAGGTGCAAAAATGGACAATATTGGTCCACTGCATCCAGTACCTCCTCCACAAAAGATCAAGATTTAGAATAATTATAACATTTATAAAATATGATGTAAGAGTCCGATTGTCTTCAAATTACACACATCAGAATATTTTTATAAACCCAAGGTCTGGTGTGAAGATGGAATATATCGGTCCACTCCTTCTGGTACCTCCCCCACAAAAGGTCGAAATTTTCAAAATAAAAATATTCTCTGCACAGAAAGGGAAACGATGATCCGATTTTGCTCCAACTTTGCAAATCCTAATATTTGCTTTAGTGCTAGGTCAGGTGCGAAAATGGACAATATCAGTCCACTCCATCAAGTACCTTCCCCACGAAGGATCAAAATTTTGAATAATTATAACTCCTATAAAATGGGATGTAAGGATCCGATTGTCTTCAAAGTGCACACATCAGAGTATTTTTATTAACCCAAGATCTGGTGTGAAGATGGTATATATCGATCTACCCCTTCTGATACCTACCCCTCAAAGGGGTCAACATTTGGAATATCAATGAAGCTTATAAAATGAAAAAATAACATCCGATTCCTTTCAGACTTGGCAGAGATCGGACTATTTCTTCTGGTACCTCCCCCACAAACTATTATAAAATCCGAAATAGGCATCCAGTTCTTTTCATATTCCACACATCCCATTATTTCTACCAAGACAAGATCTGTTGGAGAGGTAGGGTGTATCGGTCCATCCCTTCTGGTACCTTCCCCACAAAGGGTCAAAATTTTGAGTAACAATGAAGCTCATAAACAAGATATTAACATCCGATTCCAATCAGATTTGGTATATCTGAAAATTAACATCAACACAAAATCTGTTATAAAGATGGTAGAGATCGGACCATTCCTTCTGGTACCTCCCCTACAAAGGGTCAAAATTTTGAATATCCACAAAGCTCATAAAATGAAAAATTAACATCCGATTCCCTTCAGATTTGCTTCATCCTAATATTTCCATCAACACAAGATCTGTTAAAAATATGGTATAGATCGGAGCATTTCTTCTGGTACCTCCCCCACAAAGGGTCAACATTTTGAATAACCAAAACCATTATAAAATCCGAAATAGGCATCCAGTTCTTTTCATATTTCATACATCCCATTATTTCTACCAAGACAAGATCTGCTGTAAAGGCAGGGTGTATCGGTACACCCCTTCTGGTACCTTCTCCACAAAGGGTCAAATTTTTGAGTGTAATAAAAAGGGAAATTAACATCCGATTCCATTCAGACATGGTACATTTCAGTATATCTATCAACACAAGACCTGTTATAAAGATGGTAGACACCGGACCATTCCTTCCGATACCTCCCCCAAAATTTTACTTGTTTTTAAATATTTTGCGATCGTCTCCAAAAAAAAGCTTCGATACTGACCCTAACTCTAATTCCTGGCAAAATTTGGTGAGTATCGAGCCACACATATAGGTAGATTGACTTAGCTCTGGGAAATAAGAAGAATCATATTTAATATCCTGGTTCCAGGACCAATATATCGAGGTATTACAAGCCTTTTAGGTTGTGGAGAATAATAACACCAACCAATAATCCGTTTTGTGAAAAGTGTTGCCCTTCTGAGAAAAAACATTCCATTCCAGTGCTAATCTTAGGAATTTTCTCACTCTTTATCGCATTACCACCACCACCACCACCACGAGCGCCGCCGCCGACAACAAAATGAATTTCCATAAATTAATTGGAAAATTCTTGGAAATACCTTTAAATTACCAACATTATCTTGCGCCACATTAGCTAGCTACTCCCTGACGTTGTTGGGTCTCTTCTTTCTACTCTCCTCACACACCTCCTACAAAAAAAAAAGGAAATGAAAAACCTCATATTTCGTAATTATAATAAAATAAGAGCTAAAGCGACAACCTGTTAAATAAGAAAAATGTTTTCCTTTGCTTTGGCTTTAGCCAGCCAGCCAGCCAGCCAAGCAGCTAGTTGGGCATTATCTGAGTCTCTCGTAAACTTTTGGAATTCCAGGTGTAATCGGACCTTAAGATGTTCGACGGACGGACGGACGGCATGTTAATGACGTTTGTCTAGCTGGCTGGCCAGCCTAGATGTCTAACAAGTGATATGATGAGGTTGCTGTTTTTTTTCGCTTTTCCTCCTCAACCTACAACTTGAGTGTTTTTGCTGTTAGTTGTTGCTATTATTAATTTTCGTCTTGTTGTTGTTGTTGTGAACATTATCTGGTAATTATTCCATAGAAATTCCAGTGCCCATGTAGCCTTTTTTTGCCAGTTGTTGTCTTTTGTGTTTCCGTTTTTTCTTGTTTTTTTGTTTTTGACTTGGCATTTTCTTTTGTGTTTTGTTGTTTTCATCCAGTTTTCCAGCGACCAGACATTCTTTCTGCTGCTTAAGATTTGTGAGTGTGTGTGTCTGTATGTGTGTGTGTTATTGTAAACTAATTACATTACTTTTCATATTATCAGGTTTCTTCATGCGTTGCCAATTATTTATATTTATACCCATCCCATGCGACGATTAGAGTGACGACGACGACGACGAAGATCTACCCCGCACAGGGGTTTGAAGTGGAAAATAAATGGAAATATTTAATTAGCAAATTAAAAATAAATTATTCAAACTATTGACCCTTTATGGGGGAGGTTCCGGAGGAGTGGACCAATAAATTCCATATTCACATCAGACCTCTTTTTAAGAGAAATATTTAAACATACCACCCTTTTAAAGAATCTCTGACTTGTTCGCAAGTTATGAGAGATATAAGTATTAAAAATGGATATTCGTCAAGACTCATTTAAAGTTAATTAGCAAAGACACAAACCAAGTTGTTTTTTCTCCTGTTTAGAAAGGGTTAATAAAGAGAGAGAGAGGTAGTAAACCAGAGAAAAAATTAAGGGTAATTTAAGTTATATTAGTTTTGATCAAATTTCAAAATTATCCGTACAAATTTCAAAATTTACAATGAAATGAAAAAATAAAGGCTGTGCACAAATGAAAGATTTCGAGGAGTATTTTCTGAATATATGTACCTTATATGCGAAAAGAATTTCAGACTTAGCAATTTTTTGAATTTTCTGAAGACTTATCGTTCAATTTTAGGGAAATTACAGATGAAAGGGTCCACAGAGCAGAAACTCAGAATGAATCGGTATCAAGGCTGGACACAGATGAAAGGTCTCGAGGAGTACTTTCCGATATATGGAGCTTATAGTCAGAAAGAATTTCAAACTTAGGATTTTTTTGAATTTTCTGAAGAATTATCGCTCAATTTTAGGGAAATTACAGATAAAAAGATCTACATGACAGAAACTAAGAATGAATCGGTATCAAGGCTGGGCACAGATGAAAGGTCTCGAGGAGTACTTTCCGATATATGGAGCTTATAGTCAGAAAGAATTTCAAATTTAGGAATTTTTTGAATTTTCTGAAGACTTATCGTTCAATTTTAGGGAAATTACAGATGAAAGGGTCCACAGAGCAGAAACTCAGAATGAAGCGATGTCAAGGCTGCTCACAAGTGAAAGGCCTTGAGGAGTATATGAACCTTATATGCAAAAAGAGTTTCAGACTTACCAATTTTTCTAATTTTCTGAAGAATTATCGCTCAATTTTAGGGAAATTACAGATAAAAGGATCCACAGAACAGAAACTAAGAATGAAGCGGTGTCGAGGCTGGGCACAAATGAAAGGTCACGTGGACTACTTTCCGAATATATGGAAAGTAAAAAGGATTTCAGACTTAGAATTTTGAGACCTTTCATTTGTGTCCAGCCCTTTTGTGGGGGAGGTACCAGAAGGAGTGGGCCGATGTATTCAATATTTACAGCAGATCTTGTGTTAATAGAAATATGGGGATGTGTGAACTTTGAAGAGATTCGGGAGAGCTATGTGAAGAAGTGGACCTATATATCCCATCTCCACACCATATTGTATGATGATAGAAGTATTGGATTGTGTCGAGTGTGAAAGGAATCAGATGGTAATTTCCCGTTTTATTGGTTTCATGGCTATTCAAAATGTTGATCCTCTGTGGGGGAGGTACCTGAAGCAGTGGACGTATATATATCCCATCTCCCCACCAGATCTTATGTTGTCTGATAATAATTTCGCGTTTTATAAATTTCATGGCTATTCAAAATTTTGACCCCTTTTGGGTGAGGTAGTAGAATTAGTGGTCCGTTCTATACGTTCTTCCTACCGGATCTTGTTTGTATGTGTAAAGTTTGAAAAAAATAGGTTGCTTATTTCGCGTTTTATAAGCGTTTTGGTTATTCGAAAATTTTAACCTTTTGTGGGTGATGTATCAGACCGATATAGGGGACCGATATACCCCACCTCCGCACCAGATCTTGTATTGATTGGAAATATTAAGATGTCGAAAATTTGAATACGATCGAAGTCTTACATCACAATTTATTAGAGTTATAATTATTCACCCTTGACCCTTTGTGGGAGAGGTACCTGATAGAGTGTGCCATAATGTCCGCTTTCGCACCTGACCTCTAACCGTTTACAATATTTGGATATGCAAATTGTGTACAAAATTGGTCGATTGTTACCTGTTTTATGGGCAAAACTATTTCTGTTAAAATGTTGACCATTTGTGGGAGTAGGAGTGGATCAATATTGTCCATCTCCGAACCCAATCTAAGTTCGATAGTAGTATTACCATGTACCAAGTTTGAACCAAATCGGATAATCCTTTCGAGATTTGTCAAACGCACGACCCAGGTACCCCTAGATCAACTCCTAAGTGTCCTAAAATGGATTTAGTCCAAAGAGACCTAGGATCTAAAACCATTATATCGATGAGGCACTTTTTGGTTACAAATGTTATATACCCTCTCTAACCATATGCCTGAGGTTATAAAATCCTCCTTCTCAAAAATTATTAAAAAAAATAACTTTCAAATAAAAATCTTTAAACGTATCGCCGTATCGAAAAATATATACTCTCTCTAGGCATATGACTGAGGGTATAAAAATCCTCCTCCTCAAAAATTTTTTAAAAAAATCCTTCAAATAAAAATATTTAAAAAAAAAATTCCTTTAACAAATACTTGATTCCACTGTCCTCACACCCATCCATCACTCCCATCCCATTTCGCACATTTTGTTTACAGCACTGTTTATCATGCACTTTCCGTCCGTCTCGTCATTTGGATGTTGGTCTTCATTTTGAGCGCCTCCTTCCTTCCATTCTTCTTGCCGTTTAATCGCATTTCCTTCATATCACTCAAGCATTCAACTTCCTCTTCTTCATCTTCGTCATTTTTGACGGCCACTCATGTTTATTATTTATAGCTGAACATGTCTTTTTTATTTTGTTGTCAGATAATCTGCATATTTATTCAATGTTCTTCTTTAAGTCATTTTTTTCGAAATCTCAAGGGTGTTAATTTCATAAGAGATTCCAATGGGATATTTGATTACAAGGCCCACGGAGGGGATAATTCATAGCGGTTTTTTTTTGGGTTGGGAATTCATATTTTTTGCGATTTTTTCAAAGATCTGTTCAAGTCCTGAATGAAAAATGCTCTCTGAGTATGGGTCCAGTGTGGATTAACAATATTTCTCTTTGAATTCACACCCTCTCATTTCAATTTCTCTAATTTCCCTCTCTCTCTTTTATGCCTTTCTTTCCAGCTTACCTTTTGCCAAACCAACCGAGCAACCCGCCCGCCCTACCAACAACCGACAGTGTGATAGTAAAAAAACAAAAATATTGAAAATATTTTGAAAAAATAATAAAAAAAAAGGCTCGAAAAATTGCCAAGGCATTTCGAAAGAAAAACACAACAAAAACGAGCGAGAGAAGAACGAGTATTGCGGCCAAAGCGAAAACAGCTCACAATTGTGATTACCGAAAACGCTAGCGACGAAGAAACCAACGAAGAAGACGACGAAACAGCCAAGGTTTCATATTCCTGTTTTGGTCAACCTGATATGTCGGAGGGCTTAATAAAGCTCCTCGAAGCTGCTCAATACATTGAGCAGCAGGAGAAATTGAAATTATCGCCACAAGCAGTGACAGCAATACCGGCAATACTCAGCAGCGATCAGCCGTCGCCGCAGCAGCAGCAGCAGCAGCGTTGCATTGTGCAGGCCTTTGATGCGACGGGTTCATTGGTCACCAATGGCCATATCAATGGCAATGCAATAACCACCCTCAACACCACCACCACCAACAACAACAGTATAAATATACGAAATTCCAATATACGGCATGGCAGCAGTGGTGGCAATCATCTGCATGTGTCCTCATCGGCACCGGCTGCTGCTGCCACATTTCAGCATGTCAGCAATGGTCATCACAACTCTAGCTCGTCGTCCTCCGTCGCCTCCCACCAACAACAACAACAACATCACCAGCAACAACAACATCATCCACATGTTACCACAACGGTATTAAGCAATGGTACAAATAGTGCAACAAGCAACAACAACAACAACGGTCATCATACCCACCTTCACAACAACAACAGTAGTCAATTAATCCATGCCACTAATCATCACGATTACGAATTTAATGGCAACGGCTCTGTGACCGTGGTGACAGCAGCAGCATCGGCATCATCACCAGCAAGGGGGCCCATGAATGGTGGCAATTCCCCACCGCCATCCACGGCAGCATCCCTCAATGGCAGGTCCAGTGATGGTCGTATTTCAGCGGGTAAGTCCTTTTTTTCTTCTTCTTTGTTGGAAATTTCAATTCAAATCATCCCCCAAATCAATTGCGACATTGTTCAAAGTCTGTGTGCTGTTGCTTAAAATCATTCATCAAGACATTGGCCCTGAAGGGGAGAACTTCAAGGATTTCAGGGTTAAGGGGATTTTTTTAAATCTAAAGTTTTTAAAGAAAAGGACTTAAGTTCCTGGCAAGAAAACAGAGTCCTTTTGTAGTCGAGATTACCAGAAGGTATTCTGTTGAGAAATTCCGGAGAAGACCAGGAGGCCCAAGGTACCGATGAGACTTGGGGTCTTCAATTATAAGAGAAGAAAAATGGAAGTTCCTTGTATTTGGAAGCATGACCCAAATTCTTCTCAAAGGTTATGGAGAACAATGTTATGGAGAACAAAAAAATACGTTTTTAGAGAAGAAGACCAGAGGGTCTTTTTTAAGACTAGCCCCGCATTTTTTAAGGTCCTTCCTCTAAAAAAAATTATTATGAGTTCTTTTTAAAGCAGAGTAGAACTGCTTGAAATGGAATAAAACTGGCAGTTGTACAAACCATAAAGACTTGGAGGTCCCTTCAATAAACAATTTTGAATGCTTTTTTTTAGAATACGTATTTTTTCTTCTAAATTGTCAATTATTTTTTAAAGACAAATATTATTTTTAGCAATTTCTTTTGTTCGGAGACTCATAGTCAAATTCGATATAGAATATTTCTTCCCTTGACACCTTGCTTCTAAACTGAGGAGGAAGGGGAGATTTTTATGTAATTTGGAAATCATCACTACATGGCGCCAATAATTTTTTTTTTTTTTTTTTGGGTGGGTGGGTTATAGGATTTTTCTTCATATTTTTTGAATCTACAAATATAGTTTCTTTGGAGACTTATATTGGAATCTGACGTAGAATATGTCCTTCTTTGACTCAATCCAGCTAAAATGAAATTTAAGAGGACTTCGAAGCCGCTACTCGAAATAGTAAATTTACAAAAAAAAAAAATACGTTCTACAGCAAATCGGTTGCGTGGGTTGATGATACTGTTTGAGAGGAATATATTACACCTACCGATTTCTTTTGTTTGAAGACTTATAGTCAAATTCGATTTAGAATATTTTTTCCTTTGATAACTTGCTCCTAAACTGAAGGGGAGTGGGAGATTTTGAACCAATTTGAAACATATTATTGAATAATATCAATAAGTACATTTCTTTAGATAAACCTAAGTTGTTGGAGGATTTTCCTCAGGATGTATCGAACCTACAGATATAGTTTTTTTGGAGATTTATAGTGGAATTTGATGTAGAATATATCATTCTTTGACTCCATCCAGCTAAAATGAAATCTAAGAGGTCTTCGAAGCCTTAACTCGAAAGAGTAAAATAACAAAAAATAACTTCTACAGCAAATTGGTTGCATGGGTTGATGATGCTGTTTGAGAGGAATATATTACACCTATCGATTTCTTTTGTTTGAAGGCTTATAGTCAAATTTGATTTAGAATATTTTTTCCTTTGATAACTTGCTCCTAAAATGAAGGAGAGTGGGAGATTTTGAAGCATTTTGGAAATCATCACTCAATGATGACAGAAAGTATTTTTTTCTGGGTAAACCCAAATTGTTGGAGGTTTTTCCTTAAAATCTTTTGAATCTACATATATAGCTTCTTTCGAGACTTATAGTGGAATATGATATAGAATATTTTCTCCATTAACACCATCCAGATAAAATAAAGTTTGGGAGGGGTTAAATCGACAATGTACAATTTCATAAACTCACTTTCTACATCAATTTGATTGTATAAGTTGATGGTGATGATGTTCGAGGCTAAAATAGTCTAATCACCAATTTCCTTTCTCAGAAGACTTATAGTAAAATTCGTTGTAGAATATTTCTTCCCTTGAAACCTCGTACCTAAACCAAAGGGGAGTGGGAGATTTTGAACCAATTTGAAACACATTATTGAATAATATTTCTGTAGATAAACCCAAGTTGTTGGAGGATTTTCCTCAGGATGTATCGAACCTACAGATATAGTTTTTTTTGGAGACTTATAGTGGAATTTGGTGTAGAATATATCGTACTTTGACTCCATCGAGCTAAAATTAAATTTGAGAGCTCTTTGAAGCCTTCACTCGGAAGAGAAAAATAACAAAAGAGTACCTTTTACAGCATATTGGTTGTATGGGCAGATGATACTATTTGAGGGTAATATATTGTGTCTGACAATTTCTTTTGTTCAGAGACTCTTGGTCAAATTCGATTTAGAATAGTTCTTCCCTTGGCACCTTGCTCCTAACCTGAGGAGGAAGGGGAGATTTTTAACAAATTCGGAATCCATCTTAAAATAATATCAATAAGTACATTTTTGTGGGTAAACCCAACTTGTTGGAGGATTTTCCTCAGGATGTATTAAACCTACAGATATACTTTCTTTCGGAACTTATAGTGGAATTTGATATAGAACATTTCTTCCCTTAACAACATCCAGCTAAAATGAAGTTTGAGAGGATTTTCAGGGGTCAAATTAAAAGGGTAAAATAACAAAAAAAAAAAAAAATACCTTCTACAACCAATTGGTTGTATGGGTTTATGATGCTGATTGAGGGTAAAATATTATATCCACCGATTTCTTTTGTTCAGGGACTCATACTCAAATTTGATGTAGAATATTTATTTCCTTGAAACCTTGCACGTAAACTGAAGGGGAAGGGGAGATTTTGGCCAATTTTGGAAACACTTATTTTTTTTTTGTGTTTAAACCCAAGCTGTTGGAGGATTTTTCTTTTGAATCTACAAGTATAGTTTCTTCCGAAACCTATGCTGGAATTTGATGTAGAACATTTCTTTCCTCAACATCATTCAGCTAAAATGAAGTTTGAGAAGACTTTGTGGGCTTAAGTCAAAAGAGTAAAATATCAAAAAAAAAAAAAAAACTTCTACAGCAAATTTGTTGTATGGGTTGTTTATGTTGTTTGAGGGTAAAATATTATATCCACCGATTTCTTTTGTTCAGAGATTCATAGTCAAATTCGATATAGAATATTTCTTCCCCTGAAACCTTACACCTAAACGGATCGGGAGGGGGAGATTTTAAACCAATTCGGAATTCATCTTAAAATAATATCAATAAGTTCATTTTTGTAGATAAACCCAAGTTGTTGGAGGATTTTCCTCCGGATGTATTAATTCTACAGGTATAGTTTCTTTCAGAACTTATAGTGGAATTTAATATAGAACATTTATTCATTTAACACCATCCAGCTAAAATGAAGTTTGAGAGGATTTTCAGGGGTCAAATCCAAAGGGTAAAATAAGAAAAAAAAATACCTTCTACAACCAATTGGTTGTATAGGGTGATGTTGCTGTTTGAAGCTAAAATATTATATCTACCTTTTTCTTTTGTTTAAGAACCTATAGTCAAATTCGATGTAGAATATTTCTTTCCCTGACACCTTGTTCCTAAACCAAAGGGAAAGGGGAGATTTTGAAGCAATTTCGAAATCATCACTCAATGATGCAAAAAAGTAATTTTTTTGTGGTAAACCCATGATTCTGGAGGAATTTTCTTCAAATCTTTTGAATTTACAAATATAGTTTCTTTTGAAACTTATAATGAAATATAATGTAGAACATTTCTTCCTTTAACACCATCCAGCTAAAATGAAGTTTGAAAAGTGTTTGAAGGTTTAAGTCGAAAGGGTAAAATTGTATAAAAATGGCATACATTGATTGTATAGGATGATAAGGCTTCTTTAAGGGTGATATATTATATCCACCGATTTCCTTTCTTTAGAGACTTATGGTGATATTCGATGTAGAATATTTCTATCCTTGACACCTTGCTCCTAAAGTGAAGGGCAGAGGGAGATTTTGGCTCAATTTGGTAAACACCATTGAGTAATATCTATAAGTACATTTCTGTGGGTAAATCCAAGAAGTTGTAGGACTTTCTTCAGGATGTATTGATTCTACAGATATAGTTTCTTTTAGAACTTATAGTGGAATTTGATGTAGAATATATCTTTCTTTGACTCCATCGAGCTAAAATTAAATTTGAGAGCTCTTTGAAGCCTTCGCTCGGAAGAGAAAAATAACAAAAGAGTACCTTTTACAGCATATTGGTTGTATGGGCAGATGATACTATTGGAGGGTAAAATATTGTGTCTGACAATTTCTTTTGTTCAGAGACTCTTGGTCAAATTCGATTTAGAATAGTTCTTCCCTTGGCACCTTGCTCCTAACCTGAGGAGGAAGGGGAGATTTTCAACCAATTCGGAATTCATCTTAAAATAATATCAATAAGTACATTTTTGTGGGTATATCCAAGAAGTTGTAGTATTTTCCTCAGGATGTATCGAACCTACAGATATAGTTTTTTTGGAGACTTATAGTGGAATTTGATATAGAACATTTCTTCCCTTAACACCATCCAGCTAAAATGAAGTTTGAAAGGATTTTCAGTGGTCAAATTAAAAGGGTAAAATAACAAAAAAAAAAAAAAAATACCTTCTAAAACTAATTGGTTGTATGCTGTTGAGGGTAAAATATTATATCCACCGTTTGAGGGTAAAATATTATATCCACCGATTTCTTTTGTTCAGGGACTCATACTCACATTTGATGTAGAATATTTATTTCCTTGAAACCTTGCTCGTAAACTGAGGGGGAAGGGGAGATTTTGGCCCATTTTGGAAATCGTGCCACAATGATATCAACACTTATTTTTTTTTTGTGTTCAAACCCAAGCTGTTGGAGGATTTTTCTCAAAATCTTTTGAATCTACAAGTATAGTTTCTTCCGAATTGGAATTTGATGTAGAACATTTCTTTCCTCAACATCATTTAGCTAAAATGAAGTTTGAGAAGACTTTGTGGGCTTAAGTCGAAAGAGTAAAATATCAAAAAAAAACCTTCTACACCAAATTTGTTGTATGGGTTGTTTATGCTGCTTGAGGGTAAAATATTATATCCACCGATTTCTTTTGTTCAGAGATTCATAGTCAAATTCGATATAGAATATTTCTTCCCCTGAAACCTTACACCTAAACGGATCGGGAGGGGGAGATTTTAAACCAATTCGGAATTCATCTTAAAATAATATCAATAAGTACATTTTTGTGGGTAAACCCAACTTGTTGGAGGATTTTCCGCAGGATGTATTAAACCTACAAATATAGTTTCTTTCGGAACTTATAGTGGAATTTGATATAGAACATTTCTTCCCTTAAAACCATCCAGCTAAAATGAAGTTTGAGAGGATTTTCAGGGGTCAAATCGAAAATGTATAATTACCAAAAAAATGCCTTCTACAGCAAATTGGTTGTATAGGTTGATGTTGCTGTTTCAACCTAAAATATTGTATCCACCGATTTCTTTTGTTCGGGGACTCATACTTAAATTCGATGTAGAATATTTCTTCCCTTGAAACCTTGCTCGTAAACTGATCGAGAGGGGAGATTTTAAAACAATTCGGAATTCATCTTTAAATAATATCAATAAGTACATTTCTATAGGTAAACCCTGGAAGTTTTAGGATTTTCCTCATGATGTATTGATTCTACAGATATAGTTTCTTTTGGAACTGATGTAGAATACGGATTTGATGTAGAATATATCTTCCCTTAACACCATCCAGCTAAAATGTAATTTGAAAGCACTTTGAAGGCTCAACTCGAAAGAGTTAAATAAGAAAAAATTTCCTCTACATTTAATTAAATGATGATGCTGTTTGAAGATAAAATACTATTTCTACCGATTTCTTATGCTCGGCGACCCATAGTAAAATTTGATAAAGAGCATTTTTTCCTTTGGTACCAGGCTTCTAAAATGGAGTATTGTGGCAGATTTTCATCCTACTTCGAAACACTATTAACGCATTGCCTAAGAAAGCATTTTGTATTCTGTGCATCCAACAAACATATCTCCATATTTTGTATCCCCCTTGAGGACTTTGATAACTTCTCAAAACTTTTATTTATAACCGCTAAAATTCTACGAATTAACGTTTAATCATAGCTTATCTGTTGCTGACTATATTTCATTCACAGCTTTTTTCCTCCTAAATCTAAAAATAGTTAACCACCCCTCTTTAAAAATGGTTGCCTCGAACCGCCCGCTACCGCATTTACTATTTTTAAACTGAGCTATAATGACGACATACTTTAAAATGTTGCAGCGAACTAACTGCACCTACAATGTGCGTTTGGTGGCACAACGCATGTTCAGTTATTTAGGGTAAAAACAATAACAAAAAATTAAGGTGAGAGAGAGAGTGAGGAAAAAAGAAGGTTTTTCACTGAAAGGTTTTCCAATGATACCCGAAACATAGCACTTGCAACATGCTGACACACAATTATCCTGGTTGCATGCAACTGTGTGGGTGGATGTAGGATGCAAGTAGCACGTTAGTTGAAGAGAGAATCCCACATGCGTTCTCTTGGTTTTCAGTCGTGTATCTGCATACACAATGGCTTAAACAAGTACTCATTAATGCAAGATGCTCTCTTTGAGAATAGTTATCCTCTCACCTACAACTGCATGGCTCCTTGCAATTTATGCAAAAAATTGTGGGATAATTGAAATAACAGGGTTGTTTATATCTTTCCGGTAAATTCTGAGAGACCTGAATAGTTTCTATTTAGCTCAAATAGGTCTAAATACTTCCACATTAAGAGCCAAGGAGCCTGAATTGTTTCCATTCAGCTCCGAGCCACAAGGGCCCTGAATATTTTCTTAAATAGCGTCTATGCAGCTGCGAATGCCATGGCATCTATTCGGCCCCAATGACCATATATGGCTTCTATTTAGCTCAAGATACCTGAATATCATAAATTTAGCCCAAAGAGACATAAATAGCAGAAATTTAGTCCAAAGAGATCCGAAGTCAGTCTCGAGGACCGTGAATAGCATCTATTCAGCCCCAATAACGTGAATAGCATCTATTCAGCCATGAATAGCCTCTATTCAGCCCCGAGGGCCATGAATAGCCTTTATTCAGCCCCGAGGGCCATGAATAGCCTTTATTCAGCCCCGAGGGCCATGAATAGCCTATATTCAGCCCCGAGGGCCATGAATAGCCTCTATTCAGCCCAGAGGGCCATGAATAGCCTCTATTCAGACCCGAGGGCCGTGAATAACATCTAGTAAGCCCCGAAGGCCATGAATAGCCTCTATTCAGCCCCGAGGGCCATGAATAGCCTCTATTCAGCCCCAAGGAATATCATAAAATTAGCCCAAAGAGACCTAAATAGCAGAAATTTAGTCCAAAGAGATCCGAAGTCAGTCTCGAGGATCGGAATAGCATCTATCCAGCCTCGAAGACCATGAATAGCATCTATCCAGCCCCGAGGGCGGGGATTAGAATCAAGACTTGAATAGCATAAATTTAGCCCAAGACACCCGAATTGCATATATTAAGACCCGAGGGCCGTAAAAGACATTTTCAACCCCAAATTTGTATTCCAATCCCTGGGCGCTATTCCGCCATTAATATTTCATATGTATGTGATTTTGTAAGGGTTCCTTCCCCTCTTTTGTGCTCTTTTATTTTATTTTAACGATGTCAAGACAAAGAATGTGGCCCATTTTCCACAAACCCAAACACAAAGTCGGAATTGTTCTTTTGGCATTCAATTAATTTTAAAAATGTCTGAGTGTGTGTTTGTATTTTTTTATAATTCTAATCTGTCTCTAATAGCGCGATTAGGTCAGCTAAGACAAAAATAATTCTGTCTCTGTTCGAAATTGCTGGTATTATGGCTGTGGGTATTCTATACCCAACTTAGATGGCGAATGACGGACAATAAGCCAGCCATTCAGTACAAAGGCAAAAGTAACCCATTGTCTAGCAACAATTCGGCCAACAAGAATTTTGCAGAATAGACGTCATTATTATGCAATATTTCTGTTATTTATAGATTCTTTTTTTTTTGGAATTTTTCAAAAATTTATTTTGTTTTGAAATCATGTTTTCTCTGAAATATTAAAAAAAATCTGCATAACAGCTGTTTGAATGTCAATAAATTGTGCATATAGCTTATGTTAACTTGTCAGGTAATCCATAATTTTTTTTATTTTTAGATTTAATTTTTCATTTTTTAATTTTAGATTTATTTAGCAAGTCTCTGTCCGGTTTTTTTCTCTCGCAACTTCCCAGATTTATTTTAAATACCCCATACACATAGCTCTGTATTGGATTTAATTTTCGCACAGACACAAACACACACTCACATACACTTACATCCTGTAAGTAGCTACATATGCAAAGAATTTTATTACATATCAAAAGATCACGACCCGAAAACGTCCTCCATAACCTTCTCTGTACATAACTTCTGCTTTCTTTCTTTTGCAACATTCATCCGTTTGCACCAATTCTTTTATTCTTTCTACCTCTCAATTAACCGTGTCCCGTCCATGAAAATGCCGACATAATATTGTTGTCGTTGTTGTTGCTGCTGTTACTTTGCAACATTGTTGTATTATGAATGGCCCAGACAATTTCAATACCACACTCCACTCCAGAGACGTTGAGTTTTAGTTGAGGAAAAAAAAAAAGCTTCATGAATTCGACACCACCATACTTGTCTGATGGATGGTTGGATGGATGGATGTTGTTGTTGTTGTTGTTTTTGTTGGATCACAAGTGGTACTACTGTTTCACCGGCAGACTACCTACCACTCTCAGCTTGTTAAGTAAGGGTCTCTATTGGCAATTTGGTTTTTTTTTTTTAAGTGATTGCATGGTTCATATTTTTACATGGCAATGGAAGGGAATACCCTTTTTCTGAAAATATGAGAAATCATTCAAAAATACTAGCCGACAGGAGGCAGATTTTTTTTCTTTGATTTGGCAGAATATATATGCCACTCAAATACTGGTTGGCAAGTTATGTTCTGTATTTCTTCATTGCTTTAAAATTCTTAGCACTTATTCCTTATAGTTCATTTTTTGTGGAATTCAAAAATAACCGCTGATGCATGGCGGAATCCACCTGGGGTTTTCAGTTTTTTTTTTTTAGTTTTCCTTAAAATACTCGGGAAACTTTTGTGGTTTCTTTTTAATTTTTGGTGAGTATATTCCACTCGGCGTCGTCGATGATTTTTTTTTTTCACTGAACACCGATGCAGGGTATTTTCCACATGTATCCGAGGCTAAATATTTTTTTAAATCCGCCGGGCTAGAATTTTTTTATTTTTTAACGCTCTAAGTATTCAATCTGTACACTAAGACCCTTAAAAATTGGAAACATATTCGTCCTCGGATCCGAGTAGAAATTAGCCTGCATCAGGGTTGAGTAGAAAATAATCAGCCCGGGCGCCGAGTGGAAAATACTCAGCCGGACTGAATAGATATTATTTATATTCGCCGGACTGAATAGATATTATTTATATGACTATTCAGTCTGAGGGCTGAGTAGGACCACCTCATCTTTTCCGAATAGAGACTTTTCATACATATCAGGGCTACATAGGCCACTCGGGGTGAATAGGAAATATTCAGGCGCCTTGGGACCACATCGGACTATTCAGTCTGAGGGCTGAGTAGGACCACCTAATCTTTTCCGAATAGAGACTTCTCATACATATCAGGGCTACATAGGCCCCTCGGGGTGAATAGGAAATATTCAGGCGCCTTGGGACCACATCCCAGTTGGACTACTTGGAGACAATTAAGACCTACTCAAAGTGACCGTAAAATACTTTCCTTTGGGGCTGATACAGGCAGATACTATTTTAGGTTCCTTGATGCTGACTAATCATAATTATGGACCTATTTTTATAAAGGGGCATAAGATTAAAAATTGGTTGGGAATTTTGCTCTTCCTTTGAACTAATACCAATAACTTGATTGATTAAATTCGCCTGGGGGCTATTTCGAAATATAAACTTCGGAAGATCTTCTACCAATCGAAATCAAAATTTTCAGCCAATTTGATGGGAAACTTTGGCCAAGATCCTCAAAATAACTGCAAACAGAGGTTATGTCCAAGTATAGGAGTTATACCGAATTTTGACAAGAGAGCTTTCTGCATAATACGATCTTAAAATACGAAAAATTTGCGAAATTAATTGGAAAATATTCACTTCTACACACGAAAAGAAAAACGGCCGTCATGACCCATTTTCTCAACCATTGATTCTTGAAGTAACCCAAAGCTCTGTATAAATTTTCCAAGTTACGAAATATATCTCAAAATTTCGGGGACCCAATATTTCACATTGCCCCAATATTCTTAGGACTTTACAAAGAACTTAAAAAAAAAATTGGCTTAAGAACCCGAAACTCTTTGGGGTTTTCATCAACAAACCGAGTATCATCAAATCCACATGAAAAGTAAAAAAAAATCATAGACCAAAATTTATGACATTTTTATATGGTACATAATAGGTTTACACATTTCTTTTGTTCAGAGACTCATAATGAAATTTGATTTAGAATATTTCGTCCTTTGATACTTTCCCCAAAAAATGTAGTGATAAGGGAGATTTCGACTCGGATAGGAAATATATAAAATGAATATTATAAAACGTAAACATAAAATTTCCACTTTTAATTTTTAAATTTCGAATGATCTTTTCTTGAAAACCATAACACTTAGATATATGGTTTATTCCGGGACTTATGGTGAAATTTGGTGTAGATTATTTCTTCCTTTAACAGTTTCAGGCTAAAACGAATTTGTATGGTGCTTTCAGGCAGCAATTCGAAAAAAGCCAATAAAAAATTTATGAAAAAAATTTCAATTTTTTTCGCTTTATTTTTGCCAATATTAATGCAAATATTTTTGGGGTATATAGTGGAAATAGCGATTTCTTTTCGTTAGAGACCTATAGTGGAATTTGACGAGGAATTTATTCGCCTTTGACGTAATTTTTCTAAAATGATGTTTTGTTGGAGAATTTGCCATAAACTCATATGAAGTACAATTTTAACCCTAAAATGCCTGTTTAATATTTACGAATTTTTGGCGTTTAGGTTGGATTTAGAGTTTTGATGTGTTCCAGGACCTATAGTAGAATCTTATGACAAATAATTTTGTAGAATATTTTGACTTGTTACGATGTCGTTAAAATGGAGATTTTAAGCATTTTCGGGGAAAAAGGACCTAAAAGACCCAGTTTTTGACTGGCTCGAGGGTTAAAGTGTTTTACTAAAATAATCCTCTTATTGTTATCAATAATATTACCAAAGATACTACATGCCTAAAATGCATAGATATCAAGAAATCTTAATTTGGAAATTTAAAAAAAAAAACAGTAAAGAAAGTCTTAAAGTCGGGCGGGACCGACTTTATGGTACCCTACACCACTTTGCTAATTTAGTAGAGCTCCGCATAACAATTAAAAATTTTTATGGGAGAATTCAATCATACACGCCATGATTATAATTATAATTTAAAGTTCAAAGGACTAAATATGCCGAAGCATTTGCATCTTTTAAATTCGGACTTGTATTGCCCATTTGGTGCACAATTAATTTGAAATCGGATAAAGATATATATGGAAGCTATATCCAAATCGGAACCGATCTCGATCAAATTTGGCAAAGATATCTCTGAGCTGTATTTCATATATTTCCCTGAATATCGTAGTTACGGAGTGCATATTACGGCTGTGGGTAACAAATATAACAAATCGGATGAACAGTATATATGGGAGCTATAGCTATATCTGAACCGATCTTCACCAAATTTGACATACTAGCTTCTAAACTCAATTCGGTCGTAACTGTCAAATTCCATCCCATTTGGACAAATATTAGACAATTGGTGCACAATAAAAAGTAAATCGGACGAAGTTATATATGGGAGATATATCCAAATCTGAACCGATCTCGATAAAATTTGGCAAATGTATTTCTGAGCTGTATTTGATATATTTCCCCAAATATTGTTGTTACAGAGTGCATATTACGGCTGCGGAGGACAAAAAATAACAAATCGGATGAACAATATATATGGGAGCTATAGCTATATCTGAACCGATGTCGATCAAATTTGGCATACTTATTTTCAGGCCTAATTTGGTTGTATGTGCAAAATTCCATACTATTCGGGCTGATATTATACGTTTGGTGCACAATAAAAGGCAAATCGGACGAAGATATATATGGGAGCTATATCTAAATTTTGACCGATTATCTTCAATTTCAATGGGGTTCGTTCTTGGGCCAAACAAATGATTTGTGCAAAATTTCGTCTGGATAGGCCAATAAATGCGAACTATACTTTGTTTACAAAAATACATGGACAGACGGACGGACATGCATAAATCGACTCAGAATGTGATTCTATGCAGATCATCAAAAGGAACTATGGGTCTATCTTGTTTCCTTTTGCCTGTTACAAACAAATACACAAAGACATAATACCCTGACCACCTTGTGGTGTAGGGTATAATTATGAAAGAGGAGATTTTGGTCCCTCTATTTGACGTAAATTTTTTCCTATTATTTTTTGTGTACCACAGTGTAATCTACTGTTTTCAGAAACTTCAAAGTCCCATATTTTTGGTTTTCGTGCGAAATTCAGTCATATATTTTTTGTTCTAAGAGAGTACTTATATCTCATATCTACCTTACCTTAGTATCTCAAAATTGTCTAACAAATTTTCACAATATTGTTGTTGATTTAAAAATTTCGCATTGCTTTGTTGATTTAAGTAGTAATTCTTGGCAAAAAAGAAATTATAGAGCTGTGCTAAATTCCCACTGTTGTTATTTTTGCTATTTTATTCATATCTAGTAACCATATGCACATTTTTGCAAAACCCTCCTGCAGACCCCCATCCTCTTTTACTTAATCCACATTTTATAGAGCTATGAGAGCGAGAACCTCACATAGAGACACTAATTATAATGTAGGTAGTTGAAATTTTGTTGTTCTTCTTTTATCGCAATTTTGCCCTTTTACTCATTTCCCCCTCTCTCTCTCTCATCACATATCTTTGCATATGATATCACTGCAGTTCATACATACATACATACATATACACGTACATACATATGTAGTTAATATCGTATGTTATTTCTGTTGTTTGCATTTTTTCCATTCTGGTTTCCTCCACTTTTCGTGGCAACTAATAAAAGCAAACAACGAAACACAAACAATCAACAACATTTTAAGTATCTCAACAACAACAAAAAAAAGAAAAAAAAACAAACATCGTCATCATCATCGTCGACAGCATGCAACTCACCCATACTACGGCATGCTAAGGCCACGTGTACCACTTTGATATGTAGTACAAAAAAGAAAAACAAATCTGAGAAAGAGTAACCGCGAGAGAGTGGCAGAGAAAAAGAGTTAAAAATTGCTGCTGCCTCTGCCCAAGCCATGCATTTGTATCAGAGACACCGGTTTCGTAAAACTCATCAATCTTTGGTTTGTTGTTGTTGTTGTGGAGCCATTAGAAATGTATCTAAACTTGTTGCGTTCTGCCGTCGCCCCCACTGCTCCAATACAAAAACTAAAAAAGCATGAGCCAGAGAATTTGTGTTTTTGCAAATCTCAACAATTTCTCTCCCTCTCTCCATCCACCCATTTTTTTGCATGAGAAACTTTTGGGGTTGGGTATTGTTTGTGTTGCTCACTTACATGCGTGTTGGTGCATTTCTCACTCTCAGCCTCTTCGTAACAATGTGGGACGAGAGAATGCATTGTTTTTATTTTTGTAACTGTAGTTGTTGGTGCTCTTTGCATTGTGTGGGGAGAAGAGAAAAAAGTGGTTTACTCCCCAAGTAGGGTTACCAAAGCTTTAAACGGCACGAAAATCGGGAATTTTTTTATTTTGAAAATATAAAAACACCTTGGAAAATATAAAAGCCGAATAATCCAATAAAAGTTAATGTTAAAAAAACTACTGTTTGCATCGAGGTTGGAGACAAGTAAAATAGTATCGCTCGGTTTGCCAACAGATGTATATGTCAAAATTTTTTAAATGTTTCTTCAAAAATAAATAGATTTTTATATGTTTTCTTATACGACGTCATTCTTACATAATAATAATTATTTTAATTTTTACAAATTAAAATAATTTTTCATTCAACATTTTTAATTCCAAAATTGGTTTCACAGTTCATTGTCCCAGCAGCTGAATCGATGCGCCTACCTATATTCTTCTACCATGGATTCTTCAAACTGTTGACGCTTTATGGGGGAGGTTCCCAAGCAGTTGAGCAATATTAGGCCAATCTGACCTAAGTCTGATATTAATATACACTGGTGGCCAAAACTAAAGCAACTAAAATAGCAAAGACAATAAATGCCCTGTAACTTCTACAAAAATGAACAAATCGTAATTATTTTTCCAGTTTTAAATGAGGTACTTAATTCACTTTTAAAAGACTAAAAATAAAAACACAAAAATAGTTTTGAATGAAAAATAATATATGGAAAACTAAAATGACCCAATTTTTGCTTGGTCAAAACTAAAGCAACTTTTTGATTTTTTATTTTGAAATAATTAACTTTTGGCTAGTAGTCGATAGCATCCATTATTTTTGATAGCAGCTGCACCCCTACCAGGCATTGAATCTATAACACGCTCAATTTGATCCTTGAGTATGCTTTTCCAAGCACCCTGAATTCTTTAGAAAATGTTGTGTTTATTTCTTTCCGAATCTCGCTTGATCTTCCTTGCTACGGTACTCCAAAGGTTTTCTATGGGGTTTAGGTCAGATGATTGTGCCGGCCATGACAAAACACCGATTTTTGACCACCGCAACCAATCTTTGGCAAGTTTTGATGCATGTTTGGGATCGTTGTCATGCTGAAACGCCCAAAAAAGCCAACTACTTTCCTCAGCGGAAGGGAACATCGTGATTTTTAACACATCTTTGTAAACAAACCGATCCATAACTTCCTTTATTTCATGGATAGGCCCAAGTTCACAGAAAGAAAAAAAGTTCCACACAATTTTTGTCCCTCCCTCATTTCACTGTACCCTTGCCACACTGCGGCTCGTAAAATTATTCATGTCTGAGCCTTTAATATTAAACGTAGACTCATCCCAGAATAAAATGTTTTTCCATTGTGCTGGATTCCGATTAATATTATCGTTTCCGAAAGCCATCCTGGCTTTCCGATTTTTTCAGATATAAATGGCTTTTTTTGGTGGCTTACGGACATGCAGACCAGCTGCCACCACTCGTCTACGCACGGATCATGAGCTCAAATCCAATGATCTCTCTCTCACCAATCCAGTTGAACTCTTAAATTGTTGTTTTTTATTTCTCTCACAATTTGTTGATCAATACGTGCTGAAGTTTTTCACGGCCTTCATCCGTTATAGACTGTTACTACTGATCCAGTTTCAAAAAACTGACTTAGTATACAAGAAATCGCAGAAATATTTATGAAATATTTCTCGGAAATCATTTTCTGTGATAGCTTGTCTTCATAGTCACTGATAATTTGCTGTTTTATTCAAGTACTGTATTTGCTTCTAGCCATTTTTAAACTATTTTTGAGCAGTATTTAAAAAACGGAAACAAACACGTGCTGTTGTAGAAAACTTCTCAAAAATGATTTATGACAAGCGAAATTGTTGAAGGAAGCGAAAAGCTATAAATATAACAGTAAAAACATCTGAAATTGCCGCGATCATATGAATGTACAATAGAGTTGCTTTTGTTTTGTCCACGCCAAAATCGGTTTAATTGACTTTACCATACATTATTTTTTATATAAAAACTAATTTTGGTTTTATGTTTTAATTTTTTTTAAAGTGAATAAAGTGCCTAATTTAAAACTAGAAAAACTTTCGCATTTTCTTAAATTTGAAAAAAGTTACAGGGTATTCATTCTCCTCGTAAGTTCAGTTGCTTTAGTTTTGGCCACCAGTGTATATTATATAAATGTGGAAATATGTGTGAAATATTTTCACACTTCATCTAATGCTGATAAAAATATTGGTATCTGCAAAAATTGAAGGAAATCGAACATTTACATCCAATTTTATTCGAAATCATAAATTTTGATAAATTACATATTAGATATCAGATTTCGGGTTAAGAGAAATATTTTGATGTAGAAAATTGTAAAGCATCGCCGACTTCTTTCGCAAGTTATGACAGGGTGAGGTACCAGAAGGGGTTTGGCAGATCTTGCCTTAACAAAAATATTTAGATTTGTGAAATTTTAAGAGATTTGGATGCTTGTTTCGCTTTCTTTGAGCGTTTTGTTTTTCAAATTCTTGAACCCTATGTGGGGTAGGTACCAGAAGGAATTGTCCGATCTCTACCATCTTTATAACAGATCTTGTGTTGATGGAAATATTGAGATGTGCCAAGTCTGAATGGAATGGGATGTTAATTTCGCGTTTTATGAGCTTCATAGATATTCAAAATTTTTTCCAGAAGGGGTGGATCGATCTTCGCAGCAGATCTTGTGTTTGTAGAAATAATGGGATGCGTGAAATATGACGACAACCGGATGCTTTATTCAGATTTTATAATCGTTTTGGTTATTCCAAACTTTGACCCTATGTGGGGTAGGTACCAAAAGAAATGGTCCGATCTCTACCATCCTTTTAATAGATCTTGTGTTGGTAGAAATATTGAGATGCGCCAAGTCTAAATGGAATCGGATGTTAATTTCGCGATTTATGAGCTTCATAGATATTCAAAATTTTGATCCTTTGTGGGGAAGGTACCAGAAGGGGTGGACCGATATATCCCATCTTCGCAGCAGAACTTGTGTTTGAGATGTGCCAAGTCTGAATGGAATCGGATGTTAATTTCATGTTTTATGAGTTTCATGAATATTTAGAATTTTGGGCCTTTGTGGGGGAGGTACCAGACGAAGTTGATTGATATATTCCACCTTTACACTGGAACTTGGGCTAATGAAAATATTTCGCTGTGTGTAATTTGAAGGCAATGGGACTCTAACATCACATGTTATAAGAGTTATAATTATTCAAAATGTTGACCCTTTGTAGGGGAGGTACTTGATGTGGTGGACCGATATTGTCCATTTTCGCACCTGACATAGCATTGATGAAAATGTTAGGATTTGCAAAGTTCGATCAAAATCAGATTATCGTTTCTCTTTCTGTGCAGAAAATATTTTTTTGAAAATTTCTACCTTTTGGGGGGAGGTACCAGAAAGAGTGGAGCGATACATTCCATTTTCACCCCAGACCTTGGTCTAATAAAATTAATGGGATGTGTGAAATTTAAAGACTATCGACTCTTACATCACATTTTATAAGAGTTGTAATTATTCAAAATGTTGACCCTTTGTAGGGAAGGTACTTGTTGTAGTGGACCGATATTTTCCATTTTTTTCGAACCTGACCTAGAACGGATGCAAATATTAGGATTCGCAAAGTTGGAGCAAAATCGGAATGCCCTTTCTTTCTCTGTGCAATAAAGTATTTTCTTTGAAAATTTCGACCGATTTGTGGGGTAGGTACCAGAAGAAGTGGATCGATATTGACCATCTCCGAACTCGTTCTAAGTTTGACAATAATATTATGATCTACCAAGTTTGGACCAAATCGGATACTTGCTTCGAGAGTTATGGTGCGCAATAGCCAGCCACACAGGGTTTAAAACCGTTATTTCGATGAGACACGTTTTGGTCGTATCAAATGATATATACTCTCTCTAGCCATATGGCTAAGGATATAAAAATAATCCACAAGAAGAATCAATTTTTTTTTAAATTGTAACCAAAAAACATAGGAAGTTTACTGTTGCGCCACCTGTTATAAACAACAGTTTGACTACTGGGACGAACACTCTGTCCTTGAAAACCTTATCTTATATATATTTTTTTGCAGAGAAATACCTTAAATACTGATCCAATTCAATTATATATTGATATTTTTTCAAAGTCCCACATTTCCCCTACTGAATATATTTTTCCCAACTTGGCTACCCTATGAACACGTATGACCCTCTTTATAATTTACAATTACCACAGTATTTTTGTTTTTAACTCTCTTCTCTCATTACGTTCACGTTCAACAACGTCTACGTTGGCATCGATGTCAACACCACCTCCTCTGTTGACGCACTCAGAGTAACAATTGTTGTTTGTTGTAAATTAAATGAAATTGTTTTTGTTACTCTCAGTGCAAACATCAAACAAGAAGATGATGAGCCGAGTGAGAGAGAGAGAGAGTTAACCGCAAATACAATTTCTATTTGCTGAAAACCTCGGTGCCTACGTGCGAAGCAACGGCATCTCTGTGTATGTGTGTTGGTGTTTTGATAATATTGAAAACAAAGTGCTTGCCGCTGCCGGCGTCGCCGCCTCTGCGGCTTGGCTCTCTGCCTGCCACCATTGTAAACAAAGAGTCATTGAACTTTGTACGAATTTTTTTAAAGTTTTTCTTTTTTTTTTGCCTTTTGTCGACGATGGGCTTTTTCTTCTTTAGGTGTGTTTTGACCGGCCTGCCAGCCGCCTGCCTTTTTGGGTTGGCTGGCTATCGGCGCGGCTGCATTCAGCCGCCGTTGTTGATTAGAAATCATAATTTTACAAAAAGCATAATTTTACAAAAATTTTCGCATTTTTACATCATATTTTGTAGATTTTATTTGAAAAAAAAAAAATCTATTGCGCCTGCTCTGTTTGTCTTTCTCTTTTGACAGTAGAGAGAAAAGCAAGGCTCAGTGGTTATTTTTGACATTTAATTTGGTGCAAAAAAAATAATGTCCTAATGACATTTGTTATGACTTTCTCACAAAAAAAAAAGAATGAAATGGAACCACAACAACAACAATTTGAGTTGAGTATCACATGTAGGTAACAGCCGCTCATTGAATTGTGGTCGCGTGGCATTTTCTCTTTTCGCCTTGTTTTTGGTTTTCGTTCTATTGTTGTTGTTGTTGTGTGTTTCACACCCACATGCTAGATATTTCTTTTATTTTTATTTTGTTGCCATTGATGGCGTATGATGACATTTATAAAGGTTGCCAACACCGAATATACCACAAATGAATATGATTTTGTTTGTCATATGTGCACACTTTTTGCATTACTGGTAATGACAACAACATAGTCTTTTACACTGTGCAACAAAATACATAATTACAGAAAAAACATTAGATCTTAAAACACAAGAAAACCACATTTTAGCGTTATTTTGGTAGTTCTCATGAATTTAGGCAAAATTCTCCTACAAAACATAATTTTAGAAGGATGACATCAAAGACAAAAATATTCTGCACCAAATTTCACTATAAGTCGCCAAAGAAAAGAAATCTCAATCTCTATTATATACCGCGGAAATATTTGTTTCAATTATGCCCAAAATAGCAAAAATATTTCTCATTTTTTCATCGGTCTTTTTTGAGGGGATGCATAAAAGTGACATATAACTTCGTTTTAGACAAAAAGTGTCAAGGCAGAAAATAATCTGCACTAAATTTCACTATAAGTCTCAGAATAAACCATATATCTATGGATAATCGTTTTTAAGAAAACTCCTTTCGAAGTTAATAGATTAAAAGTGGAAATTAAATGTTACGTTTTTTGAGGGTTTTTTTTGCAGGTTTTCAATCTGGGTCAAAATCTCCCATAATACTTAGGTTTTTGGGGAAAGTGTCAAAGGAAGAAACATTTTAGATCAAATTTCAGAACGAGTCTCTGAACAAAAGAACTGTCTAAACTTAATATGTGATATTAAAAAATGCCATCAATTTTGGGTCCAAATTTCCCCTCCTTTTCATATTTTTTTTAAATAATTCGCTTTAGATATCTTAAAATCCTTGCATTTTTGGTAGCAAGTCAAAATATTTCACAAAATTATTTAGCATAAAATTCTACTATGGGTCCCAGGATATACCAAAACTCCAACTCTAACCCAAACGCCAGAAATTTACAATTATCAAAAGCACATTTTAAAATCGTACTTCTTATGAGTTTATGCCAAATTCTCCTACAAAACATAAGTTTACAAGGATGGCCCCAAAGACAAAAATATCCTGCATCAAATTTCACTATAGGTCACCAAAGAAAGGAAATCTCTAGTGCCATTACATATCATGGAAATAATTGTTTTAAATGTTCGAAAAAAAAAAACGCGAAAATATATCTTATTTTTTTTTTTCGTTCTTTTTCGATTGGATGCATGAAAGGGACATAAAAATTCGTTTTAGGCGGAAAGTTTCAAAAGAAGAAATAATCTGGACCAAATTTCACTATAAGTCTCTAAATAAACTATACACTGGTGGCCAAAACTAAAGCAACTTAAATAGCAAAGACAATAAATGTCCTGTAACTTTTACAAAAATAAACAAAGCGTAATTATTTTTCTAGTTTTAAATGAGGGGTTTAATTCACTTTTAAGAAACTAAAAATAAAAATACAAAAATAATTTTGAACGAAAAATAATATGTGGAAAACTAAAATGACCCAATTTTTGCTTGGTCAAAACTAAAGCAACTTTTGATTTTTTATTTTAAAATAATTAAATTTTGGCTAGTGGTCGATAGCATAACCATTATTTTTGATAGCAGCTGCACACCTACGAGGCATTGAATCTATAACACGCTCAATTTGATCTTTGGGTGTGCTTTAGAAAATGTTGTGCTTATTTATTTCCGAATCTCTCTTGATCTTCCTATCTACGATACTCCAAAGGTTTTCTAAGGAGTTTAGGTCAGGTGATTGTGCCGGCCATAACAAAACATAAATTTTTGACTAACGCAACCAATATTTGACAAGTTTTGATACAAGTTTGGGATCATTGTCATGTTGAAACACCCAAATCAGCCGAATATTTTACTCAGCGTAAGGGAACAACGTGATGTCCAACATATCTTTGTAAACAAACCGATCCACAACTTCCTTTATTTTATGGATAGGCCCAAGTCCATAGAAAGAAAAACAGCGCCACGCCATTTTTGACCCTCCCTCATGCTTCACTGTACCTGTGCAACACTGCGGCTTGAGTCCTTCATTTTTTGGTCTTCTCACCGTAAAATTTTTCACGTCTAAGCCTTTAATATGAAACGTAGACTCATCCCAGAAATAATGTTTTTTTCCATTGAGCTTGATTCCACTTAATATTATCGTCTCCGAAAGCCTTTTTGATTTTTTCAGATATAAATAGTTTTTTGATGTCTTACGGGCATCCAGACCAGCTGCCACTACTCGTCTACGCACTGATCTCGAGCTTATATCCAATGATTGCTCTCTCACCAATCCAGTTGAACTCTTAATTAGTTGTTTTTTATTTCTCTCACAATATGTGGATCAGTGCCGGCTGAAGTTCTTCACGGCCTTCATCCGTTATGGACTGTTACTACTGATCCAGTTTCAAAAAACCGACTTAGTATACAGAAATAATTATGAAATCACATAAATATTTATGAAATATTTCTCGGAAATCATTTTCTGTGATATGTTGTTTTGATAGTCACTGATAATTTGCTGTTTTATTCAGGTACTGTATTTGCTTCTAGCCATTTTTAAAATTTTTTTGGGCAGTACTTAAAAAACGAAAAGAAAAACATATGCTGTTGTAAAAAACTTCTCAAAAAGGATTTATGACAAGCGAAATTGTCGAAGGAAGCAAAAAGCGATAAATATCACAGTAAAAACCACTGAAATTGCAGCGGTTATATGAATGTACAACAGAGTTGCTTTTGTTTTGTCCAAGCCAAAATCGGGTTAATTGACTTTACCAAACATTATTTTTTATATAAAAATGAATTTTGGTTTTATGTTTTAGGTTTTTAAAAAGTGAATAAAGTACCTAATTTAAAACAAGAAAAACTTTCTCATTTTCTTAATTTTTGAAAAAGTTACAGGGCATTCATTCTCCTTGTAATTTCAGTTGCTTTAGTTTTGGCCACCAGTGTATATCTAAGTACTATAGTTTCTAAGAAAATTACATTCGAACTTTATACATTAAAATAAGAAAATATATGTGAAAATTTTTTGAGGGTTTTTTTTTACACGTTTCCCATCTGAGTCAAAATCTCCCATAATACTGCATTTTTTGAGGAAAGTGTCAAAGGAAGAAATGTTCTAGAACAAATTTCATTATGAGTCTCTGAACATAAGAAATTTCTAAAATTAATATTAAAAAAATTAAAATTAAAAAAAATATATATCATCAATATTACGGTTCCTTTAAGTTAAGGCTATATGAGGGGCACCAAAAAAGTTTTGACTAGAGAACCCAATATACTTTTGGTCTAGATTTGATCTACTAACCGATTATTATCAAATCCACTTTGAGTTACCTACACTTCAAATTGGCGATTGTCAGTGAAATTTAAATATAATTTTCAGCAAATTTGGAAAAAGTGATAAATTTGCCGAAAATAAAGATTAAATTTTTATAAATCAAAATTTATGATATTTTTTCTATGGTCCACATTAAGTTTACGCATTTCTGTTCTTCAGAGACTCTTGATGAAATCAAATCTAGAATATTTCTTCTTTTGACTCTTGCTCCGAAAAATGCTGTATTAAGGGAGATTTTGACTCAGATTGAGTCAATTAATTAATAGGCAAAAACGTCAGCATATAATTTCCCCCCTTTTAATGTTTAAATTTTGAGTGAAATTTCCTCTATAACTATTACACCTAGATATATTATTTATTCTGAGACTCATAGTGAAATTCGGTGTAGAATATTTCCTCTTTTGAAACTTTTTGTCTACAACAAAGTTTTGTGTTATTTTCATGCGCCAACTCGAAAAGAGACCGAAAAAAATCATGAAAAACGATGGAAATATTTTTTCTTTTTTTTTTTGGCAAATTTAATTCAAATATTTTCATGGTATATAATGGAAGTACAGAGATCTTTTATTTGGTGACTTAGAGTGAAATTTGATGCGGAATATGTTTACCTTTGACGTTATCTTTTAAAAATAATGTTTTGTAGGAGAATTTTGCATAGACTCTTATATGAAGTACGACTTTACCCCTAAAATGTGTTGCTAGTATTTTTTAATTTCTGGTTTTAAGGTAAGATTTAGAGCTATAAAATGTGGATTCATGTATCTATGTTTTGCTAGCAACAAGTGTTTTGAGTTTTTTCGAGGAAAACAATCAAGCCCAAAAAAAATATAATAATTAGAAATTTTTGATTTATTATTATTGTTTGTTTTCAACTACTTCCGTTTTCTGAATTTGGAAAATTTATGATACCCACTAACACTATCCAAGTGCAACCCCAAATATTTCCTCTCCCCCTACCCTCCCTTCTCTTTATCTCTAACACTAGCCGAAATGAACCTCCCGCTCTTCTAGGTATTGGTAGTAAATCCCACAGACCTTAAAAACGCCCCCTACAAATTGATTTCTGTTTTGTGTTTTTGTTTCTACTCCTTTATATTTTATCTTATCTACGCTTCCTATCACCGTGCACTTATTTTATCAACGTTCTCTAATGCTGCCGCACACACGTGTTCATTGCACTTTTCGGTGGCGACAAAACAGAAGATGAGGAGGTTTTTTTCTGTTGAGCATTTGTTACCGGGTGGGTGCTCTGTCGGTCAACCAGACAGATAGACGTTTACATTTGTGTCTGGTGGTTGGCCTCATTTACTTTCTTTCGGCATTGCTTGCATTTCACTTCCCCTCTTCTTTCTTTCTATCAGTGAGTATTCTTAACGACTTGTGTCACTTACATTTATTGACATTAAACAGCTGTTTGATTTGACAGTTGTTTTTTTTTTTTTTTTTCTATTTTTTTGTGTTTCTGAAGATAACACTTGAAGTTCGAAAACTAACAACAACAAACACATAATCAATAAATTTTTGTTGTTGGCAAGTGCTTGGGAACAGAAGCACTGACTGTTTGGCTAACGACATTTAGACAACCAACAATAACAACTGTTTTTTGTTATCTTCACTGTTTTGAAACTAATTACCGTTAAACGAAAATATCGGTTTAGCTATTCCAAATTTTGTTCTTGGTGTTGTTATTTAAATGAGCCGTTTAATTAGTGTGGCAGTGGGTTAGAGCGATAATAATTTTAAATACTCGATTTTTTTTTGTTATTCAAACGAATTTAGTATTGGAAACAAAAAAAATGTATGTGTAAATAAATTTTTCATTGTGTTTAGGTAATGTAGATACATTATCCGTGGTAGTTGAGTGTTGTAGATAAATTTTTCATGACATTTGGATAATGAAGATACATTATCCGTGATATTTGAATAAAGTAGATATATTTTCCAATGTGTTTTGGTAATGTAGATACTTATCCGTGGTTCTTATATAGTGTAGATTCATTATTCGAGGTTTCGTAATGGTGTAGATACATTTTCCTTTGTGTCTTGATAATGTAGATACTTTATCCGTGGGTTTGGTATAGTGTGTATACATTTTCCATAGCGTTAAAATAATGTAGATACTTTATCCCTGGTTCTAGTATAGTGTAGATACATTATCCTTGGTTTTAGAATGGTGTATATACATTTCCCTTTGTACTTAGATAATGTAGATACTTTATCCGTGGTCTTGGAATAGTGTAGATACGTTATCCATTGTGTTTTGATAATGTAGATACCTTATCCGTGGGTTTGGTATAGTGAAGCCACAATTTCCATTGGGGTTTGATAAAGTATATATCTTTTCCGTGGGTTTGGTATAGTGTAGATACATTATCCTAGGTTTTGGAATGGTGTAGATACAATTTCCTTTGTGTTTAGATAATGTAGATACATTTTCCTCTGTGTTTCGTTTTATTTAAATAATGTAGATACGTTATCCATTGTGTTTTGATAAAGTAGATGCTTTATCCGTGGTTTTGGTATAGTGTAGATACATTTTCCTCTATGTTTATATAATGTAGATACAATTTCCTCTGTGTTTAGATAATGTAGATACATTTTCCTCTGTTTTTAGATAATGTAGATACGTTATCCATTGTGTTTTAATAATGTAGATACTTTATCAATGGGTTTGGTATAATGTAGATACATTTTCCAATGTCTTTGGATAATGTAGATACTTTATTCGTGGTCTTGGAATAGTGTAGATACATTTTCCTCTGTGTTTAGATAATGTAGATACGTTATCTTTTGTGTTTTAATAATGTAGATACTTTATCAATGGGTTTGGTATAATGTAGATACATTTTCCAATGTCTTTGGATAATGTAGATACTTTATCCGTGGTATTGGAATAGTGTAGATACATTTTCCTCTGTGTTTAGATAATGTAGATACGTCATCCATTGTGTTTTAATAATGTAGATACTTTATCAATGGGTTTGGTATAATGTAGATACATTTTCCAATGTCTTTGGATAATGTAGATACTTTATTCGTGGTCTTGGAATAGTGTAGATACATTTTCCTCTGTGTTTAGATAATGTAGATACGTCATCCATTGTGTTTTAATAAAGTAGATACCTTATCAATGGGTTTGGTATAATGTAGATACATTTTCCAATGTCTTTGGATAATGTAGATATTTTATCCGTAGTCTTGGAATGGTGTAGATACATTTTCCTCTGTGTTTAGATAATGTAGATACGTTATCCATTGTGTTTTAATAATGTAGATACTTTATCAATGGGTTTGGTATAATGTAGATACATTTTCCAATGTCTTTGGATAATGTAGATACTTTATCCGTGGTCTTGGAATAGTGTAGATACATTTTCCTCTGTGTTTAGATAATGTAGATACGTTATCCATTGTGTTTTAATATTGTAGATACTTTATCAATAGGTTTGGTATAATGTAGATACATTTTCCAATGTCTTTGGATAATGTATATACTTTATCCGTGGTCTTGGAATAGTGTAGATACATTTTCCTCTGTGTTTTCCATTGTGTTTTAATAATGTAGATACTTTATCAATGGGTTTTGGTATAATGTAGATACATTTTCCAATGTCTTTGGATATTGTAGATACTTTATCCGTGGTCTTGGAATAGTGTAGATACGTTATCCATTGTGTTTTAATAATGCAGATACTTTATCCATGGGTTTGGTATAGTGTAGATACATTTCCCAATGTCTTTGGATAATGTAGATACTTTATCCGTGGTCTTGGAATAGTGTAGATACATTTTCCTCTGTGTTTAGATAATGCAGATACGTTATCCACTGTGTTTTGATAATGTAGATACTTTATCAATGGGTTTGGTATAAGGTAGATACATTTTCCATTGTCTTTGGATAATGCAGATACTTTATCCGTGGTCTTGGAATAGTGTAGATACGTTATCCATTGTGTTTTAATAATGTAGATACTTTATCAATGGGTTTGGTATAATGTAGATACATTTTCCAATGTCTTTGGATAATGTAGATACTTTATTCGTGGTCTTGGAATAGTGTAGATACATTTTCCTCTGTGTTTAGATAATGTAGATACGTTATCTTTTGTGTTTTAATAATGTAGATACTTTATCAATGGGTTTGGTATAATGTAGATACATTTTCCAATGTCTTTGGATAATGTAGATACTTTATCCGTGGTATTGGAATAGTGTAGATACATTTTCCTCTGTGTTTAGATAATGTAGATACGTCATCCATTGTGTTTTAATAATGTAGATACTTTATCAATGGGTTTGGTATAATGTAGATACATTTTCCAATGTCTTTGGATAATGTAGATACTTTATTCGTGGTCTTGGAATAGTGTAGATACATTTTCCTCTGTGTTTAGATAATGTAGATACGTCATCCATTGTGTTTTAATAAAGTAGATACCTTATCAATGGGTTTGGTATAATGTAGATACATTTTCCAATGTCTTTGGATAATGTAGATATTTTATCCATAGTCTTGGAATGGTGTAGATACATTTTCCTCTGTGTTTAGATAATGTAGATACGTTATCCATTGTGTTTTAATAATGTAGATACTTTATCAATGGGTTTGGTATAATGTAGATACATTTTCCAATGTCTTTGGATAATGTAGATACTTTATCCGTGGTCTTGGAATAGTGTAGATACATTTTCCTCTGTGTTTAGATAATGTAGATACGTTATCCATTGTGTTTTAATATTGTAGATACTTTATCAATAGGTTTGGTATAATGTAGATACATTTTCCAATGTCTTTGGATAATGTATATACTTTATCCGTGGTCTTGGAATAGTGTAGATACATTTTCCTCTGTGTTTAGATAATGTAGATACGTTATCCATTGTGTTTTAATAATGTAGATACTTTATCAATGGGTTTGGTATAACGTAGATACATTTTCCAATGTCTTTGGATAATGCAGATACTTTATCCGTGGTCTTGGAATAGTGTAGATACATTTTCCTCTGTGTTTAGATAATGTAGATACGTTATCCATTGTGTTTTAATAATGTAGATACTTTATCAATGGGTTTGGTATAACGTAGATACATTTTCCAATGTCTTTGGATAATGTAGATACTTTATCCGTGGTCTTGGAATAGTGTAGATACATTTTCCTCTGTGTTTAGATAATGTAGATACGTTATCCATTGTGTTTTAATATTGTAGATACTTTATCAATAGGTTTGGTGTAATGTAGATACATTTTCCAATGTCTTTGGATAATGTAGATACTTTATCCGTGGTCTTGGAGTAGTGTAGATACATTTTCCTCTGTGTTTAGATAATGTAGATACGTTATCCATTGTGTTTTAATAATGTAGATACTTTATCAATGGGTTTGGTATAGTGTAGATACATTTTCCATTGCTTTTAGATAATGTAGATACTTTACCCATGGTCTTGGAATAGTGTAGATACATTTTCCTCTGTGTTTAGATAATATAGATACATTATCAGTGGCACTTAAATAATTTAGATGCTTTCTCCGTTGGGTTTAGATACTATAGATACATTTTCCATTGTGTTGGGATAGTGCAGATACATTTTCCATTGCGATGGGATAGTATAGATACATTTTTCTTAGTGTTTAGATAATGTAGATACATTATCCGTCGTAATTGAGAGTTGTAGATACATTTCTCATGACATTTGGATAATGTAGATACATTATCTGTGGTATTTGAATAATGTAGATTCAATTCCCATTGCGTTTAGATAAAGTATATTCATTATCCCTGATTTTGAAATAGTATAGATACATTTTCCTCTCTGTTTACACAATGTAAATACATTATGATATAATTTCATTGGTTAATCTTTTTTAAATTGAAAATCCCCTATTATTTTCCTGAACATCTAACTGTAATACCGCCCAAATTCCCACATAGATAAATGTCTTTGCAAAAAAGCAAATCCTTTATAACCCACACACACTTAAATTTTTGCACTACACCAAATCCATCCACGTGATGTGCATTCGAAAATGCGATAAACATGCCATGCCAGATACCGAATAATTCCATACCCATGTATTGGATATTCCCCTCCCCCAAACTAGGCTCCTCTCCTCTTCGTCTCTCTTGGTCACAAAGTACACCTCTAAATTTGTTGTTTTTGTTGTTCTAGTTTGGCTTTTATTTTGCAAATTGAACGTGTTGTATGTAGTGCTCTTGTCCATCCCTGGCTATTATAATGGAAATCTATTTTTAGCCTGCGGTCACTTATTGTGAATGAAGAGCAAGCAGCATATGCGCGTTCGTCGGGATTTGAATTTTTGTTTTTTTCTACTACATGACCATGCTGACGTTTAACTTATTCAAAGGATAATTGAGTAGTGGTCGAGTGTGTGTGTGTGTGTGCGTGCGTGGAATAATTCATTTGTTGTGGGCAGTTCGTGGGCTATGTCACGTAGTAGGACTAATTGTTTAAAAAGCAACAGAAGAAAAGCAATTGCGTCATGCGTTGGCTTGTGAAAATGTCATGGATATATTTCGTAGATAATAGTTTAGATAATTTAGATAAGTCATCATATATATGATGTTTGGATATTACATATAGTTAATTGAGGATGTATTGGTAATGTAGATATATTATTTGTTACGTTTGGATAACGTAGATACAATATCCTTGCTCGAGATACATTATACACAGTGTTTGGATAATGTAGATACATTTTTCATAGGGCTGGGTTCGTATAGATAATATATCCGTTATGTTTGTATGTTATAGATACATTATCCATATTGTATGGATAACAGAGATATATTATGTGTGACTTAGATACATTATTGATATTGTTTGGATAATTTAGATACATTATCCATTTTATTTTGGTAATATAGATATATTATCTATGAAGAATGGACATTATCTATCGTGTTTGGATGAAATAGATACATTATCTTCGGCACTTTTATAGTGTAGATACAATATCCGCAGTGTTTGCTTAGTGTTGATATAGCAAACATACATTATCCATTGCGTTAAGATAACGTAGATACATTTTCCATTGTGTTTAGATAATGTAGATACATTAATCGTGGCATTTGAATGATGTAGATACATTTTCCATTGTGTTGAGATAATGTAGATACATTATCCATGGGATTTGGGTGATGTAGATACATTTTTTATTGTGCTAAGATAGTGTAGATACATTTTTCTTTGGATTTAGATTATGTAAATAGATTATCCACAGCAGTTAGGTGATGTGGGTACATTTTTCATGACACTTAGATAATTTAGATACATTTTCCATTGTGTTTAGATGCCGTAGATAAATTTTTCTGTGTGTTTACATAATGTAGATACAATTTTCATTACACTTGAGTAATATAGATACATTATTCGTGGTTTAGAATGATGTAGATACATTATCCGTGGTTTAGAATGATGTAGATACATTTTCCATTGTGTTTAGATAGTGTAGATACATTAACTGTGGTTCTGAAATAGTGTAGATATATTTTCCATTGTCTTTAGATAATGTAGATAAGTTATCCGTGATGGTTGATTGATGTAGATACACTTTTTATGATACTTGGATAATGCAGATACATTATCCATGGTTTTGTTCTAGCGTAGATAAATTTTTCATGGTGTTCAGATAGTGTAGATACATTTTCGTTGGGTTTAGATAATATAGATGGATTATCCGCAGCTGTTGGGTGATGTAGATAAATTTTTCATGAAACTTGGATGATGTAGATACATTTTCTATTGTGTTTAGATAATGTAGATCCATTATTCGTGGTAATTGGCTGATGTAGATACACTTTTTATGGCACTTGGTAATATAGATATATTATCCATGGTTCAGAATGATGTAGATACATTATCCGGGGTTTTTGAATAGAGTAGATACATTTTCCATTGTATTAAGATAGTGTAGATACATTATCTGTGGTTCTGAAATAGTGTAAATACATTTTTCATTGTGTTTAGATAAGGTAGATTAGTTATCCATGGTGGTTGATTGATGTAGATACACTTTTTATGATACTTGGATAATGCAGATACATTATCCATGGTTTTGTTCTAGCGTAGATACATCTTTCATAGTGTGCAGATAGTGTAGATACATTTTCGCTAGGTTTAGATAATGTTGATAGATTATCCGCAGCTGTTGGGTGATGTAGATACATTTTTCATAACACTTGGATAATGTAGATACATTTTCTATTTTGTTTAGATGGCGTAGATACAATTTTCCGTGTGTTTGAATAATGTAGATACATCATTCGTTGTATTTGAAAGATGGAGATACTTTTTTCATTGTTTTCGATAATCTAGATACATTATCCGTGGTTTTAGAATAGTGTAGATACATTTTCCATTGTGTTTAGATAATGTAGATAAATCAACAGTGGTATTTGAATGATGTAGATACATTTTCCATTGTGTTTAGATAATGTAGATACATTGATCGTGGTAATTGACTGATGTAGATGCATTTATCAGGACATTTGGATAGAGTAGATACATTATCCGTGGTTTTAGAATGTTCCAGATACAACTTCTTTTGTGTCTAGATACTGTAGATACATTATCCGTGGTATTTGAATTATGTTAATGCATTTTTCGTGAAACTTGCATAGTGGAGATACATTATCCGTAGTGTGGGTATAGTGTAGATACATTTTCCATTGTGCTTAGATAATTTACATACATTATCCGTACTTGTTGGGTGATGTAGATACACTTTTTACGATACTTGGATAATGTAGATACATTATCCTTGGTGTTGGTATAGAGCAGATACATTTTTCTCTGTGTTTAGATAATGTAGATACATTACCTGTGTCATTTGATTGCTGTAGATACATTTTCTGTTGTGTTTAGATACTCCAGCTACAGTATTCGTGATATAGATACATTTTTCATGACATTTTGATACTGTAGATACATAATCCGTGGTTTTGTTATAGTGTAGATACATTTTTCTTTGCGTTTAAATAGCGTGGATACATAATTTGTGGCATTTGAAAGCTATAGATACATTTTCTATTATATTTTATATAGTCTAGTTACATAATCCGAGATGTAGATACATTTTTCATGATACATGGATAATGTAGATACATTTTCCATGTTTTAGAATGGAGTAGATACATTTTCCATTGCGCAGAAATATTGTAGATACTTTTTTCTTTGTGTTTAGATAATGTAGATACTTTTTTCTTTTTGTTTAAATAGTGTAGATACATTTTCCATGTTTTAGAATGTAGTAGATACATTTTCCATTGCGTTGAAAAGGTGTAGATACATTTTTCGTTGTGTTTAGATAATGTAGATACTGTTTTCTTTGTATTTAAATAGTATAGATACATTTTCCATTGTGTTTAGATAATGTAGATACTTTATCCGCAGTAATTGGGTGATGTAGATACATTTTCCATGACACTTGGCTAATGTAGATGCATTATCCATGGTTTTAGAATAGTGTAGATACATTTTCCATTGCATAGAAAAAGTGTAGATACATTATCCGTGATATGTAGCCACATTATCCTCCATGTTTAGATAACGGGGATTCATAGTGTAGATACATTTTTCATCCATACGAGATAACCTAGATACAATATATCCATGCTGTTCATATAACTTAGATACATTATCCAGGGTTGGATAAATCCCATCGTATGCTAATTTTTATTTCAATTTACACAAAAAGGAGTCTTCGCTGCAGGTAAATCATGCGTTCTCCTAAAATCCACGTATATACCCTTTGATGAAAGGAAACGTTCAACGACATGCGTCGTCATTGTGTTCTAAATGTTCAGTGCTTGCATGACGGGTTGTTGTTGTTGTTGTCCTGGCTGGATGTATATTTTGCACAAGTAAAACAATGCACTTACATTTGGCTACTCACCCGTCCCACACCCTCCCTCTCTCTCGCACACACACATGCAAACACAGTGAATCGCACGATTCACTGTTCTCCTCCATTCATCATCATCATCAGTATGCCTTGTTGTTGTTTTTGTTGTCGTCAATAAAAACAGTTATTTTTAGATATTTTATTACGCTCTCGTGTGCAAGGCATGCGGCGATTAACTTAACTAACTTGTCGAAGTGTTGGTCGTATTTTTTGCAGTGTTTTGTGCCGCTGTGTGTGTGTGTATGCGTTTTTACACAAAAGTTATTGTTATTGCCGTCAGGTTCGTTTGCCAGGTTGAACGATTTATTGCACAGCTATTCTTTGGTGTTGTGCTGTTGTTATTTCTTTTCACTGACGCATTCGTCTTATGTGTGCAAACATGCAACAGCAACAAAAACAACACCCACTCGATTAAACAAATGAGACATCATTCTAGCCCTATGTGCTGAATGCCTACCTCCCCCATTCCCCCTCTCTCTCTCCTTTGGCATTTCTCACTGGATTTCTTTCTATTGCCCAGCCAGCCTTGCTTGCATGAGTTTGAAGTGCTAAGTGCATTTGCACAGTTAACGTTTTCTAATCACATGGCATTTACCTTAACGACCTCGTGCCTTATACATAGCTACCTACCTACATATCTACCAAAAAAAAAAAAACACAAAACTCATGTAAACTTTTGCTCTGCTCTCAGGACTGGAAACATTCTCTTTAAAAAAAATTCTCCGAACCATGTGAGAGACATTGTAAAGAGTCGAGTTTTGTTTTGAACAAAGACATTTCTTCCCCAGTTATTTTGCAAATGTGAACAGACACACACACACGCATACCAACACACCTACACCGCTTAACAGATTATCCTTTATGTGTCAACTGCCGCTCAGTAGCTGAGCGGTGTGTAGGTGCCACATGAAACAACGTGGCTGCACATCATGCCACAACCGCAACCAAAGGAGCGAAGAGCTATGAAAACATGTCAATGAGGCAATGTAGTCAATTGTTTTTGGGTACGCAAGAGTTGCCAGATTGTTGAGGTTATTAAAGATCCCCGGAAGAATTTTTAAATGTAGAAGACACTCGTAAGGTCTTGTAAACATATAAGACACTCGGAAGCTCATTTAAATATAGAGAACCCTCTTCTAACCATAGAAGACTCTCGAAACGTCTTCTGAACATAGAAGACCCTCGAAAATTCCCGGAAGGTATTCTAAACTCAGAAAACCCTTGAAAAATTTCCTGAACATAAGGCCTCGGAAGCTCTTAAAAACATTAATAAGCCACGAGAGGTTTCCTAAACATAGTTCTTCTGAACATGGAAGACCTTCAAACGGTCTTCTAAACTTCCGAGGGTCTGGTCTTCTGAACATAGAAGACCTTTGAAAGGCCTTCTAAACTTAGAAGACCCTAGAAGGTCTTTTAAAAATATAGAAACTTCTAAACAAAGAAGATCCTTGGAAGGTCTTCTAAACATAGAAGGCCCCTGGAAGGTCTTCTGGGCACAGAAGACCCATGAAAAGTCTTTTAAACATAGGAGCCTTTTGGAAGGTCTTCTAAACATAGAATAGCCTCGGAAGGTCTTCTGAACATAGAAAACCTTTGTAAGGTCTTATGAACTTAGAAGACCCTCGGGAGGTCTTCTAAACATACATAGCCCTCGGAAGGTCTTCAAAAAATGGAAGACCTTCGGAATGTCTTCTAAACATAGAAGACCCTCGAAAGTTCTTCTAAACATAGAAGATCCTCGGAAGGTATTTTAAACTTAGAAGACTCCCGAAAGGTCTTCTAAACATAGAAGACATTCAGGAGGTCTTCTAAATATGGAAGGCACTCGGAAGGTCTTCTAAACATAGAAGAAGCTTGGAAGGTCTTATAAACGTGGAAGACCCTCACGGGATCTTCTAAACATAGAAGCCCCTCGGAAGGTATTCAAAACATAGAAGACCCTCGGAAGGTATTTTTAACACAGAAGACACTCAAAAGGTAAACATAGAAGACCCTCGGAAAATCTCCTGAACATAAAAAGCCCTCGGAAGGTCTTCTAAACATGGAAGACCCTCGAAAATTCTTATAAACATAGAAGATCCTCGGAAGGTATTTTAAACTTAGAAGACCCCCGAAAGGTCTTCTAAACATAGAAGACACTCAGGAGGTCTTCTAAATATGGAAGGCACTCGGAAAGTCTTCTAAACATAGAAGAAGCTCGGAAGGTCTTATAAACGTAGAAAACCCTCAGAGGATCTTCTAAACATAGAAGCCCCTCGGAAGGTGTTCAAAACATAAAATACACTCGGAAGGTATTTTTAACACAGAAGACACTCAAAAGGTCTCCTAAATATAGAAGACCCTTGAGAGGTCTTCTCAACATAGAAGTCCCTCGAGAGGTCTTCTAAACATAGAAGACCCCCGGAAGATCTTCTGACCATAGAAGACTCTCGAAAGGTCTTCTAAACATAGAAAGACCCTCGAAAATTTCAGGAAGGTCTTTTAAACTCAGGAAGGTCTTTTAAACTCCTAAATATAGAAGACACTCAAAAGGTCTCCTAAATATAGAAGACCCTTGAGAGGTCTTCTAAATATGGAAGGCACTCGGAAAGTCTTCTAAACATAGAAGAAGCTCGGAAGGTCTTATAAACGTAGATGACCCTCAGAGGATCTTCTAAACATAGAAGCCCCTCGGAAGGTATTCAAAACATAGATGACCCTCGGAAGGTATTTTTAACACAGAAGACACTCAAAAGGTCTCCTAAATATAGAAGACCCTTGAGAGGTCTTCTCAACATAGAAGTCCCTCGAGAGGTCTTCCAAACATAGAAGACCCCCGGAAGATCTTCTGACCATAGAAGACTCTCGAAAGGTCTTCTAAACATAGAAAGACCCTCGAAAATTTCAGGAAGGTCTTTTAAATTTAGAAGACCCTCGAGAGGTCTTCTTAACTTAGAAAACCCTCGGAAGGTCTTCTAAACATAGAATACCCTCGGAAGGTCTTCTGAACATAAAAGACCTTTGAAAGGTCTTGTGAACTTACAAAACCCTCGAAAGGTCTTCTGAACATAGAAGACCCTTCAAAGGTTTTCTAAACATAGAAGACCCTCGGGAGGCCTTCTAAACATACATAGCCCTCGGAAGGTCTTCAAAAAATGGAAGAACTTCGGAATGTCTTCTTAAGATAGAAAACCCGTCGAAAGTTCTGTTAAACATAGAAGACCCATCGAATGGTCTGATAAACATAGACAACGGAAGGTATTTTAAACGTAGAAGACCCTCGAAAGGTCTTCTGAACGTAGAAAACCCACGAAAGGTCTTCTAAAAATAGAAGACCCACGAAAAATCATCTAAACCTAGAAGACCCTCGAAAGGTCTTCTAAACATAGAAGACACTCGAAAGGTTTTCTAAATATAGAAAACCTTAGAAAGGTCTTATAAATATAGATGACCTTCCGATGGTCTTCTAAACATTGAAGACCATTGGAAGATCTTCTAAACATAGAAGATCATCGAAAGGTCTTCTAAATATAGACGATCCTCGAGAGGCATTCTAATTATAGAAGACCCTCGAGAGGCCTCGAAAGGTCCCCGAGAGGTCTTCCAAACTTAGAAGACCCTCAAAATGTCTTCTAAACATAAAAGCTCTTCTAAACATAGAAGACCCTCGAGAGGCCTTTCAAACCTAGAAGACCCTCGAAAGGTCTTCAAAGCATAGAAGACCCTCCAAAAGTCTTCTTAACATAGAGGATCTTTGGAAGTTCTTCTAAACATAGAAGACCCTCCAAAGGCCTTCTAAACTTAGAAGACCCTCGAGAGGTATTTTAATCATAGAAGAGTTTTTTTTAAGATTTTTCGAAGTCTCTTGTCCCGAAAAAAATTTGATAATTATCAGAATTTTGTAACAGAAACCTCCCCATATGGCAGCCCCACATCCTCTGCAATTTTGTTTAACACGCTCTCTTTTTTGGGATTTATTTTTTTACGAAGTGTGTGAGAGAGAGGTAGAGCATTAAATCGAGAGTAGATGTGCATGAGAATTTGCACGAATGCAATTAATTTTACGCTCCGTCATCATTGCAATTGTTTTTGTTTGAGTACTCAATAAAGAGACCCTCTCAGACGTTGGCTCTCTTTTTCGGCATTGTTGTTTGTTGTTGGCGGCAACTACACAGGTTTGTTGGGACTCTCCACATAAGCTTTTGTGTGTTGCTGAATTTGTTGTTGTTGTAAAGCAAAGTGTGAAAAAATGAAACTGTTGACGAGGACTGGGTCTTGTCGTTGTCGTCGTCGTCGAACATCAATGGGGTTTAAAATGGATTAAAGTTCGTTGGGATACGAAATGGGAGAGGGGGAGAGAGAGGGAAGGAGAGTTGGCTCCTTCGAGCCATTTACGTATTTTGACCAAAAGGAAAAAAAATATACTTAGATTTGTCGATGTTTGCTGTTGTTGTTGTTTTGTTCAGTGCTTTGACTTTGTCGGTCGCTAAGGTCTTTTCCAGGTTGTCTGAAAATGTTGGCTGGCGTCTCCACCAACATCATCATCATTATTGACGTAGAACACATGCTGGGAATTGTTCGCTGTGATGTTTTGGGGTAGTGGTGGGGAGGAGGCGTCTGGGAATGGGTCATGGAATGTTGGTATTGTTCTTTGGGTGTTGTGTTTGGCTCTCATTGTTATGCCAAAATCATCCTCATCATCAGCCAGGCCATTTGTGTTTGGCTCTCGTATGGCGATTTGAGTGTGTTTTGTTGGTTGGTTGGTTTTTGGGGAGTGGGTCTCCCCACCATAAAACCGTTGACGATGATTTGATCTCTTTTCTTTTTTTTTTTTTTTTTTTTGCTTTTGTTGTGTTTTTGCTGTGTTAGTGACACCATGAAGGTGTTTTGTGTCTCAGCTGCTGCTGCTACTGCGGCTGCATTTATGACTGGCGTTGTTGTCGTTGCTGCCTTCTGGCTGCCTTTATTGTGGTTTTAGAACAACACCAAAGGCAGTGTCTGTTCACACGACAACAGCGGCGGCTGCAAAGACATTCACATGCAAACGAAACGAAAAGAAACGAAAAAAGTAAAGCAAAAAAATAAAATCCTAAAAAATACCTAAAGAAAAGTAAAAAAAAAATATTGCATTTCGATTTGTTGTTTGTTGGCTAGTCGTTCGTTCGTCTGTCGTCTACTGAGAATTATTTTTTTTGTTGCTGTTGTTGTTGCAAAAAAATAACACATTCCTAACAACAACAAGAACAACAAAAAACCTTAAGCATTGTTAAAGTTTTTAAATAAAAATAGCAATCATTCGTAAATAAGTTGCTCGCGTGTGCGGTTGGCTGGCTGACAAAACGACAGTGTCTCTTTTTTTGGCAGCAGCAAAAAAAAACCTACAACAACGACAACAACAAAACAGCAAAAAATAACCAAAAAAAAACGAAACATGAGCAAATACATGCAGACTTCTTCAATTCAAATGCAAAACAAAAAATGTCAAACGCAAAATAAATAACTTTAAACAATAATTATTAAAAACAAGTATTTGTTGTTTAACAAAAAAAAAAGAGAAAAAAAACGTACATGTAAACAATAATATATTTTATATTTCTACACTTTTTTGAAAAGTTAAAAAAATAAATTAATTAATAAAAAACAAGTAAGAATTATGAATGAAAATAAAAAGGGGAAAATAAAAAGAAATTCATAATAAAAATTGAAAATACAAAAAATAGATTAAATAAAAGCATCTTTCGAACTTTAGTGGACATTAAAAACTAAATAAAAATATCTTTAAATGCTGTAAAAATAAATGACAAATAATAAAAAATATATCTTTAAAATAATTCTTTAAAAAATTAAAATATAATTAAATGAATAAAAATTAAAAACAAAAAATATATAAATGTAAAAAAATATAAATCTTAAAAATAATTCATTAAAAAATTAAATATAAATAGATGAATAAAAATAAAAAAATATATATAAAAACATAAAAATAATATTGAAAACACAAATAAATGTAATTAAAACCTTTTTCAAAATTTAGTAAATATTAAAAACAAATACAAATAAGTTTGAAAGCTCTAAAAATAAAATACAATTAGATGAAAAAAAAAATAAAAAATATTTATAAAAACATAATAAAAAAAAATAATATTTATTATTATTATAAAAATTAATAAATGATAAATAATAAAAAAAGAACTAAACTAAAACTAAACTAAAGAACTACAAATTTATTATTATTAAAAATATATTAAATTAAAAATATTAAATAGATGAATAAAAATAAAAAAAATTAAAAACAAACAAAACTAATAATAAAAAAAATAAGTAAAAATAATAAATAAATAAAAAATAATAAATAATTACAAAATAATAAAAAAAATTAAGAAATAAATGAGAAAAACTAACATATCTAAATTTTAAAAATAATACATTAAAAAAAATGAAATATCTATAAATAAATGAATAAAAATATAAAAAATAATAATAAATGACAAAAGAGAATTAATATCATTTTTTAAAATGATGAAAGATAAACAAAAAGTAAAAAAAGAAAAACAAACAAAAAGATAATAAAAAAACATTATAAGCTAAGTTCGGTGGGGCAGAACTTTTAATAAAATTTTTCAAATAATCCATTGAAGAAAATTATAATATCAATAAAAAGATGAATAAAATAAAAAGAAAATTAAAAATATTAAAAATATAATGTAAAACATAATATAAATAAATAAAAAAATAAATGACAAACAAAAAATTTCAAAATAATCCATTAAAAAAAAACATAATATCAATAAAAACATAAATAATAAAAAAGTAAATAAATAACAAAACCTAAAAAATATAAATTTTCAAAAGGATCTATTGAAGAAAATTAAAAAATAATTAAATTTATAAATAAAAAAACTAACAACATGAACGAAAAATATAAATAAATAAATTACAAAAAAAGTATAAAATTTAAACATAATTTAGGAAAATATTAAAAAATAATAAAAATTACATTTTCTAAGTAATTCATTAAAAAAATGAAATATAAATAGACAAATGAATAAAAAAATTACAAAAATAATAATAAATGACAATTAATGATATAAATTTTCAAAATAATCCATTAAAGAAAATTAAAATATCAATAAATAGATGAATAAAAAAGGTTAAAAACATTAACAAAAAAATAATGAAATTAAATACATAATTGACAAAATTAAAAAAAAAAATAAAATAATCCATAATAGAAAATTATATCAATAAAAAATATTTTTATCAAATAATAAATACAAAAAAAAAATAATAAATTATCCACTAAACAAAAATAATAAAATATCAATAAAAATATGAATAAAAAACATAAACAAAAAAATAATAAAAATAAATAAATGACAAAAACTAAAAATAAAAAATATCAACAAAAAGATGAATAAATATATAAATAAAAAGAAATAATATAAAAAACTACAAAATGTCAATTTTCAAAGTAATCCCTAAAAGAAAACTAAAATATCTATAAATAGATGAATAAAAAAGGTTAAAACATTAAAAAAATAATTAAATTATAAAATTAAATGACAAAAATAATAAAATCAAAATAATCCATTAATGAAAATAATATCAATAAATATATGATAAAAAATAAATGAAACACAAACAAAAGAAAAAATAAAACATAAATAAAAATAATAAAAAATAAATAAAAATAATAAAAAATAAATAAAAATAATAAAAAATAAATAAAAATAATAAAAAATAAATAAAAATAATAAAAAATAAATAAAAATAATAAAAATAATAAGAGAATAAAAAATATTCAGTAAACAAAAATAATAAAATATCAATAAAAATATGAATAAAAAGAAAGAAATAAAAACATAAACAAAAAAAAAAATAATAAAAATGAATAAATGACAAAAACTAAAAAAATATGAATATAATTAAAAAAATAAACAAATAATAAAAAAGTACAAAATCTCAATTTTCAAAATAATCCATCAAATAAAATTAAAATATCAATAAATAAAAAAATAAAAATAAAAACGTAAGTAATAAATAAATTACAAAAATAAAAAAGAATTTAAATTTTTAAATTAAAAAAAATATATATCAATAAAAAGATAAATACAAATAATAAAATAATCCATTAAAGAAAATTACAATATCAATAGATAGATAAATAAAAATTAAAAACATATACAAAAATATAATAAAAAAAAATAATAAAAAAAAATCGTTAAAGAATATTAAAATATCAATAAATAGGTAAATAAAAAAATAATAGCATATAATAAAAAATAAATAAGAAAATAATAAAAATAAATGACAAAAATAAATATTCAAAATAATCCATTGAAGAAAATTATTATATCAATAAAAAGATGAATAGAAATAAAAAATGGAAAACGTAAAAAAATAAATGATAAAAATAAATAAATAACAAAAATAAAAACAATAAAATTTTCAAAATAATCCATTTGAGAAAAGTATAATATCAATAAAAAGTCGATAAAAATAAGAAAAATAAAAATAAACAAAAGAAATAATAAAAAAATAATAAAAAATAAATAAATGACAAAAAATATTTAAAGAAGCAAAAAAAAAAAAACATTAACATTTTCAAAATGGTTTATTAAGAAATAAAATTAATTGCTTAGAATTATGTTCTAATAAATATTAAAAAATAATGAAAACGTATTGATATAAATATAATATTATAAAACTAATACAAAGTAAATTAATCAATAAAAATTGTGTTCTAATAAATTTTAATAAATAATGAAAACGTACAAATATTAAAAATTCAAAAAAAAAAAAAAATTGTTAATATATTATCGTTTTTTATTTCTAGTATAGTTCCAATAAATCTAAATCAAATTTAAAAAAAAAATACTTTTTAAAAAAAATCTAAATTATTTCCGAATGTGGAAAGTCAGATTAAAATTATAAAAAAATCAAAATGTTGAAAAAACAAAGTGGAATATTATAAACTAAAATAAATCCCACCAATCCAAGTCGCCCGCAATAAATATAATACAACAACAAAACTGGTTAGTCGTCAAAACAACAACACTTGAACTAAAAAATTAAAAAAAAAATCAACATTTATTGTTACCGTATTGTTTTATATGAAAATATTTCACTTGAATTTTAAAAAAAAATATAACTGCAAAACATGTGGCAACCCTCATCTCTACCTTCCATAAACAACAAAAGTTCTCTTCCACCGGCAAATAATGCATTATATGCAACAACTCCACCTTTGGCCGCACCTCTAATCACAGCGCCACCTATTGGCCCGGTGGATAGTCATGAAGTGAAAATTCCTCTCAACAAATTTCAAGTGAATGATTTATCCGCGTCCTCGGCAAGTTTTGGTGTCACAAATTCAGCTGAGGCGGCTGTAGCAGCAGCCGCTGCTATGTATTATAACGCCGCTGCGGCAGCCACCACCGTTACCACAAACAATTTATTTCCAAATCCTTTGCCTCCTCTTAGTTTTATGGCCCATTTACAACACTACATGAGAACACGAAGGCCTCACACGGGAGTGGAGAGAGAAGAGGTGCTCAAGCAAACAAACATTGGCAGAGCTTTTGCACCACCAACAACAGCAACAGCTACACAGCTAGTCGCATGTGAGGAGGAGATCACCAATGACACCAGTGTCGCCACAACAGCAACACCAAACAATGGCCACTTGTTGCTGGCTCCATCGACGGCAGGACTAACCACAAATATGCTGATGACATCAGCAACGCAACCACAACATGTGACCCCAACCCCGGGTCCATTGGTTGGTGGCGGTGGTGGTGGCGCCTTGGATATGTTGCCATTGGATATTTTAACCGATACATTTTTGCGTTTAAATGCCTTACATTTAAGCCATATGGCAGGAGGAGTGACAGTGACACCAACGGCCAGCGCATTTCCTCCACCCCCACCCCTGGATTCCATAAATACCACAACTATGGCGGCCGCCGCCGCAGTGGCAGCAGCGGCAACAAGTAAAAGATATAATCATATACCAGGCACGACGTCGGCGACGGCAGCAGCAGCTGCGGCTGCCATGTTGGCATTGCCTCTAAATTTAACACCGCCATCACCAACAACACTTCCGCCGCCTTCGCCACATCATGCTTATTTTCAACTGGAACATCATCGCCAACACCAGAACCAGAACCATCACCAGCTCCATCACCACCTGAAGACATTAAACACAAATTCCCCGGCAATAAAATTAACTACCTCAAAAAAACCAGGCGAGTCATATCGAAATAATGGCAATGCCATTGCCGATGATGATGAAGATGATGATGATGAAGTTCAGAATTATACAACCAAGTCATTGCCGCCAAGATCATCTGCGTTTCCCTCGTTGCCGGTTAAGACGGCAATAAAAACCTCTCAACCAGGAGTTTCCAATTTATTTCGAGCAGCAGAATTACATGATTCTTCAAACTTCATCTCCACCACTTCCTCCTCAACAAACTGTGATCTTCAACGGGCTTTACGCAAACGCACCAGGGAGAGGGAACGCGAGCGGGAACAATACAAACGGATTAAAACAAGCACTCATCATCAACAGCAGCAGCAGCAGAAACACGAACCCCACCACCACCACCACCATCTTCAAAATCTCCGACCTCCATACCTGCCAAATGACGTTAGCAATCAGGAAACCAACAGTCATCGGCTGGACAGCCGGAGCACCCATCAACAGGAGGCTGATGAAGAGGAGGTGGAGGGCGAGGGGTCTTTATTGCCGCCACCCAAAAAGAAATGGATACGTCATTATTTGAATGGTATTTACTTTCAATACGCAATATACATATGTATTTATTTTAAATTATATATTGAAAATAATGGGAGATTGAATTGGTTGGGATGGGAATATATCGTTCAAAACAGGGCCAGGAAAGAGTAGACACTCGTGCCTTCACTGAGACTAATTCTATTCACACTCACAATCAGGACAATTTACAAATAATGTTATCAGAGAATAACAAAATTAAGAGAACATAATTAAGCCGGCCTCTTGTCTCTTCATAAAAATAGGTCTTATATGTGAGGCTTTCTCTTAGGGCGAGAATTTGACATTGAATTATCTGGCCACAGCGGCGTATGAGTAGTTTCAGTAAGGGTGGCGTATGGTTCACATTAACCATACGTCAGCCTATTTCACAAATACTTCTATGAAAAAAGCTCTCTCCTCGCTCTCTCTCAGTACTTTTTTAACCGATGCACCTCTGGGCAGAAATTTATGATTTTAAAGGTCTTTAATTTGTTTTTGGAAGACACTATTTTCTAAGATTTCTTTTCAAGGTTCATTATTTTTTTTAAATATTTTTGAAAAGACACTCATTGCTTTGCAGAAAAAAATAATCTCGAAAGGGGTCTAATTTTATAGCTTATATAGGAGAATTGGTTATATTGAAGTCTCTAGCCACTATTATTTTTTAATAAGGTGATTCATATGCCACATTAACCATACGCCACCCTATTGGCGCAATTATTTCTCTCTCTCTCTCTCTTTCACTTTTACTCTCACTGCTAATCAGAAAATTGTCTTGAAACTATTATTTCCAATTGTTTACTTTTTACTTGACGTATGCTTAACTGGGTGGCGCCCAATTGATTTTTTTTTAATATGTAGGATTTTTTTAGATAATCCTGTATTTTGTGAGGGTAATTTTTTTTAAGGATAATTGAGAATTTTTACGGAATATTTCTCTAAGACATTCTTTCAAGGCCCATCAAATTTTTCAAAGGACAAATAAAGAACAATCGATGAGTTTTTCCACTTCATAGGCGAAAAAATTATCTCAAATAACTTTCATTTGATCTTTTGGAGAATATTTAAATATTGTAGTCTCAGGTCAACCGGGCGTATGAATACTTTTAAGAAGATAACATATGGATCACATTAATCATACGCCAGTCTACTTCATTATTATTTTGAAGATATTTATAATTTGAAATTAAATTTCAAACTGTAGTGAAAACAATTTAGAAAGTATCAGTCTCAACCAATGTTTGTTTATTTACATCGCGGACTTGTTTCGCAAGTTATGAGAGATTGGAAGTATTGGAAATTGTGACCCTTTGTGGGGAAGAGTCGGTACGATCTTCACACCATTTCTTGTGTCAGTAATAATGTTTTGATCTATTAGATTTGAAGAGAGTTGAATGCTTATTTCGTTTTGTTTGAGCATTTTTGTTTTTCAAAATCTTGACTCCTTTGTGGGGGAGGTACCAGAAGGGATGGCCCGATTTTTATAATAGATCTTGTGCTGATGCAAATATTGAAATGTCCAGAGTTTGAATGGAATCGGATGGTTTTTATGATCGTTTTTGCTATTCAAAATTTCAAAACTTTTTGTGAGGGTGGTACCAGAAGAGGTAGACCGATATAATCTCATTTGACACCAGATTTAATAAAAATAATGGGAAGTGTGAAACTTGAAGAAAATCGGATGCTTCTTTGGTATTTTATAGGAGATATAAATATTCAAGATTTTAACCCTTTGTGGGGAAGGTACTAGAAGGAGTGGTCCGATATATTCCACATTTATAACAGATCTTGTATTGGTGGAAATATTGAGATATAAGAACTTTGAAGAAAATCAGATTTCACATTTTACAAGAGTTATTATTTTTGAAAATTGTCACCCTTTGTGAGGTACTAATTTTTTTTTTAGTTTTTACGAACTGTGCTATGTATATTGTTCTAGGCGTGTGATTGTTGGCAATACTCATACGTATTCCAGATTGGCCTTCTCTCTTTAAATTTATTTAATAAAAATATTACTTTTTAATGAGTTTTTAGAATAAAGAATCGCTAAAATCCACATTTTTACAAAAAAAAAAAAATAAATAAATAAATAAAAATAAAATAAATAAATAAACAAATAAAATAAAAACCTCTAATAATGGTTGACCAACAGGGGGTACTAACGAAATTTTTTTGAAAATAAATTTTGAACAATCTTACAATTTCAGTAAAGATTAACATCAGTGACATTTTTAAGAATATTTTCCTAAGAGCCAAAAGGGTTATTTGCCCAATCCCCATGACATGTATTCTAGGCGTATGATTATTGTCAACACTTATTCGATCCCAGGAACGAGATTCTACCTTTTTCTGCTTCCCTTTAAAATGTATTTTTAAGTTGGTAAACCTTTTCCACACAAAAAAATAGATAAAACCTTTCAAAGGGGTCTGATAAAAAATCCGTTAGTTTTTAGGAAAAAACAAAGGCCAATATTAATGTCAAGTTCCATAAAAAAAAATGTAAATTGACATTTTTAAAGGTTTTTTTTAACCAACTACTGATTATTTTTAAAATATTTTCACCAATGGACCACCAACTTTTTTTATAACTTTTTTCCAAGTGCCCAACAGAGATATTGTGTTACAACTTGAGGCGTATGATTATTGTCAATACTCATAGGTACCAAAGAACCATCATATCTTCAAGGGTCATTAAAGACATTAGCCCATTACTCGTCATGTATTCTAGGCGTATGATTATTGTCAGTACTCATACGTACCAAGACACGACATTCCTTACCCTTTTGCTGCTTCCCTATAAAATTTATTTCAAAGTTAGCCTTAAAAATTCGTTGTTTTTTTTTTTTTTAAGAAAAAAAAATCAAATGTTGAATTCCATAGACAAAAATAGCAGTAAATGGAATTTTTAAGGTTTTTTAATAACCAACTACTTCAACAGCCCTGAATATTTTAAAAATATTTTCAATGGATCATACTTACCCGAAAATTACCCTTTTTTAATTTTTAATTCAAAAACCTCCTTGGAGTCGATTTTTCGGAAGAAAAAAGATTTGAAAACCATTTTGTTCATAGACCAGAAGGGCAATAATTGGCATTTTATTTAATTTTCTTGAAACAAAAAACTGACAAATCTGATTTACTTAAAAATAATTTTCATGGACTCTAAATTTACATTAATTTTTTTTTTTTTTAGATTTTTTTTTGCAATTACCAACAGAGATGTGTCATTGCTTTTTATGTATTTTTTTTGGGCGTATGATTATTGTCGGTACTCATACGGACCAAATAACGAACTTTACTATTTCTTTTTTCTCTTTAAAAATTCATTAACAACATTTTTTCAAAGGCCCTCAGAGATATTTCCAATTAGCTATTATTTTTTTCTGGGCGTATGATTACTGACAAGACTCATACGTGCCCATTAAGGGCCTTCACCCTGTTGTTGCTTCCCTTTAAAATTTATTTTTAATTAGCAAACCTTTTTCGCAAAAAAAAAAATAATAAAAAACCATCCAATGGCGCCATTTGAAAATCCCTCCTCAATACATTGTTGTTGTTGTTGGGATGTTTTCAATTCAATTTTTCGTTGCCAATATTGGTTATTTAATTTGTATTTAATTACATTTCTTTTAAATTTAATTTATATAGAAAAAAATCAGCTATTCTTCTCTCTCCCTCCCTCTCTCATTTCTCTTACCCTGAACGTCTGCTTGGCCGGCCATCCCTAGCAAATGAAATGAAACTTGTCGTGACATTCGTTATTCTTCTCTGTTTTTTTTTTTTGTTTTTTGCAATTAAAAACAAAACAAGGTGTGAAACATATTCCTCGTGTGCAGGCACACACAAACACATGCACACACACAGAGAGATATAGGCAGACAGACACCATTGTCTGCCAGCCGGGCTGACTGATTCCAACACCACTTGACTGACAGTAGGACATATCGTAGAAAAAAAAATAATATCAAGCTATTTACCCAGTAATTACCAAAATGTATGTATGTAGCTGTGTGGATGTATGTGTTTGTGTATTTGCTTGTATTTATCTATTTCGTTTTCCTGGCCGACCTGGCCAACCATTTACTTTCTTCTTAACCTCATGCTCACATTGGTTCATTATTTTTTTTGTCAGACAAACGGTGAGCAGCAATTCAGACAACGAGGCAGTCATTCATTCAGTCAGTCAGCCAACCAACCAATCAGCCAGGCAGCCAGCCAGCTCGTATTGTTATTCATCCAAACAAATATCAATTTGAATGATTGACATCTATTAGAGCGCACATGTTGCTCATTAGAATATTTTGTTGAATGTTTGTAGTTGTTGTCGTTCGGTGTCGGTGTTTGGTTGCCACTCTGGCCCCCACACCCTCTTTAACTGACTGTGCCAACAATGTGCCCAGTGAGTGACTACTGCATTTGTGGTAGTTGTTGTTGCTGAATTTTGTGTTTGTTGGTTTTTTTTTTTTTTTTTTTTTCATTTGCTTTTCATTTTGCTTTTCATTTTTAATTTGCATTTATTTAGTTACCGTAAAAGTCCGTATAACACTTAACGCCATGCAAACATGGATGGGATTGAATGAAGACAGTGAGGTGCAAAAAAAAAAAACATAAAAGAAAAGGACATGGAATTTGAAAAAATAAGAAAAAAACCAAAATTGTGTTGTATTGTTTGGTATAGACAGGGTGAGATAAAAAAACTGCAACAAAATCAAACGCCATAATTTTTAATTTTTTTTTTTTTTTTAGAATGAAAGCAAAAATGTCGGAAATAGCATCAAATTTTAGAATAAGTTTAGATTTGTTCGAATTGGTCACCTTTGGCACGAATTATGGCCTTCAATCGGCCAATGAAACCATCACACGCTGCCCGAATGTTGCTCTGCGGCAATTTGGCCCATTCCCGGCGAAGTGCTTGCTTGAGGTAATCGACACTTTGGTATTTTTTAGTGCCAACCTTGCTTTCCAAAATACTCCAGACACAATAGTCTAACGGATTGGTATCCGGAGATTTTTTGGTGGCCATTGTGCGCTGGAAATGAAGCGAGGAACCTCATTTTGTAGCCATTCTTGGGTTGGTGAGGCGTACTGTGTGCGATGGTGGTCGAAAGAGCTTCTCTTCAAATGTCCTACTTCTTTTGGTTCATCCCCCACAGCGATCAAATTTTTTGAATATAACGTTCATAAAATTCGAAATAAACATCCGTTTCACTTCAAATATTACACATCCCAATATTTTTATTAATACAATATCTGGTGGAAAGATAGGACATATGGGACCTCTTCTTCCGGTACCTCCTCCACAAAGGGGTAAAATTTTTGAATAACCAAAACGCTCATAAAATGTGAAATTTGCATCCGATTATCTTCAAATTGCACACATCACATTATTTCTATTAAAACTAGACCAGGTGTAAAGATGGGATATATTGGTCCACTCCTTCTGGTACCTCCCCCACAAAGGGGTAAACATTTTGAACAAGAAAAACGCTCATAAAAACGTTAAACAAGCGTCCAATTCTCTTCGAATTTCACATATCCCAATATTATTATTAACACAAGATCTGGTGTGAAGATGGGATATATCAACCCACAGCTTCTGGTACCTCCCCCACAAAGGGGTAAACATTTTGAATAAGGAAAACGCTCATAAAAACATGAAATAATCGTCCGATTCTCTTTAAACTTCACACATCCGAATATTTCCACCAACACAATATCTGTTTAAAAGATGAGATATGTCGGTCCACCCCTTCCGGTACCTCTCCCACAAAGAGGACAAAATTTGGAATAATTATAACTCTTATAAAAGGCGAAATTAGTATCCGATTCTCTTAAAATTTCACACATCTCAATATTTTAATTAACCCAAGATATGGCGTAAAGATGGAATATGTAGGTCCACCCTTTCCGGTGCCTCTCCCACAGAGAGATTAAAATTTGGAATAATTTTAACTCTTATAAATGGCGAAATAAACATCCGACTCTCTTCAAATTTCACACATCTCAATATTTTTATAAACACAAGATCTGGTGTGAAGATAGAATATTTCGGCCGACTCCTTCTGGTACCTTCCCCACAGAGAGGTTAAAGTTTGGAATAATTATACCTATCATAAAATGCGAAATAAGCATACGATTTACTTCAAATTTCACACATCTCAATATTTTTATCTCCACCACATAGGGGTTAAAGTTTTAAATAACCAAAACGCTTATAAAATGCAAAATAAGCTTCCGATTATCTTCTAATTTCACACATCCCAAAAGTTAACCATCTGACAAGATCTGCTGACAAGATATGTCGGTCCACTCCTTCTAACACCTCTCCCTCAAAGATTCACAATTTTCAATATTTATTTCCCTCATAACTAGCGAAACAAGTCACCGATGCTTTTCAAACTTGGTATATCAAAGTGTTTTTCTTAACCAGAAATCTGATGGGAATATGGAATTTATCGGCCCACTCCATACGGTACCTCCCCCTCAAAAATTTAAATTTTTCACGCCCCAAGATTTTTGTTAGTAATAAATAAATTGGAATGCTTCAGTCCACTATATCCGGTAACTCATGCAAATTTCGACATTTTACAAATCATTACACATTTCATATAAAATGAAGGGTAGGGATCTGGCACGTTGATAAATTTATATCGAAGTTTGGTCAGATACACAATTGACAACATTGGCCCCTCCTTTCGAACCACTCCCATAAATGTTCAAGATTTAGAATAATCATAACGCAAGTCCAAGTATATTTTAATTAATAATCTCACAATGGCTGAGGGTATACATCTGTCGGCAAAACCGACTGATACTTTTGATTTTTTTTTTTTTGTATTTTTATTAAATTATTTCATTTTTTGATATTTATTTATTTATTTTTTAATTTTATTTATTCACTTATTTTTATATTTATATTTTATTTATTTATTTTTATATTTTTTATTTATTTATTTTATTTATTTTATTTATTTATTTTTTTTATTTTATTTATTTTTTTATTTATTTATTTATTTTTTTTTTTTTTGAAAAATAAATTTCTGTTTTTTTCTACAATTATACCCATTTTTATCACCCACTGTAGTAAACTAAACACCAACTACAGTTTGATTACATATATATGTGCATGTATTCATATATCAATTTTTTGTCGAGTGTGCGTGCACGTGCATTTGAGTGTATTATTAGCATTCAAATGGTTTGTGCCCTCAAAAGTTGATGTCATTCTCCTAATGATGACAATAACAACAACAACAGCCACAAGAAAAAATTTGCCAATGTAAATGGCACACATAATACCCACTAGAAAGCCAACAAACAAAGAGTAATTATGACAGAGAGAGGGAGAGAGTGGAATACAACAACTACAACACGTTTATGCAACAATACAAAAATTCTATGGCACACATCAATGCAAAAACACACCCATAGCTGAAAAGGAGATTGCACTTTCTCTGGCTCACCATATACACAGACACACTAACGCTCACTCACATTGAATTGTGAGTATGCACTCTCTCTTGTATCATCTCACCTAGAGGCAGAGTATAGAATTAACTTACGGTATTTTGAGGTTGACCAAATAAATTGTTTGTTGATTTTTTTTTTCGAATTTGTTGTTGTTGTATGTATGTACTATAGCTACAATAATATAAACAAAAATATAATTATTAATTTATTAACAAAATTTGCAAAAAAAAAATTATCAATAATGTCACTACCACTGGCCCATTGGCCATGGATTCTCACTTTCTAGCCAAACATGTGTTGGTGTTTTTGTAATGCAAACAGTTTGTACACGTGCCATCCGTGTTATATGTGGATGTGTGTTTTTCCCTCCGTTGGCATATGCATCATAGATATATTGCTTTGCTATCTATATAGCAAAAAAAAAAAACGGGGGTGCAAAAACAACAGTAAAAAACAATATTTTTTTCTCGCGGAGAATGCAAAAGGAGAAAAGTCAATAATTTAGTTTTATTATCAGATTTAGTTGTTGCTGTCGTCGTCGTTGTTGTTTTTTTTTTATTATTTATTTTAATTGCTGGTGAGAGAAGGCCTGCCAATCATCAACTCAACATCAATTTGCAATTGACTTTTGACGTTGTTCGTTCGTTTGTTTTTTTCCTTTATTTTTTTTTTTTTTTTTTTTTTTTTGAACAAATTAAATTTGTGAAATTTTTTGTTTCATTCAATTATTGGATTAATTGAATTTTTTATATTTTTAGAAAAATTATATATCTCTCATGGAGAGTATTTTTTTTGATTGCAAAATAAATTACAACGTGTGTAAATTAACACCAGCAACAAATGGAACATGCAACGTGCTAAATATTGGGGATATTAGGGTGGATATGAGTTTTTTCTTCTTAAATGAAAATTCATATTTATTTTTGGTTCAAAAAATTACCAAAATCTTTCATAGAAAGGTGACAACATCTCTAAAGCCATGGGAGCGTATGATGACGGTCAGTACTCATACGCCAGAACTAACTACATTATACACGGACAGAGAATTTTATAATCATTTGAGAATTTTGTTTGAAGAAGCATCATTTTAGAAGGATGACGTCAGAGACACAAAATATTCTTCATCAAATTTTACTATAAGTCAGCTTTGTTGGAGATTTTTTGCATAAACTCACACAAAATACGGCTTTAACCCATAAATGTCTTTTTAGTATTTATGAATTCCTGACGTTTGCGTAAGATTTAGACTTTTGGAGTCTTCTAGGAATTTTAGCAGAATTGTATTACAAATAATTTTGTGGCATTTTTGGACCCCCTACGACCCCCTTTAAAAGGGGTGTTTTTAACCATATTTTCATAAAAGGAGACCTTTTGAATACCTAGAGGGTTAAAATCTCTGACAGAAATATTATTCCCCGTTTTGTTATCTCTGATATTGTCGAAGACACTATAAACCAAAAAGGGAACGGATTCCAAGGAATCTTAATCCGAAAACTCTTCCAAAAGAGTGGACTTGTCATGATCCCATTTAAGGGGAGTTTTTAACTGTAGTTTCGAAAAAGGATCAAAAAAAAACCTTTTTTGACTCACATGAAGGTTAATATTTTTGATCGAAATAATCTTCGTATTGTAATCTAAAATATTGCCAAATTTCCTAAAATTCCTAAAATTGACGTATTCCAAAGAATTCTTATCTGAATATTTCTCGAAAGTGTTAAAAAAGGGGGAACTTGCCTCCTTTACAGGGTGAGATAAAAATCTGCAACAAAGTCCAACGCCATAATTTTTATATTTTTCTGTTTTTTTAAATTTTATTGAATGAAAGCAAAAATTATCGGGAATAGCACCAAGTTTTAGAATAAGTTTAGATTTGTTCGAATTGATCACATTTGGCACGAATTATGGTCTTTAAACGGCCAATAAAGCCGTCACACGCTGTCCGAATGTTGCTCTGTGGTATTTTGACCTATTCCCGCCTACGCGCTTGCTTGAGGTAATCGATACTTTGGTATTTTTTAGTGCCAACCTTGCTTTCCAAAATACTCCAGACACAACGGATAGTCCAACGGATTGGTATCCGGAGATGTTGGTGGCCATTGTGCGCTGGAAATGAAGCGAGGAACCTCATTTTGTAACCATTCTTGGGTGGCGCGTGCTGAGCCCTGTTGAAATGTCCAAAGTCTGCGACCAAATGTTTGCGTGCCCCAAGGCTTTAATACACCCTTCAGAATATTTTCGCGATAATATTCGGCATTTATTCTGATGCCACGGCGGAGAGCGACCAGGACAACGAATGTTTTCCCATCGGAGAAAACCAAATTCGGCAGTTCACCACTTTCGGCCAAGCGAATTGAAGCTCTTTAGCTCTTTTGAGCCTATTTTTTTCTCTTGCGGCGTAAGTTCTTGAACTTTTTGGAAGCCACAGAGGCTTTTCCCCGAGTTCATTTTTCAATATTTGCCGAATGAAATATTCAGATATGTTTAGCTCACGAGCCATTTTTCGGTCACTGCGATGTGGGTTTCGATCAATTCGCTTCTTTACTTTTCGAAACATTTCTGCGCACGATAACTCTCGAATGGAGTATCCGATTGGATCGAAACTTGGTACATCATAATATTATTATTAAACTTAGATCGAGTTCGGAGATGGGCAATATCGGTCTACTCCTTCTGGTACATCCCCCACAAAGGTCGACATTTTCGAAAAAAATATTTTCCTGAATAAAAAACGAAAGGATCATTCAATTTCGCTCCAAATTTGCAAATCTCAATATTTGCATCAGTGCTAGGCCAGGTGTGAAAATGGACAATATCGGGCCACTCCATCAAGTACCTACCCCACAAAGGTTCAAAATTTTGAATAATTATCGCTCTTATAAAATGTGATGTAAGGGTCCGATTATCTTCAAATTACACCCATCACAATATTTTCATAAACTCAAGATCTGCTGTTAATATGGAAAATAACTGCCAAACCCTTCTGGTACCTCCCCAACAAAATGTCGAAATGTTGAATATCCATGAAGCTCATAAAACGCGAAATTAACATCCGATTTCATTCAGATTTGGTAAATGCCAATATTTTTATCAACATAAGATCTGTTAAAAAGATGGTAGAGATCGGACAATTTCTTCTGGTGCCTACGGTTCAAGATTTTGAAAAACAGAACGCTCAAATAAAGCGAAATAAGCATTCAACTCTCTTCAAATTTAACAAATCCAAATAATTTTGCTAACACAAGACCTGTTGTAAAGATAATATGTATCTGCCAACCCCTTAGGGCATCTCACCCACAAAAGGTCACAATTTCAATATTTCCCTTAACCAGAATCTGATATGAATATACAATTTATCGAATTCGCATAAAATTGGATGAAAAAATGCAGATACGAATTGAATTCGGAATCTTCCCCACAAAGGGTCAATAGTCTGAATAATCATAACTCAAGGCTGGGGGTATAAATCTGCCGGCAAAACCTACTGATACTATTTTACATGTTATTTCTGAATGATCTGCGATTATTGGTTTTTTAATAGATGTTCAAAATAATTATTAGCAAACCTTAAAAGCTAGGCTTTTGGCTTGAGTAGCGGACTTTTGGTCGTATTATTAACAACATAACACATACGCCACACATGCATCCTATAATTAACATTACTCATACGCCTCTTCAATCAGCCATCAAATGAACTATTTTATATTCATAGCTACCCTGTTTTCTGACTAAAAACCGAACAAAGCCATCAGCGAAATACAGTCTCCTCTGATGTTGGTGTTACAAATTACATCTAGCTTACAATCTCTAAATTACACAATTCTCTAGATTGTTCACCGACTCAATAAAACAGCAATTAATATTACACTGCAGTAGATTTTTTTACAAAAGGTGTCTCATATGGAAAATTACCCATAACGACACTGGCATTTAATTTTTGTTTTTTTTTTTGTTAAATTAAACTATTTCAAATTAAAAATAGCTGCCAGCAAGTCATTTAGATTTTATAAATATTTTAATTTTTATCTATTCTCCACAAAGGTTTAAGGGATTGTGGTGGTGGAGGAGAGAGAGAGAGAGGGAAGAAGGTGGTTAGAACAAGTTGTAGTTGGTTGGTTGGTCTGTTGATGGGTAACGTGCATACGTAAATAATTATATTTCTCTCTCTTCCTCTCCCCCTCTCTCAATCTCTCTGTCTTTCTTGGGGACACGTGTTTTGCATTCAAACTTGTTTTTTTTTGTTCATCGTCATGTAATAATTCACTTTTGTGCATTTCGGATTTTCTCCAAGCCTGCCTTATCCAGCCATCCATCCATGCACACCTCTCAACCATGTGCATATGGCGCACATTTATGACCAATTTAAAAGATTATCAGCCATGCAATTTTTTTGTTGGTTTGTTGTCGTTTTTTTTTACTCTTCTTTGTTTGTTGTTATTGCTTTGTTTTTTTTATAAATTTTATTCGCGCAATCAAATTAAAAAAAAACCCACAACAAGATTTGATTTTTATGGCAAACACGTTTCAAGCCGAACAATTGTTTTTTTTATTACTCCATCGATTTGCCTGCCTGCTAATAGGCGCCATCACATTAAGCCCGCACATGTTTTGGAAGAATAAGTGAGAGCAAGCCAAGGTGTACGGATTGCATCCTTTATAATTTATATTTTAAATTAAAATTATTTAAATTTGTTCTCTACAAAACAGGATGTGAAAAATATTCTCCTCAGGGACTCAGAGAATTTTTTCTATAAAAATAAATTTCTTCAAAGTTCTGAAAAATCTTCAGTGGTCTGAAGATTTTTTCTCTAAAGAAGAAAATGTCCTCAGAGACCTGTGGGAACTTTTAAGCCCCCAGCCATATGGCTACAGGGGGTATATGTCCTTTGTTAAGGTCAAAAAGTGACTTAACTTCTGTCTTCTAAGAGACTTGAGAAATTTTTTCTTTAAAAATAAATTTTTTCAGAGTTCTGAAAAATATTTCTTCAGTCGTCTGGAGATTTTTTTCTGTATAGAAGAACCTGTCCTCAGTGGCCTGTGGGAATTGTTATGCCCCCAGCTATATGGCTACAGAGGGTATATGTCCTTTGTTACAGTCAAAACGTGACTTATCTTCTGTCTTCTAAGAGACTTGATATTTTTTCTATAAAAATAAATTTCTTCAGAGTTCTGACAAATTTATCTTCAGTCGTCTGGAGATTTTTTTTCTGTACAGAAGAACCTGTCCTCAGTGGCCTGTGGGAATTTTTTAGACCTCGGCCATATGGCTACAGAGGGTATATGTCCTTTGTTACGGTCAAAATGTGCTTAATCGAAACAATGGTTTTAGACCCTAGGTCTCTTTGGACCAAATCCGTTCCAAGACATTTGAAACTATCGGTGTCATCCCGTTTATCTGTCTGAAACACTCCTGCTGGTACCTCCCTCACAAAAGGCCAACATTTTCATAGAATATAATTTATCTCATTGAACAAGAGAGGATCTCTATTTTTGTGTTAATTTTGCAAATCGAAATTTTATTACCAGCGCTAGGTCCGGGGGAAAATGGGCAATATTGGCCCACCTAATCTAGTACCTCCCCCACAAGGGGTTAACATTTTTGAACAATTATAACTATTATAAAATGTAAAAAAGAGTCAAATTGTCTTCATATTTGGCACATCTCAAAATTTCTAACAACACAAGATCTGCTGGAATATATTGGAATATATCGGTCCACTCCTTGTGGTACCTCCCCCACAAAGGCGTCAACATTGCGAAAAAAGCTTCCGAATCGCTTCAAAATTTACACATCTCAATACTTTTACTAACACAAGATCTGGTGTGAAGACTAAATATATCGGTCCACTCCTTCTGGTACCTCCCCCACAAAGGGTCCCACATTTTGAATAATTATAACTCTCATAAAATGTAAAATAAGCATCTGTTTACTCTCAAATTCGGCACATCCCAATATTTCTATTAACACAAGACATAGTGTGAAGTTGGAATATATGGGACCACTCCTTCTGGTACCTCCCCCACAAAGGGGTCTAAATTTTGAACAATTATAACTCTCATAAAATGTAAAATAAGCATCCGTTTGCATTCAAATTCGGCACATCCCAATATTTCTATTAACACAAGACATGGTGTGAAGTTGGAATATATCGGACCACTCCTTCTGGTACCTCCCACACGAATGGGGTCAAAAATTTGAATAATTATAACTCTCATAAAATGTAAAATAAGCATCCGTTTACTTTCAAATTCGGCATATCTCAGTATTTCTATTAACACAAGACATGCTGTGAAGATGACCTACATCGGTCCACTCCTTCTGGTACCTCCCCCACAAAGGGACCCACATTTTGAATAACCAAAACTCAAAAAATACGAAGTGAGCATAAGATCACTTTAAAATTCGGCATATTACAATATTTGTACTAAAACAAGATCTGCTGTAAAGATGGGATATATCGGTCCACTCCTTCTGATACCTCCCCCACAAAGGGTCCCACATTTTGAATAATTATAACTCTCATAAAATGTAAAATAAGCATCCGTTTACTTTCAAATTCGGCACATCCTAATATTTCTATTAACACAAGACATGGTGTGAAGTTGGAATATATCGGACCACTCCTTCTGGTACCTCCCCCACAAAGGGGTCAAAATTTTGAATAAATATAACTCTCATAAAATGTAAAATAAGCATCCGATTCTGCTCAAATTGCACACATTTCAATATCTTTACTAAAACAAGATCTGCTGTAAAGATGGGATATATCGGTCCACTCCTTCTGGTACCTCCCCCACAAAGGGTCCCACATTTTGAATAATTATAACTCTCATAAAATGTAAAATAAGCATCCGTTTACTTTCAAATTCGGCACATCCTAATATTTCTATTAACACAAGACATGGTGTGAAGTTGGAACATATCGGACCACACCTTCTGGTACCTCCCCCACAAAAGGGTCAAAATTTTGAATAAATATAACTCTCATAAAATGTAAAATAAACATCCGATTCTGCTCAAATTGCACACATTTCAATATTTCTACTAAAACAAGATCTGCTGTGAAGATGGGATATATCGGTCCACTCCTTCTGATACCTCCCCCACAAAGTGTTCTAAATTTGGAATAACCAAAATGTTCGTAAAATGCAAAATAAGCATCCGATTCTTTTCAAACTTCACAATATTTGTACTTAAACAAGATCTGTGGTAAAGGTTGAATATATCCGCCAATTCCTTCTACTACCTTCCCCACAAAGGGGATACAAATTCTGAATAATTATAAAAAAAATTCTCAGGCTCCTGAGGAAACTTTTTCCTATCGATTTGAAAAATATTACCCTCTATTTTTAAGATATTGTCATTTGCAACTCTACCTCTCCACCCCCATCATTCGGCCATGTGATTTGCCAACTTAGCTCACGTTTTTTTCAATCCTCCACTCGTTGGCTGGCGTCATTTCGAAAAACAATATTTCCTTCATATTTATTTAACCCATTTTTTATGGATTCCATGTAAAACAGTAAAAAAGTGAATTTCAATCTTTGACGAATAGTTTTGCATACAAAAGAATAAATGATTTTCAAAAAATCACAATAACAACAACAACAACGGCAGCAGAAAAATTCTTGAAATTATACAATATTGTGTGTGTTTTTTTTTAGTAGAGTAACCTCTAGCTGAGGATTTATGAATTGGAACTGAATTGAATGCATAATGGACACATGTTTGAAACGGATGTGTTGTTGCTGGTTTTTAGCAAAATGGTTGTTGTAGTCAAAGATTTCTCCATTAGCTAAGCCGGCACCGCTACAACTTGGTGTAAGGGAAATTCACGTGTTTTTCTCATATGAAAGAGTATAGAGAGAGTGAGAGAAGAGTAAAAGAGAAAGGATAGATTTATAAATAATTTCCATTTAATTTAATTTCATTTCAGAAAATTGAGAGAGTGAGAGGAGAGTAAAAGAGAAATTGTTAATTTTCAAATAATTTTCATTTCTTGTTGTTTTAAAGGAAAAATGATTCCCATTTTATTTCAATTATTTAAGAAATTTTATTTATTTATTTTTTGAGTCCCCAGGGTCGTATGAGTAACATTAATTATATAAATGTCCTCTGCGGCGTATGATTTATTTCAATCGCCATCTTCATAACTCATTTATTATACGTTACAAAATATCTATTACGAAGGTTAATGACCGGGGCAATTAATTGCCGTTTTTTGTTGTTGCCATTATTGTTATCGATTATATTTAGAAAGCCAAGAAAAATTATGGCCGCAATAGCTAATCAATGTGTAATAAATAGTATTTAATCAATAGTCTATTTTTTCGATTATAAAACCGGGGGCATTACGTCTGATGATGTTGTAATCTCTCACTGTTACTAACCTGTGATTGCATAAAGGTATTGTTGTAAACGTTTTTTATACCCTCCACCATAGTATGGAGGGTATGTTAAGTTTGTCATTTCGTTTGTAACACCTCGAAATATACATTTTAGACCCCACCCACAAAGCAACTCCGACTGATTATCCGAATCACAAAAAATTGTCCAAAAAAGTCTAAGTGCGCCATTATTCTTCCCCCCGCGAAGCAAGTGTTTGCGCGTCAAGACTTGACTTCGCGGGGGGAAGTCAGTGTAGGCACAACGGCAAGTTAAGACAAGTTCCGGCGCATTGCAGTCACGGCGGACCTGTCATTGTTTGTTTTGATTAGCCAGTGTGCTATTGACCTTGCTCGAGGACGCTTTCTTTTAATTTTTCTTTTATTCCCTCCAATGCCATTTTTAAAAAAAAAAAATCCGATTATCCGAATACTTGATAATCCGAATGGGTCTCGGTCCCCATTAATTCGGATAATTGGAGTTCTACTGTATTCTTGAACAGCATAAAATTCTATGTCGATATAACCACCCGTCCGATTGTCTATCCGTCTGTGGAAATAACTCTAGCTTCCGAACGAAATAAAAAAGGTTGATCAAATTTCACTCGAATCTATATTATGACTGCAGGACTTTTGGTATCGAAAATGGGCCATGTAGGTCCACGTTTTGGTATAGCCCCCATATAATAGTACCTTCCGATATTCGGTGTTTTGATGATTTTAGCGACATTACTTATCGGAATTGTTTCAAATTTGTTATTTAAAGTTCGTAATGGATACTACAGCCTAAGACAGAAAATCGTCTGTGCTGGTCCACGTCTTCGTATAGCCCCCCCTTTAACGGTACCTCCCTATATTCGGTATTTTGATGAGTTTAACTACATTATTCTCCGGAATTGTTTCAAATTTGTTATTTAAAGTTCGCAATGGATATTAGAGCCTATGACGGAAAATTGTCTGTGCAGGTCCACGTCTTCGTATAGCTCCCATATAACGGTACCTCCCGATATTCGGTACATTGATGATTTTAGCGACATTATTCACCGAAAATGTTTCAAACGTGGCATTTGAAGTTCGTAATGGATACTACAGCCTGAGGCAGAAAATTGTCTGTGCAGGACCATCTAAGACGGAAAATTGTCTGTGCAGGTATACGTCTTCGAATAGCCCCCATATAACGATACCTCTCGATATTTGGTACTTTGTTGATTTTAGCTACATTATTCTCCGGAATTGTTTCAAATTTGTTATTTCGAATTCGTAATGGATACTACAGCCTGTGACAGAAAATTGTCTGTGCAGGATCACGTCTTCGTATAGCCCTCATATAACGGCACCTCCCGATATTCGGTATTTTGATGATTTCAGCGACATTATACACCGGAAATGTTTCAAATTTGGTATTTGAAGTTCCTAATGAATACTACAGCCTGTGACCGAAAACTGTCTGTGCAGGACCACGTCTTCGTATAGCTTACATATAAAGGTACCTCCCGATTTTCGGTATTTTAATAATTTTAATATATATTTTTTTTTTTTTGAAAAGTGTCAAATTCGTTGCAAATGGTGGAGGGTATTCAGAGTTCGACCCGGCCGAACTTACGGCTTTTTACTTGTTTTTTTTAGAATTTTTTTCTCACTCACTGAGGTCTATATTTCCACAAAAAAGACCCCTTAGCATACCGAGAAAGTTTCTTCAGAGATCTATGGATTTTTTTTCGTTACAGAAAAAGACTGCTCCGATATCTGAGGGAGTCTTTTCTATTGAAAAGGTGTGAAAATGTTTTTTTTTTTTTTTCTAAAAATAGTTCCATTAGATAGCTAATTTTTTTCTATAGAAAAAAATCTCCCCAAAAATCTGGGAAATTTCTTGACATACAAAAATTTGTCCAGAGAAATCAGAGACCGCATATGTTTCTATAAAAAAGTCTCCTCAGATTTCTGGAGATATTGAAATAAAATATCAAAGGATTTTTTTGATAAAAAAAAGAATCCAGTCAATCAATCAATCCGAGTCAAAATCTGCCTTTAAACTTAATTTTTTGGGACAATTTTTTTTTCTAAAAAAAAAAAAATTGTTTTTCTAAAAAAAAAATTGTTTTTCTAAAAAAAAAAAGCTATGATTTTTTTTCTATAAAAAAGGCTTCTCAGATCTCTAAATTTTTTTTCTATAGAAAAAAGTCTCCTCAAAAATCTGGGAAATTTCTTGACATAGAAAAATTTGTCCAGAGAAATCAGAGGATTTTTTCCATCGGGAAATGTGACCTCATATGTTTCTATAAAAAAGGCTTCTCAGATTTTTGGGGATATCGACATAAAGTGTCAAAAGATTTTTTGATCCAAAAAAAGAATCCGGTTCAAGAATATTCAATCCGAGTCAAAATCTGCCTTTACACTTCATTTTTTGAGACAAGTATCAAAGGAAGAGTTATTCTACATCAAATTTCATTGTGAGTTTCCGAACAAAAATAATTTGTATATTCCATATTTAACATGAAAAAATATTATCCATTTTTTATCCATAAAAATACATTGTTTAAAAAGAAAAAAATTCATTTGTTTCAAATTTTCTATAAATTTCACTGTAGCCTGTCTGGACTGTTGAAAATTCTAAGTTGATCGGATATAATTCCTTTGTATATCAAAACCACAAAAGAAGATCCGAGTCCCCAGGCCAAATGTGGATAAAGTCTTTATTTTGTTTTGGCTGCTTACAAAGGGACAATAGGAAATAGTTTGAGTTATGTTTTGAAAAATTTAGGATAGAGCTTTGAAATTTCTCTTACATGCAGAACCATTGGTAAAGAAAGTTGAAAATATGCATTTTAAGTCCTTTTTTTTGGTATAGCCCCAATGTAAGGATAAATCGGGGTTTCACTTATTTTTTAACGTTTTTGGCCATGTTTACTCCAAACTCTTATAAAGTACGGTTTTAAATAGTTTCTGTAAAGAATTTCTTGCATTTAGGTAAGATTTAGACTTTTGATGTCTCTTAGGACCTATAAAGGAGTTAAAAATGACTTTTAACCATATTTTCAAAACAGGACGAAGATGATTTCTTTAACGACTCTCTTGAGGTTTAAAATGTTCGATCAAAATATTACACAACTAATTTGACCAGATACACGTGTCTTCTTTGTTAGCTCTAATTTCATAATCTCATCCAGCAGATTCTCAGTAATTATTGGAAAAATATTGAATTTTGTCGCACAGTGTAGATGTAGACGATAATTGATTTTTAATTCACAGTAAGTGAAACCGAACGTGTAGCCAACCAGCCATGAAATCAATTAATTTAACTTATGCAATATGCCCCCGAGTACAACAACAACAACCGCAACATGTATGACAGTCATATAATTACAACAACAAAGAAATGCATATACCATGTTGAAATGATAAGGCGAATATTCTATTGAGAAATAATGAAAATCTTGCCAGCCTGTGAGGAAATTTTGTTAGGAAAGGCAAAGGATTGAAAAGTGTACTCGAAAAAAATAAATAGAAAAAATTTTAGTTTTCCCGTCGGATAATTCGTTTTTGGTTTCTAAAAAAATGGTAAAATTTTTTAATGAAATTTTTAATTTTTTTGGGGAGGTACCTGCAGGTGCAGGCCGTTACATCACATCTACACACCAGATTTTTGTGTTAGTAAAAAAATTGAGACGTGTGAAATTTGAAGAGAATCGAATGCTTATTTCGATTTTATGAGCATTTTGGTTATTCAAAATGTTGAACCCTTTGTGGGGGAGGTACCAGAAGGAGTGGTCCGATATATTCCATCTTCACACCAGATCTTGTGTTGTTAGAAATATTAAGATGTGCCAAATTTGAAGACAATTGGACTCATACTTCACATTTTATAAGCGTTATAATTATTCAAAATTTTGACCCCTTTGGGGGGGAGGTACCAGAAGGAGTGAGCCGATATCTATCATCTTCACACCAGATCTTGTGTTAATAATAATATTTAGATGTGTGAAATTTGAAGAGAATCGGATGTATATTTCGCCTTTTATGGGAGTTATAATTATTCAAATGTTTGACCTCTTTGTGGGGAAGGTAGCAGAAGGTGTGGACCGATATATTCCATCTTCACACAAGATCTTGTGTTAGTAGAATTATTGTTATGTGCCGAATTTGAAATTAATTGGATGCTCATTTCGCATTTTGTAAGCATTTTATTTATTCCAAATTTTGACCCCTTTGTGGGGGAGGTACCAGAAGGAGTGGGTCGATACATTCCATCTTCACACCAGGTCTTGTATTGATAGCAATATTAGAATGTGTGAAATTTGAAGAGAATCGGATACTTATTTCGCATTTTATGAGTTTTATGATTATTCAAAATTTTGACCTCTTGGTGGGAGAGGTACCAGAATGGGTGGTCCAATATATTTCATCTTTACACCAGATTCTTTGTTACTAAAAATATTGGGATGTGTGAAATTTGAGGGAAATCGGATGCTTGTTTTACATTTTATAAGAGTTATGATTATTCAAAATTTGGGTCCCTTTGTGGGGGAGGTACCAAAAGGAGTGGACCGATGTATTCCATCTTCACACCAGATTTTGTGTTGGTAGAATTATTGTTATGTGTCGAATTTGAAAGTAATTGGATGGTCATTTCGCAATTTGTGAGCATTTTAGTTATTCCAAATTTTGACCCCTTCGTGAGGGAGGTACCAGAAGGAGTGGTCCGATATATTCCATCTTCACACCAGGTCTTGTATTGATAGCAATATTGGGATGTGTGAAATTTGAAGAGAATCGGATACTTATTTCGCATTTTATGAGTTTTATGATTATTCAAAATTTTGACCCCTTTGTGGGGAAGGTACCAGAAAGAGTGGTCCGATATATTCTATCTTCACACATGATCTTATGTTAGTAGAAATTTTGAGATGTGCCGAATTTGAAAATAATGGGATGATAATTTCGTATTTTATGTGCATTTTGATTATTCAAAATTTTGAACCTTTGTGGGGGAGGTACCAGAAGGAGTGGTCCGATATATTTCATCTTCACACCAGATATTTCGTTTATAGAAATATTGGGATGCGTAAAATGGAAAGAGAATCGGGTCCATATTTCGCCTTTTATGAGCATTTTAGTTATTCCAAATTTTGACCCCATTGTGGGGGAGGTACCCGAAGGATTGGACTGATGTATTCCATCTTCACAACAGATGTTGTGTTAGTTGAATTATTGCGATGTGCCAAATTTGAAAGTAATCGGACGATTATTTCCCGTTTTATGAGCTTCGTGGTTATTCAAAATGTTAGTCCATTTGTGGGGAGGTACCACAAGGAGTGGTCCGATTTATTCCATCTTGACACCAGATCTTATGTAAATATAAATATTGGAATGTGCCAAATCTGAAGACAATCCGGCTCTTATTTTACATTTTTTTAAGCGTTGTGATTATTTATTAAATTTGATATTTTGTGGGGGAGGTACTTTATGAAGTGGGCCGATATTGTCCATTTTCGGGCCTGCCCTAACACTTTTTAAAAATATCTGGATTTACAATGTTTGGAAAAAATTGGATGATCTTTTCTTGTTACATGACCTAAATTACATTGTCACAAATTTTGACTTCTTGTGGCGGAGGTACCAGAAGGAGTGAACCGATTTCGCCCAGCTCCGAACCCGATCTAAGTTAGATAATAATATTACGATGTAGCAAGTTTGAACTAAATCGGATACTCCCTTCGAGATTTATCGGTCAGACAGACAGACGGACTAACTCCCCTAGATCGACTTCAAGTGTCTTGAAACGGATTTGTTCCAAAGGGACCTAGGGTCTCAAACCATTATTTTGATGAGACACATTTTGTCCGTATCAGATGGGATATACCCTCTTTAGCCATACGGCTGAGGTTATAAAAATAAAACTCTCTGAATTTTTGCAACAACATTTATAGGTTAGTTTGAATTTCCAACCCTTTGCCTACCACTCGCTTTCTCTCATCCATCATCACCACCACATTTTCACATTGTTGTTTTGTGTGCTTTTTCCTTTTACTGTCTGTTGCTCATCTTCGTTGCCGCGCCAGCACGCTCCTTACTACCCTACCATCTTCATCCGTTTTTGTGTTTGAATTTGTTTTTATATTTTTAATTTATATTTTTTTTTTGTTTTTTTTTTTTTTTAATTTCCTTACATTTTTCCCCCACCCAAACCCAAAAAACCACCACAACCTGTTTTCCTTACGCACTTTTACACCAAAAATAACAACAAAATCCCAAAAATATTGGAAATCTGTAGAAGATGAAAATAATGGCTCCAATGCAACCTCCTTCATGCTAGTCAGCAATCCTGAAGAAGCACAAAAACAACAACAACAACAACATCAAGAACAAGAAGAAATGTTAATAGATATTGAGTGTGATGATGAAGATGAGCAACAACAACAACAACAACAACAACAACAACCGCAACAACGGAATCGAACTATTTCGAATTCCCGAAATTCTGCCATTTTATCAACTGTCGCCAAATTCACTCTAATCGATAGTAATGGCGAGATCTTTGGCAATGCTACCGCCCGGCAACCCATGTTGCTTACGAATACCGCATCCACCACCCCCTCTGGTGGTGGCATACGAATTGTCCCGCAGCCGGGCTTAAATACCAAGACCATTAGTATTCCCCTAAATGGCAAACAAATACCCATAGTGGCCGCCATGTCATACCCATTGACCCAAACGCAGCAGGCCTTGAACAATGCCAGCAACAATAGCGGTGGTGGTGTCGGCGCGGGGTCCATTGTGCCACGTCACAAACAATTCACCCCCCTAACACCACCGCCAACGTCCAGTAGAAAATTTGTTGAGCCCCTACAATCTCGTATACGCAGTCACTCAATGTCCTCCCATAAATTTTCAGCCCACCACCACCATCATCATCAGCACCACCATGGAGGAAACAGCAGCAGCAACGGGGGAGGCAATAGCATGATGGTCGATGACATACCACCGACGCAACAACATCCCAGCAGTTTTGCACTGACATCGAATTCACCGCCCCGACAGGGTGGTGGCGGCAGTCATTACATGCACATGATGACCGGTGCATTGGGATCCCAGCAGGCAGGATCTGCAGGTGGAAATGGGCATGTTACGCCTAGAAGGCGTACCATAAGTTCCACAAGTAATGGGTAAGTCAACAATGGCATTTTCTGATAAAACTTTCAATTTTCAATCAACTTTCGATTCCCCACCCCCCCACCACACAGGGCCGGTACCCGTGAAGTCCACAATAAACTAGAGAAAAATCGTCGTGCCCACTTAAAAGAATGCTATGAACAGCTGAAAAGTCAACTATCGCTAAAGGATGAAGATCGTCGAAAAACCTCGAATTTAGCCATTCTGGGTGAAGCTTTAAAATGTGTTGAGGTAAGTTTTGAGATTATATTTCCAAAATATGATTTTATTAAATCGTTCTTTTTTTCTCCAACCTCTGTAGACTTTCAAAAAACAAAATCAAGAATTGGAAGCGGAAAGGGAACATCTGGCAAATGATAAAATCAATTTGCAAAAACGTATTGTTACTTTAAAACGTGAACTTGGTCCAAAGTATGAACAAATATTCTCGGGTATATTTTCCGATATCGAAGTTGGTAGCATTCCAAGTGAGAGAGGTGAGTTACAAATTTAATATTTTATATAATTTTTAAATATATAAAAGTAAGGGATCCATTTTATTTTCTATAGGAAAAAAAGAGTCCTCAACCGGACCTGAGAGATTCTTTTCCATAGACAAAAAATCTTCTCAGGGAACCGAGAGATTCTCTTCTATAGAACACGTCTTCTTAGGGTCCCGAAAGAGTCTTTTCTAAAGAAAAAAAAGTATTATCAGGGGCCTGAAAGTTTATTTTCTATAAAAAAAAGTATTTCAGTGCCCGAGGGACTCCTTTCTATAGAAAAAAGTCTTCTCAGGGGCCTGAGAGAAAAGTCTTCTCAGGGGCCTGAGAGAAAAGTCTTCTCAGGGGGCTGAGAGATTCCATTCTACAGAAAATGTCTTCTCAGGAGCCTGAGAGATTCCTTCCAATAGAAAAAAGTCTTCTTAGGATATAACAGGTTAGATATTCTTTTCTACAGAAAAATGTCTTCTCAGGGGCCTGAGAGATTCTTTTCCACAGAAAACAGTATTTTCAGAGGCCTGAGAGACTATTTTCTACTGAAAAAAGGATTTATAGGGGGCTTGAAAATATCTTTTCTATAGAAAAAAGTTTTGTCAGGGGCCTAAAAGATTCTTTTTAAAAGAAAAAGTTTTCTCAGGGGCTTAAAAGGTTTTTTTCTATCGAAAAAAGTCTTCTCAGCGTCTGACAGATTCTTTCCTTAGAAAAAAGTCTTCTCAGGGGCCTGAGAGATTCTTTGATATAGAAAAAATTTGTCTCAGGGTCCTTCTTTTCCATAGAAAAATTCTTCTCAGGAACCCTTTTAGGGGCGTATAATATTCTTTCTTTCTTATTCTTCTCTATAGAAAAAGTTTTTTCCCAGGGACTGAGATATTCTTTTCTAAAGAAAAAAGTTTTCTCAAGGGCCTAGAAGATTATTTTCCATAGAAAAAAGTTTTCTCAAGGGCCTAAAAGATTATTTTCCATAGAAAAACGTCTTCTCAGGTACCTGAAAGATTCTTTTCTATAGGAAAAAAGTCTTCTCAGGTGCCTGAAAGATTCTATTCTATAGGAAAAAAGTGCTCTCAGGGGCCTGGGAGATTCTTTTCTATAGAAAAAAAGTCCTCTCAGGGGCCTGAGAGATTATTTTCTATAGAAAAAAAGTTTTCTCAAGGGCCTAGAAGATTATTTTCCATAGAAAAAAGTTTTCTCAAGGGCCTAAAAGATTATTTTCCATAGAAAAACGTCTTCTCAGGTACCTGAAAGATTCTTTTCTATAGGAAAAAAGTCTTCTCAGGTGCCTGAAAGATTCTATTCTATAGGAAAAAAGTGCTCTCAGGGGCCTGGGAGATTCTTTTCTATAGAAAAAAAGTCCTCTCAGGGGCCTGAGAGATTATTTTCTATAGAAAAAAAGTCCTCTCAGGGGCCTGAGAGATTATTTTCTATAAAAAAAAGTCCTCTCAGGGGCCTGAGAGATTATTTTCTATAGAAAAAAGTCCTCTCAGGGGCCTGAGAGATTATTTTCTATAGAAAAAAGTCCTCTCAGGGGCCTGAGAAATTATTTTCTATAGAAAAAAGTCCTCTCAGGGGCCTGAGAGATTATTTTCTATAGAAAAAAGTCCTCTCAGGGGCCTGAGAGATTATTTTCTATAGAAAAAAATCCTCTCAGGGGCCTGAGAGATTATTTTCTATAGAAAAAAATCCTCTCAGGGGCCTGAGAGATTATTTTCTATAGAAAAAAATCCTCTCAGGGCCTGAGAGATTATTTTCTATAGAAAAAAATCCTCTCAGGGGCCTGAGAGATTATTTTCTATAGAAAAAAATCCTCTCAGGGGCCTGAGAGATTATTTTCTATAGAAAAAAATCCTCTCAGGGGCCTGAGAGATTATTTTCTATAGAAAAAAATCCTCTCAGGGGCCTGAGAGATTATTTTCTATAGAAAAAAATCCTCTCAGGGGCCTGAGAGATTATTTTCTATAGAAAAAAATCCTCTCAGGGCCCTGAGAGATTATTTTCTATAGAAAAAAATCCTCTCAGGGGCCTGAGAGATTATTTTCTATAGAAAAAAATCCTCTCAGGGGCCTGAGAGATTATTTTCTATAGAAAAAAATCCTCTCAGGGGCCTGAGAGATTATTTTCTATAGAAAAAAGTCTTCTCAGGCGCCTGGGAAATTATTTTCTACAGAAAAAGTCTTATCAGGGCCCTGTGATATTCCTTTCTATAGATTAGATTATTTTCTATAGAAAAAGTTTTCTCAGAGGCCTGAAAGGTGCTTCTTCGTTCTTTAAGTTTTGGAGATTTTTGTGTATTAAAAACCCAAGGGACTAGAAAATGTATTTTTTATAAAAAAAACGCTAAAAGTTGAGAAGTAGTTCTTTTTTAAATGAATATTTTTGAGACCTCCATGGTAAGAACTCGTTTTTGGTCCACGCATAATTTCAGTTAAATATATGTCTTATAAAACCCATCATAGGTGGTTTGTCCTTTCGCCAGCAATAATAACAGCTAGCCATTCAGCCAGCCAAAGCCATTTTACAAAAGCTAGATTATAATTGTTAATTCCGAATTTTTACGCAAAGCCTTTTTTCGCTTTTGCGCACATGAAATATGTAAATGCGGCAGCAAATGCATTATTAAAATCCAAATAGCCAGTAACAATAACGCGCCCAGAGCATTTAGGACTGCTAGAAATAAAAATAATAATATTCAAAATTTGTTCGATTTTTTCTGACCTGACTTGGGAATTGAAAGCGAAAAAGTAGATCAAGTATTGAATCTGATTTAAGCGACATATTTTTGCATACTACTCAAGTTTGTTTCGTTTTAAAGTAAATTGGTTTTCTATTTTTGTTGTTAACTTTGTAGTTAGAGGGGTGGGAGAGGTATCCAGATCTCATGCAACTTGAGCAAGAAAAAACCCCAAAGACCCGCTTTATCTGCTACTGTGATATTGTGAAATCTCTAGCCCGACGGCCTCGTTTAGCTTAGCCATGCTTGTCTTGTTCTTGTTGTTCACTTTTTTTTTCTATGCATGGCATTTACATGCGAAAAGAGAGTAGCTGCTGCTGTGTACTGCAGCCAGTAGTGGCAACAAAAAGAAAGGACACACATCTCGCATTCATATGATTTATTTATAAATTCAATAATATTAGACAGAATAGAAATTTTAAACAGTTTTGTTGGTTTTTTATATTCAAGCATCCATCCATACTTGTTGCTCGCTTTGCTGCACATGTGTGTATGTACATCGCGATATGTGCAACAAGGGGTTTCCAATAACAACATTGCCTTGTCTTTATGCTAATTCGGAAATTCGAGTTATTTCTTTTCTTTCTTAGTCAAATGTAAGGTAAAGCAAAAAAAAAAAAAAAAAAAAAAAAAAAAAAAAAAAAAAAAAATTGCAAAATGTGCTGCTGCAACTTCGAGAGGAATCGACTCGAATATATAAATTCATTTTTCATGCGTCTATGGATTTTTGTGTGTGAAGGTTGAATTTCTAGTATATGTGGAAGGCTGAATTGTTTTTTTTTTTTAAATTATATATATTTATGAGTTGGATATTTTGAATATATCAAATTCATTAAAAATATCAATGAAAAAAAAATTGAACAAATCTAAACTTATTCTAAAATTTTTTGCTATTTCCCACATTTTTTGCTTTCATTCAATAAAATTTAAAAGAAAAATGTAAAACTTATGGCGTTTGATTTTGTTGCAGTTTTTTTATTCCTCCCTGGGGCTGAGTGGTTGGGCTTAAATCTCATCATTAATTTATTTATTTATTTTTTTTTTTTTAATTTGGAAGATTTTCGGAAATCTGTCCATATGTCCCACAGCAATTGAATTTAGAAGGATGGTGTCAGGGGAAGTTGGGTTCCATATCGACTTTTACACAAAGTCACCGAACAAAAGAAGTCTGTAAAAGGGCTTAATCTTTGTAAAAAAAATCATTTTTAAATTGCATACAATTTTTTTTCGTTTTTTTTTTTTTTTAATTTTTCTAAATCGTGTCCAACGGACCCCCGTACTTTACTTTAGAGGGAAAGTACCAAAGAAAAAAAGATTCTACTCAAAATTCCACTATAGGTCCTTAAACAAAAGAAATCAGTTGGATGACTATAAATATAAACTAAATCATTAAAACAATGAGATTTTAATTTTGGTTAATTTGGTATATTTCTCGAATTTGGTATTTTTTTGAAATCCGAATATTTTAGAAGAAATGTACCAAAAGAAAAAAAAAATCTACATCGAATTTCACAGCAAGTCACGGAACAAAAAAAAACTATAGAAGAGCTCGTAAAAAGATGGGCTTGGAATTGGATATAAAAATATGGAATTTTTTTATTTTTCCAAACCGTTCCCCAAATGTATTTAGAACTCGCGGTTGTAGAGGGAAATAATAGCCAATAAAAACAGATTCTACTCAAAATTCCAATATAGGTTCTAGAACAAAGGAAATTTGTTGCATTAGTATAAATGTATAGAATTTCGTTAAAAATATTGAGATTTAAAAAAAATTGTATCCATATGTCCTATTGAACTTCAATTTAGACGCAAGGTTTCAAGAAAAATTATATTCTACATCGAATTTCATCATAAGTCACTGACCAAAAGAATTTTGTAGATGGGTTCTAATTGGTAAAAAAAATCAATTTGAATTTTGGTAACAGGAATAATTATTTATGGCAATTTTTTTTAATTTTCCCAAATTGTCCCCAAATGTCTTGAAGTCGTGATTTAAGATCGATTGTAGCAATGAACGAAATATTCTCCATAAAATTTCAATATTAGCCCTAAAAGAAAGGAAATCTGTTTGGATTGGTATATATTTACAAAATATCTTTACAAAAGTTGATATATCAACAAGGATTTTTTGTTGGTTTAAATTTCCGAATTGTAGTCATATATCCCATTGTCCTTGAATTTAGAGGGCAGAGGGGGTTAAGAGGAGGCATATTCTTCATCGAATTTTGGAAGGTTTTATATCTATAAAAATAAGTTTTAAATGTTATATACAAATATTTTTTGGAATTTTTGTTTTTTAAATTATGCTCAAATGTCCTCTGAACATCATTTTCGAGAAAGTTAAAAATGCTCTTAATTCAAATCCTCTTTAAATCTTCAGATAAACAAAATCTGTAAAACAACAACAATGCCTAAAAATTATCAGTATCAAATAAAGGAATAAAGATTTTATAGGTGAAATTGACAATTTTCCGAATTTGGGGGTCTAAATGTTCTTTTTTTACTTTCCTAAAAAGGACGATGCTGCCAAAGCCTCAAACATTCCACTTCGCCCTTCTTTAAAAATTCTTCAACAAAATAATACCGGTTTGGCTCAGTAAAGACGTCTACGAAGACTTCTTTACCGGCCTGGCCCAGTAAAGAAGTCTATGAAGACTTCTTTACCGGCCTGGTCCAGTAAAGACGTCTATGAAGACTTCTTTACCGGCCCGGTCCAGTAAAGACGTCTATGAAGACTTCTTGACCGGCCCGGCCCAGGAAAGACGTCTATGAAGACTTCTTGACCGGTTCGGCCCAGGAAAGACGTCTATGAAGACTTATTGAGCGGCTCGTTCCAGTAAAGACGTCTTGAAGACTTCTTGACCGGCCAGGCATTAAAAGACGTCCCTGAAGTCTTAACTGTTCTAGATGTTTTATGACACAATTTTTTCAGGTTAACAACTAAGTTCGCATTCGAAATTTTGGAATTTTATTAATACTCAATTTATTTGGAAATCTAAAAAAAAATCCGTCTTAGATTTGCTACTTTTTTTGAAATAATTTATTTTTCTAATTTAAATGTTCTTTCTTCGTTTATTTCAGATACCATTAATGATACACATTCGCTCTCATCTAGCCGTGGCAGTACATTGTATAGCTCATCCAGTTCGCTGTCCAGTGGTGGCAGTAATGGTAGCAACAGTAACGGCAGCAGCAATGCAATGTCATCACCAGTTGGCGCTGGTGTAAGTAATAGAAAAAATCAATTGCATTCATCAATAATGATGATGAAAGAGATACAGTGTTAGTAGCATGTAGGATGGTGGACCCACACACTTACAGAGATACCCACCCTTCCCCCCACTCACCACTTTTTACAATTGGCAAAAAAGGCAAAAAAGAAACATTTGTTTTTAATTTCTGAAATCCCAACACAAATTTCAGTCAAAAAAAAAAAATAGTTTAATTTTTTTTATAGAAAATTAAAAATAATGTAGTTTTTTATTCAATTAATTAATTCATAATTTCAATTAATTATTTTCTTATTGTTTTTTCTTTTATTTTCTTTGTGAAATACATTTTTCCCCCTCAATACCACCATGTTTGCCTAATCGTTAAAACAAAAACAACACAAAAAATGCCAACGATCTCATTATAACTATATACCTATATATATACCCTTATGATAAATATAAAAAATATATATTAAAAAAAAAATAAAATTATGTTTAAAATATTACACCCAAACACACACACACACACGTTAACATATTTATTGATCAAATGCAAATTGTATTTGTTGTAATTGTTATAAAATATAGTTGCAAACTGCTATGCCAACCGCAATATCGCCTGTGATAACTAAAATCAACTCGAGCAACTCCACCAACAACAACAGCAACAACAATTCAACATCATCACCCATTACCATTAACAGCAACCATGTGGTGTTGCAGCAGCAGCAGCAGCAGCAGCGCAAGCATCCAATTACAACAACAATCCAAGCTGTGGCCATACCAACTCAGGTCCTTGCTGCTGGCAGTGGCAGTGGAGCAGCCAATACTACTGCTGCTTCTGGTAGCCCCCCAATTGGCAGTCCCAATGCCTTGCTAACCTTTGGCCTGGCCAATGGCGCCAGCAGCAGCAGTGTGCCCCTATCATTGACGGCCAAAAATATCTCGGCCACGGCCATAACACGTGGCTCGCCAACACCCTCAACTCCCTCACCGTCACCGTCCTCATCGAGTGGCGTCTCATCGTCGTCATCACTGATCTCGTCATCGCCCCCCATAAATGGGGTGATCAACAATAATGGTCGCAATGTGACCGTTAACATTCCTAATGGCTTGAAATTGCAAGCAGCAGCAGCCAATGGTGGTCTTGGTGGAGTTGGCACGGTGACTGCCCATGCCATAGCTGGAACAATTGGCAATGGCGCCGCTTCGGCTGCCGCCACAATTATCGCAACATCAGCACCCGCACAAGGAGTTACCAACACCAATAATGGTATGTATGAAACAATGGTTGGATTTTCGGTAAAGATTTCCACCAAAAGTAGCTAATAACTGGTTCGGAATGTTCGGAAAAATATAAGTTTAAATTCTGTTAATTATTTTAATTGTGTAATTGTTTGTTTTGTATATATGTATATATAAATATTCTATAATTTGTTTATAAGACCAAAGCCGACCGGACCGGGCCCAGTAAAGACGTCTATGAAGACTTTTTACACGCCTGACCTGTAAAGATGACGGATTTCTTTACCGGCCCGGCCCAGTATAGACGTCTATGAAGACTTTTTTACCGGCCCGGCCCAGTATAGACGTCTATGAAGACTTCCTTTCCGGCCCGGCCCAGTAAAGACGTCTATGAAGACTTTTTGTTGCCGGCCAGGCCCGTAAATAAGTCTATGAAGACTTTTTTACTGGCAAGGACCGTAAAGAACTCTATGAAGACTTTTTTACCGGCCACGACCGTAAAGAACTCTATGAAGACTTTTTTACCGGCCAGGCCCGTAAAGAACTCTATGAAGACTTTTTTACCGGCCAGGCCCGTAAAGAAGTCTATGAAGACTTTTTTACCGGCCAGGCCCGTAAAGACGTCTATGAAGACTTCTTTGCCGGACCGGGCCCAGTAAAGACGTCTATGAAAACTTCTTTACCGGCCCGGACCAGTAAAAACGTCTATGAAGACTTCTTTACCGGCCCGGACCAGTAAAGACGTCTATGAAGACTTCTTTACCGGCCCGGACCAGTAAAGACGTCTATGAAGACTTCTTTACCGGCCCGGACCAGTAAAGACGTCTATGAAGACATCTTTTCCGGCCCGGTCCAGTAAAGACGTCTATGAAGACTTTTTTTAACGGCCAGGCCCGTAAAGAAGTCTATGAAGACTTTTTTACCGACCAGGCCGTAAAGACTTCTATGAAGACTTCTTGACCTGCCAGGCCAGTAAAAACTTCTATGAAGACTTCTTTGCCGGCCCGGCCCAGCCCAGCCCATTAAGTAAGTCTCTGAAGACTTCTTTACCGGGCCGGGCCCAGTAAAGACGTCTATGAAGACTGCTTTACCGGCCCGGTTCAGTAAAGACGTCTATAAAGACTGCCTTACCGGCCAGGTCTGTAAAGTCTTCTTTATCGTCCATACCTGTAAAGACGTCTATGAAGACCTCGTTATCGGCCAGGCCTGTAAAGACCTCTTCAAAGACTTCCAGGTTAATCTAGAGCCAAAAGACATATTTTGGGCTTTAAATAAGCTTTTCTTGCTGTTCCGTAGTTCTCTTTAATTAAAAACCCACCACTCTCCCCTTCCCTCTTCCACATATTTTAGTTAATTTTTAAATATTCATTGGCATAACTCTACTCTATTTTAAATCTCTCTTTTTTTATTTAATCTCCCACCCATTCCCAATTATCATCGTCGTCGGACCTCAACAGCGATTATGTTGCAAGCGTTGCGTGGTTGCCATTTAGTGTAAACTAAGCCCTAGACAAACAAAAAAAAAAGAACAATTTGGCCAAAATCGAAAAAAAAAGAATCAAAAACTAAAAAAGAAAGAAAACAAAATCGGGAGGACTCAGCAAAAGGAATATTTTGGGGAAACTTCCATTTTCTCAAATTATGTGGGATGTGGACCTGAAACCAAAAAATTGGATTACATATTATTATCCTGGAAAATAATGCCAGCACACACAAGAACACAAAATTTGAAAACACCCAAGAAAAAAAAAAACAACCCAGAAGCCAACATATTTGCATCACAAAAACAACCAACCAACACCATCTCACTGCAAATCCTGTTTCAAAATCATGAAAAGTCTGGAAATAATATATGTCCTCCAAAAAAAAAAAGTACGAAAACCTGATTTGTTATCCCTCCACTATGAGCACCATTACTTTTTGGGGTCAAAAACCAATCACCACCTCCTCCCACAAACTGAAATCTCATGAATAGAACAAAACGAGAAAAAAAATTTTATAACCAGAGACTGACCTGCAAACGTTAAGAAGGCCACCACCACCACCACGACCACCAAATACTCTTTGTACAAAATCTTGTTCCTTCGTTCCAACCACTTCAAAATTTCTGTCACATTATCATCATTTCAATCTTATTTTTGTTGTGTAAAATGTGGCCTAGGATTGAATGTGAATGATCAATTTTGAATCCATTTTGTATATTCTGCAGCCGCGTCCTTTGCAGCAGTTCCATCGGCCAGCCAAATGACCCTCAACCATGGCCAACAAGCAGCGGCATTCTCGTCATCATCACAACCTCCTAAACTACAATATAATGGCTGTGGCGGTGGTGCTGGTGGTGGTAGTCGCAAGAAAAACAACAACAACAACAACAACAACAACTCCCACAATATTATGAGGGACAACAACAACATCGCAATGGCCAACAAACATCAACAGCAACAACAGCATTCATCGCCCGCAGAAGATGGTGAACAACCAGCGGCCAAATTTTTAAAAGTATTAAACACCACATCACTTTTGTCCTCCAGTGCTGGGAGTGGTGGTAGTAGTGGTGGTACAATGGGTCTTGGAGGTGGTATTGTTGGTGGTATTAGTAGTATTAACGCTCTGCATGAAAACCTTACAACCAATGTCCTTGTCAATGGCCAGAAAATGATACTGACCAATGGCGGCAGTAGTTTAATGGCAAACGGTGCGGCTCACAACAGTGCCAAATTGAACCTGACAAATGGCAAATTATTCAATAATGGCATTTCACTAAACTCCCCATGCGCCACTTCGTCCGCGGTGGCAGCCAATGAATTGTGTCGCCTGCCAGGTGGTGCCGAATTGAATATCTTGAACAACAACAACAACAACAGCAACACCTCCAACAACACAACATTGGCAACCGCATTTTATCATGCCAATGGGAAAATCACCGTCCTAAATGGTGGTGGTCTACCGGTATCATCATCGTCATCTTCATCACTAACATCCTCGCTTGTAGCGCCTCCAATCTCAACAACATTCAATGGCCAAACCACCGTCACCAATGGAATTTTACTTAAAGGTAGGTTTTTGCATCACCTTCTCAATTTTTTGTCTTATATTAATCTTCCTTTGTTTTTCTTTTTAGATGCCTCAAGTGTCACCCCATTACTCCTGACAGCTGGAGTTCCAACCAGTGCAACAACAACAACATCATCATCATCAAATGCTGCAAATGGTTTGCATTTTAATGGCAATTTTGCCCAACTACTGGCAGCAGCTGCCAATTCGAACAACAATAATCATCACCATCTCTCAGGAGCAGCAGGAGGAACAGCAGCAATAGCTGGAGCAACAAGTAATGGTGTCAATTTATCCTCATCGGAGAAATCCAATACAAAAAATAATTCTAAGGTAAGTTAGTTTGAAGGGTATATAGGTTTTATTTAAGACTGAAGGACCCAGAAGAGATCCAAGAAATATTGGAAGACAAACCTGGTTGGGTAAGATTTAAAGATAAACAACCTTAGCTTCGATTCTATTTCATTTGAAAATCATTGGTACATTGTCTTTATCCGGAAACGTTAATTTCAGGTAGTCTCCGTAAAACACTAATTACCATTGAAGAGCAATAAATAGATTAAATGAGTTCAGTAGGAAGTTTTCATTGAGGAAGTTGCGAAAGGTAAAGAGTGCCTGGTTTCTATGCTGTAAAGGAATGTGAGATATTCTTCCTTATATCTAGCAAGCTTGCGAAGCTTTCTAGTAAAAAACATAAGGCCAAAAAATTAAAGATCTACAGCGTACCATGTATATCTTTGCCATATGCAGGCATTCTGCCCATTGCAATTTCAATTTATTCCTATTCCAAATCTCAATTGATCCAAAACTCTTCTGCTCTGCTTGTGGCAGCTCTCGTTCCCCAGCTGAGTTGGGTGGGACATAATGTCCGAGGACAGCATTCACTCTATATTCTTTTATAACTTTTGTCACCGCTTCAGAGAGAATTCTATTCAGGCTTGCTTGATTGCCATGTTGATCTAGAGGCTCTCTTTTATACCTCTGTACCACTCTCTCTAGAACATGAAAGTCATTCCTGAGCGGAGGATGCCCCATTTTTTGTACCAATGATTCTGGATGTAATCCAATGATCTCTATCAAATTTAAGAGCTCTATACTAAATATTACGAAATATATCTCAAACTATAGGGGCCCCTTTGTATATGGTCAAAAATATATGAGGGCTTTAACAACATTTGACCTAAGAACTCCTCCTGAACTCCTTTGGGCTTTAGTCTAAAAACGAATACTCGCAAGTCCACTTGGCATTTCTCACAACCCAGCGAATTGGAAAAAGTGAAATAAACAAATTTTTTATACCCTCAGCCATGTGGCTAGAGAGGGTATATATCATTTTATACGATCAAAACGTGCCTCATCGAAATTACGGTTTTAGACTTTAGGTCTCTTTGGACCAAATTCGTTTCAGGACATTTGGAGTCGATCTAGCAATGTCCGTCCGTCCGTCTGTCTGTCTAGCTGGCTGTTGCGCACGATTACTCTCGAAGAGAGTATTCGATTTGGTTCAAACTTGGTAAATCGTAATATTGTTGTCAATTTTAGATCAAGTTCGGAGATAGACAATATCGGTCCACTCCTTCTGGTACCTCCCCCACAAAAGGTCGAAATTTTCAAAGAAAATATTTTGCTGCACAGAGAAAAAAATGACAATCCGATTTTGCTCCAACTTTGCAAATCCTAATATTTGCAGCAGTTCTAGGTTATGTGCGGAAATTGACAACATCGGTCCACTCCATCCAGTACCTTCCCCACAAAGGGTCAAAATTTTGAATAATTAAAACTATTATAAATGTGAAGTAAGAGTCCGATTACCTTCACACATCGGAATATTTTTATTAATCCAAGGTCTGGTGTGAAGATGGAGTACATCGGTCCACTTCTTTTGTTAGCTCCCCCACAAAGGTCCAAAATTTTGAATATTCATGAAGCTTATAAAACGCGAAATTAACATTCGATTCCATTCAGACTTGACAAATCTCAATATTTCCATCAGCCTAAGATCTGTTATAAAGATGGTAGAGACCGGACCATTCTTTCTGGTACCTACCCCACAAAGCGTCAAAGTTTTGAATAACTAAAACGACTATAAAATCCGAAATAAGCATCCGGTTTTCTTCATATTTCACACATCACAATATTTTTATTAACCCAAGGTCTGGGGTGAAATTGGGATATATCGCTCCACTCCTTTTGGTACCTCCCCCACAAAGGGTCAACATTTTGAATATTCATGAAGCTCATAAAACGCGAAATTAACATCCGATTCAATACAGACTTGGTACATCTCAATATTTCCATTAACACAAGATCGGTTATAAAGATGGTACAGATCGGACCATTTCTTCTGGTACCTACCCCACATAGGGTTCAAGGTTTTTGAAAAACAAAACGCTCAAAGAATGCGAAATAAGCATCCGACTCTCTTCAAATTTCACACATCCAAATATTTTTGCTAACATAGGATCTGTTGTGAAGTTGATATATGTATCTGCCAAACCCTTCTGGTACCTCACCCACAAAGGGTCACAATTTCCAATGGTTATATCTGTCATAACTTGCCGAACAAGTCGGCGATTCTTTGCTAGTTGCTATATCTAAATATTTCTCTTAACTAGAAATCTGATATGAATATGTAATTTATCGAAATTTTTGAATTCGTATAAAATTGGACATACATTTTCGATTTCCTTCAAATTTTGCACGTACCAATATTTTTATCTGAATTAGATGAATACTTCGGTCCGCTATATTTGCTACCTCACGCACAATTCCACATTTTCCAAATCTGACACATTGTAATATTTACATCGGTCTTAGGTCAGATACGAATTGGACAACATTGGCCAACTGCTTCGGAACCTCCCCCATAAAGGGTCAACAGTTTGAATAATCATAACTGAAGGCTGGGGGAATACATCTGTCGGCAAAACCGATTGATACTATTTTACTTGTTTTTATAAAAATATGAATTTCTGCAAATAAAAATTTTCAATGTCTCTTCAAAAAATATTCTTTGAAAACCCACAATTCGCACATATGCGCTTTTCAATAATATTCTTTAATTAAATATTCTCATCAGAAAATATTCTTTAAGAATCCACGTATTGAAGGCTCTTAAAAACTATTCCTTAAAAAATCCATATCTGGAACACTATTTAAAAATATTCTTTAAAAATTCACGTCAGAAACAAACTTCAAAACATATTCTTTAAACAATTCACGTCCCGAAGGCTCTTCAAAAAATATTCTTTAAAAAATCCAGGTCTCGAAGGCTCTTTAACAAATCCTTGTGTAGGCTCCTCTTGTAGGATCTTTCAAGAATGCAAGTCTCGAAAACTCTTCAAAAAATATAAAAACAGTTATAAAAAGAAAAAAATGGAGAGGAAAAAATCTCGAGACACTTTCAATATTTATACCCTACACCACAAGGTGGTCAGGGTATTATGTCTTTGTGCATTTGTTTGTAACAGGCAAAAGGAAACGGATAGACCCACAGTTCCTTTTGATGATCTGCATAGAATCACATTCTGAGTCGATTTATGCATGTCCGTCCGTCCGTCTGTCCATGTATTTTTGGAAACAAAGTACAGTTCGCATTTATTACCCTATCCAGATGAAATTTTGCACAAATCATTTGTTTGGCCCAAGGAATTTTGCACGTACGATCAGATTGGACCTGAAAATAAGTATGCCAAATTTGATCGAAATCGGTTCAGATATAGCTATAGCTCCCATATATATCGTTCCGATTTGTTATTTTTGTCCTCCGCAGCCGTAATATGCACTCTGTAACAACAATATTTGAGGAAATATATCAAATACTGCTCAGAAATACATTTGCTAAATTTTATCGAGATCGGTTCAGATTTGGATATAGCTCCCATATATAACTTCGTCCGATTTACCTTTGATTTTGCACCAAACGTCTAATATTTGCCCACATTGGATGAAATTTGGCACTTACGAACGAATTGAGTCTAGAAGCTAGTATGTTAAATTTGGTGAAAATCGGTTCAGATATAGCTATAGCTCCCATATATACTATTCATTCGATTTGCCATATTTGTTACCCATAGCCGTAATATGCACTCCGTAACAACGATATTCAGGGAAAAATATATCAAATACAGCTCAGAAATATCTTTGCCAAATTTAATCGAGATCGGTTCCGATTTAGATATTGCTCCCATATATATTTTTGTCCGATTTCAAATTAATTGTGCGTCAAGTGGGCAATACAAGTCCGAATTTAAAAGATACAAATGCTTCGGCATATTTAATCCTTTGAAATTTAAATTATAATTATAATCATATCGTGTATGATTGCAAAGTGGTGTAGGATATCATAAAGTCGGCCCCGCCCGGCTTTAAGACTTTCATTACTGGTTTTTATGTGAAAACACATACTATCACAAAATGATTTTGAATTTCTCTGCCTAGCTCTGCACTGGAATAATGTTTTATTACTTGTTTATATTACATTAAAGTTGAAAATACGTTATTCACTTCCACGTAGCCTTGGAGAAACTTGGTAAAATCATGACTTCTTTCACACCCATAACGATTTAGTCCGGGATCATTTGATTCGAACTCATGATTGAAGTACTTTCTTTGGCATTAAACTTTTGGCTGGTAAATTAGTAATTCCAACAGCATCTTAGTGTTATCTGGGTTTAAATGATGTGAACCACAATTTAATAGTTTACAAATCTCCTTGGCAATCCACATTAATTATTGACATTTTTCTTTCTCTTGTAGCCTTCACATGTTGCTGCTTGGCGCACAGAGGCTGCAGCTACCACAAACTGAATTCCACACCATTTAAACTACATGTACTACATCTAAAATGAAAATGGACTACTGGCAAATGGTTGTAATAATGGAAACCTATTCTACACACCTCACTCTCTCTTTTTTAACCTAAGAAACAAAACTACAAGAACTTTATCCAGGGTGAAAATGAAGAGTTTTGAGTCATCATCATCATCAGCGTCGTCGAATAGCTGCTAATATCTTCTACTATTAGGTACTACTATAAAGAAAGAAAGAATGAAGAATATTAACAAGAACAACAACAAATGAAAATGCTCCCACCTTTTGTCAAACATGACATGTGACAACAAAGAAACAAACAAAAACACACCATACATAACAAAAACACAACCTCAAAAGAACAACCTAATCTAATAATAAAACAAATAGTAATGCTACAACAAAAAGAGGTAGAAAATAACAAATAAAACAACATCAATCAAGTTCTAATAACAGCAATTTAGGGATCCTGATTCTTAAAGGATTTTAAACAGCAGGTTTTCATGCATTCATTCATTCAGTCATCTACTACTACTTATCACACAACATTAACATAATATCTACAAAAATCCATACCAGAGAGAAAACAAATCAAAATGAAACAAAAGAGAAATATCCTTTTTTTAATATTCATCCATCAATCACACTTATATAAAACAGCATGTTTTTTTTTTAATTCGCAACGAGTAACCATTTTTTTTTTTGTTTTCTGTAAAGATATGAAAGTAACAAAATTAAAAGCGCTACAATTTCAAATTATGTAGAGAAAGAGAGAAAATATATTTACCACATATTTATAATAATAGAGAAAACAACAACAACAACAACAACAAAAAGGAAAGAAACGCAAAAAAAAAAAACAAACAGATCCGCCCATCATCATATTATTATTATAGAAGAGATATAGAGAAAACATCGATTTCCGTTTTTAAACAAACTAAACAGAAACTAATCACTAGAATAAAACACAACAATGTTAGAGAAAGTATTGTATTGTTTTTGTAATCCGGAATTGTCCATACCAAGGTCTATTTTATAAGGCCACACAGATGGCGGAATTCAGACTCGAATTTTGTTCTTGCTGTCAGAAGTATTTTGGCGAGGAAACGATCCAAAAGAAAAACAGTTACACAGTAAGACCACCATCTGACTAGCAATTTTGCTGTCCAAATATGTTTTTGTGATGAGATTTCAAAATGAACCTCAAAAAATGTTGGACCCTAAAAAAATATTCTTTGTGAAAAAGAATTGAAAACAATTATAATTTTTGTTGATTTCGAGGCCGCAAAAAAAAGTTGTTATTCTTTTTATTAATTTTCCTGGGTGAAAATGTATCAGAAAATAAATTATTTTGAAGTGTTAATAATTCACCACCTGTGTAACCTGTTCATAGACCTTGGTCCATATACCGTATAAATATCATTTTCAAATGTAATGCTTAAAATATTGTTTTTACAACCTACACCACATAATGGTAAGGGTATTATTTATTCTTGTGAACAAAACGAAGGTCGCATTTATTATCCGATTGAGATGAAATTTTCCAAACAACGTTTGTTTGTCCCAAAGACGAACCCTATTGGAGTTGTTGATAATCGGATAATATTTAGATATAGCTCCCATATATATCTTCAACCGATTTTGGGTTAATTGTGCATCAAATGGCCAATATCTGTCCGAAAGTCCTGAATGTTGGCTCACCACATAGTGGTAAGGGTATTATATCTTTGTGCAATTGTTTATAACATAGAGAAGGAAGCGAGATAGACCCTTAGTTACTTTTGTGGATCTTCATAAAATCACTCTCTGAGTCGATTTATGTATGTCAGTCCGCCTGTCCATCCATGTGTTCTTGTGAACAAAATGTAGGTCGCATTTGTTTGGCCCAAAGACGATCCCTATTGAAATTGGTGATAATCGGATAATATTTAGATATAGCTCCCATATATATCTTCAATCGATTTTGGGTTAATTGTGCAACAAATGGCAAATATCTTTCCGAAAGTCCCGAATTTTGGCACATCGCAACGAATTCTGTCTAGAAGAAAGTACATCAAATTTGGTGAAAATAGGTACAGATATAACTATGCCCCCCATATATATATTTCATCCGATTTGGTGTTTAAATCCCTCACATTCGTAGTATGCATTCGACAACAATGATATTCGGTACCAGATATCTTATAGAGCTCGGAAATACCTTTGGCAAATTTTATCTGTTCAGATTTGGATATAGCTCCCATATATATCTTCAACCGATTTCGGGTTAATTCAGTCCAAATGATCGGAATTTTGGCACATCGCACCGAATTCTGTCTAGAAGAAAGTACATAAAATTTGGTGAAAATAGGTTCAAATATAGCTATAGCTCCCATATATCGGTTTCATCCAATTTGGGGTTTTAAGTTCCTCACATGCGTAATATGCATTCGACAACAATGATTTTTGGTACCAGATATCTTATGGAGCTTGGAAATACCTTTGCCAAATTTTATCAAGATCGCTTCAGATTTGGATATAGCTCCCATATATATCTTCAACCGATTTTTTGGTTAATTGTGCACCAAATGGCCAATATCAGTCCAAATGATCTGAATTTTGGCACATCGCACTAATTCTGTCTAAATTTGGTGAAATTCGGTTCAGATATAGCTATAGCTCCCATGTATCGGTTTCATCCAATTTGGGGTTTTAAGTTCCTCACATGCGTAATATGCATTTGACAACAATGTATTTGGTACCAGATATCTTATAGAGCTCGGAAATACCTTTGGCAATTTTTATCTGTTCAGATTTGGATATAGCGCCCTTTTATATATCCTTAATACGATTTCAGGTCTATTGTGTAAATAACAGCTAATATAACCTAAATGGATCTAATTTTCACTTTTCCGACGTATTTCGGCCATAAGCAAAGAGGTGTTGGGTATCATATAGTCGGCCCCGCCCGCCTTTGGACCTTTCCTTACTGGTTTTAATTTGTTCAAATATAGAGAACAAATTATTTGTAATCGCCTTTAACCACTTTAGTCTGGGGGATAACTGAAAAATGCCTGTTTCGGAAGATGGAAAACAAATTATACAGAATTTGCTTCCCCATAAGCCTATATCTAACACCGAAAAGAGTGGGGCTGAGTAATTGATATCGTCATCACCTCAATTCGAACTCATGACCCTTATGTTACAATGACCTGTGATTAAACCCACCCCAAGTTTTAGGTCTGATTTTGCAATGAATATGAACGACTTGGATCTTTTCTCAGAGAGCACCTGACAAATTTTCTTAGAATAATGTTTATGTGTCGCTCGAAAGAAGTGGCACAAGGGTGCTTTCACTGAGTTCTCGATCTCCTAATCGATTGACTCGGATCCACGTCCTGCCAATTCAGTTGATTTCCTCACGCCATTAAAATTTTAATAAATTTGGTCCTTTTCATTTTATTTTCTATCCTCATCAAAGTGATCCCAGAAAGTCCTATTCCCAGAAGTGGGGTTATGGCAAGGGATTATTTTAAGAAAGGTTTTGACCCTAAAGCAGTTGAAAATCTGGGCCTTTTATGAAAATTAGAATAGCAGCGCTGTAAAGAGTTTAATCACAATTCCAATTTTGAACTAGTAGGACTTACCATGGTATAAATTTTGGGCATTTTGGGTTTTCGAGAAGGTTTTTTTTTAATCTTCTATTTGTCTTGCAAAGCGAAGGTAGTCTTCTTGGCCGACCATATGTTGGTCTTGTATAAATCCATTGTACATGCACAAATCAAAGAAGGGGATCCCTTTTCTAGACATTGAAACTTGAAATATTTCGAATATTTGAAAAGCATTAAAAAAATGCAATTACATTTGAAAATGATATAATTTCCGAAATTTGAAAAAGTTTTAAATACCACCCATCAAACACACAAACATTTATTACCATTTCTCCATTCATCCATCACACATGCCATGAAGTTTTCCCCAAAAATATCACCTCAACCTTCAAGAGTTTCCGTTTTTGGCATATCCCTATTCTTTTTTTTTATAAACAAACAATATCATATGGAAATATAAAAATAAGAATTGTTATGTTTTCATTTTCAAATAAAATTTGGTTTCAATTAAAGAAAAAAAAAAAAACAAAACGAATGGAAAATAATTCGGATACTATAACAAAAACACAAAAAAAAAAAATAAAAACAAAATGAAAACATGTTGTTTTTCAACGCTGTTTTGTAACAGAAACCACCAAAAAAAGGCAACGCTTTATAAGAAAAAAATAATACTAAACAAAAAAAAATAAATTAAAAACAATACAACCACAACAATATTAAATGTTTAAAGAATTATAGAAATAATAAAGAAAATATAGTTTTTATTACAACAAATAAACAAAAACCCTACAAATTAAGAAATAATTAAAACAAAACTACAAAAAAAAAAAAATAGTCACCTCCCCCCGTAATGATCCTCCCCTACTCCTCTCTTTCTCACATGAACAAGAAGCAAAACGAATAACATCACCATCATCACCACAATGACTACATGCAAAGAAAGAAGAAGCCAACCTAACTCCCTCCCGTTTTTAAATTTTAATTTTGATTTTTAAATTTTAATTATTATTTGTTTTAGTAAAACCAAAAACACACACACTACCACAATATACTAATTGTTAATCTACCATATCTAAATCTATATTCATACTGTAATGATTTGAAAAATGTAGCTTTAGAAAATGACGAAGAAGATATTTATATTGAGAAAATATGGTTGAGTATCCAGTCTCTTGAAAAGTGTAAACAAATATTTCTATACTAAAACTTGGCTGGTTCCTTTATTTTTTAAGAAAATGTTTGAAATCGTCATTTTTTAGATTAGAAAAAAAAAGAAAATTAGAAAAATTTTCCCTTTTATGGAAATTGAAATAGAATTTTTAGTACTTTGGAAGGTTTTAAGAGATTAATTCCAATTATAAATTTTTACAATATCGAACAACCTTAAGAAGTTGTAGTAAATTAAGAGGATTAAATAATTTCTTAGGCCATTAAAATGGTGTTAAATGTGACCATAACCCCATTTCAGGAATTGAGACTTTCTTTTGATGACAAATTGAAATCAAATAAAAAGACTTTAATTTCTCAACAAAAGGAGGTCTTACTTCCAGAAGTGAGTTATTTTTTAAAAGAAAACAATTACAAATACCTCAAAACATAAATTGCAACTTTGACAAAATATTACCTCAGGCTATTAAAATGTCATTAAATGCGGTCCTTTTCATTAGATTTTCAAATCTCATCAAAGTGATTTCAGAAAGTTTCATTTCCAGAAGTGGGGTTATGTTAAGGGATTATTTTTTTAATAAAAGGAAGATTATCTCCGTTTAGCAGTTGAAAATTTATGCCTCTTATGAATATTTAAGAATAATACCACAAAATGTGATTTAAGAGATTAACCCCAATTCCAATTTTGACTAAATTTAACAAAATATGTTGCAATGAAGTAGAATGATTTTAAATTTTAAAATAGTTCCTTGGGCCATTCTAATGGTATTAATTTTTCGCAATTTTCATTCGACTTTAAATCGGGAATGATTTGGCAGAATAACACAATCCTCTATTTATACTCTACACCACATTGTGGCACAGGGCATGATGTAATGCAGGAGGAAACGTAATAGATCCATGAATCTTTTCAAAATCTCCATAGAATCACATTCTGAGTCGATTTATGAAATGAAATTTTTCACAATTTTTTGTTTGGTCCTAGGACTAATCCCCTTTGAAATTGGTAATAATCGGTCCAAATCTACATAAAACCCTCATATATAACTTGGTCCTTATTGTGCGCCATATGTGTGTGCCATATACATTCAAATAGGATGTATTCCGGCACATCCGACCGAGTTCAGTCTAGAAACAAGTACTTCAAATTTGAGAAAAATTGGATCAGATATAGGTTTGGATATAGCATCCATATATATCTTCATCCGATTTCACGGTTATTGTGTATCAGATATGTAATATCAGCCCAAATTGAATGGAATTTTCCACATTCAACCGAATTTTTCAATTTGCTGAAGCCCGGTTTCCATATGTTTTTATACCCTCAGCCATATAGACCCTAGGTCTCTTTGGACCAAATCTATTTCAGGACATTTGGAGTCGATCTAGCGATGTCCGTCTGTCTGTCTGGCTGATGCGCACGATAAATCTCGAAGGTAGTATCCGATTTGGTTTAAACTTGGTACATCGTAATATTATTATCAAACTTAAATCGAGTTTAGAAATGGACAATATTGATCCACTAATTCTGGTACTTCCCCTACAAAACGTCGAAATTTTCAAAAAACAAAAAAAAAATGTTTTACTGCACAGAACGGGAAACGATAATCCGATTCTGCTGCAACTTTGCAAATCTTAATATTTGCTTCAGTGCTAAGTCAGGTGCGAAAATGGACAATGTCGGTCAACTCCATCAAGTACCTCCCCCACAAGGGGTCAACATTTTCAATAATTATGACTCCTATAGATTGTGATGTAAGTGTTTGATTGCCTTCAAATTACACATGTCGCGATATTTTTAAGCTAAGCTCTGGTGTGAAGATGGAATATATCGGTCCACTCCTACTGGTACCTCCCCCACAAAGGGTCAAAATTTTGAATATCGTAGAAGCTCATAAATCGCGAAATTATCATCCAATTTCATTAAGACTTGGTACATCTCAATATTTCCATCAACACAAGATCTGTTATAAAATGATACAGATCGGACCATTTCTTCTGATACCTTCCCTACACAGGGTTTAAGATTTTTGAAAAGCAATACGCTCAAAGAAAGCAAAATAAGCATCCAACTCACTTCAAATTTCACACATCCAAATATTTTTGATTACACAAGATCTGTTGTGAAGATGATATATATCTGCCAACCCCTTCTGGTACCTCACCCACAAAGGGTCACAATTTCCAATGCTTATATCTGCTGTCATAACTTGCCAAACAAGTCGGCGATTCTTTACAACATTCTATATCTAAATATTTCTTTTAACCCAAAATCTGATACATAAATTTTGAACATAACAATTAAATGTAATATGAAAATGAAATAATTCGGTCCGCCATATCTGTTACCTTCTGCATATTTCCACATTTTCCAAAAATTCGCACATATCTCACATAAAGTATAAGAAATAGTCGATATAGTCCAAATCTGGCACATTGTAATATTTATATCAGTGTTAGGTCAGATACGAGTTGGCCAACTGCTTCGAAACCTCCCCCATAAAGGGTCAACAGTTTGAATAATCATAACTCAAGGCTCGTGGGGTATACATCTGTCGTCAAAACCGACTGATACTATTTTACTAGTTTTGCATAAAATCTTGTAAATAATGATAACCCATAACCTCACTTTTCTGCAGGATCCATGTAAAGAATCTAAATTAGAAAACATTGGCAGACCAAGAAAGGACAGCGTTATTAGATTTCCTCTTCTCCTAAGTAAGATAGCTTTGGTAGGCAAAGTATTTGTATGTTGTTTTTTTTATATCTTGAGACTGGACAATATATCCGCCATGAATGAATTAAGGTTTTCGTTGAATAAATCACTTTTTTCAAATCATTACAGTATTTTTTATATGTGTTGAGTTGGTAGATCATCTAACAATTATAGCCTTTTATTTCACTTGTTTTTAGGTTATGTTATGGAAAGCAACCACAAAAAAAAAACTACAAAAAAATAATCAAAACAGAAAAATAAATTGAAAAAAAAATCAACAAAAATTACAAAAGCCAATAAAAATAAATAAAGAAATAACACTAACTATTATTACAGTGAAACAAAAAAAAATATCCACAATGTTAAGTTCTATATATGTAACAAAAAGTTTATAAAGAAAAACTACTCAAATAATTTCTTTTAAACTATTTTACCCCTCTTTTAAGAAACCTCAATTCTATTGCTCATTACAAAAAAAAAAATCTAAAAATTAATTTCTTTTCTGGCGAAAGAATGATTTTCCCCAAAGTCTGACACCGATAAATATCTGACCATAAATTAAATTTTGTTCTAGACAACTTTTCCGTTAAATGATGGCTTTGGCGTAATCAGTCCATGGACTTTCATATCCTCCCCTCCAACACTTTTCTACTCCTCGATTTTTTTCTCTCTCTCTCTTTTAAATGTTTATCATTACATGGAAAGAAAAACTCCCCCCACCACCACCACTACCACCAATCAAAAGAAAAAAAAAATACCCCCCCAAATAAATTTATCTGTGTGTAATAATTTAAGCAGAATTACAAAAAATTAGTAACTAAAATCGAAAGAAAGAAAAATCATAAAAACAAAACACTATATACATATTGAAAAAAAAAAAATAATAAAAGGAAATAAATTTCTAAAAAAACAAGAAAATCAAGTGGAAATATAGTCAAGTTATATATACATTAATAAAAAACAAACAAAATTTAAAAAATATATATAAAGCACATAAAACTAAATGCAATTTGTAAAAAGATAAATGCCCCCTCCCCCCTCGTAATTAATCTATAGTTATAAATATAATTACAAAACAAAAACAACAAATATATACATACATATAGAAATATATAAATATATTTAATATACATATAATGTAATTGAATATAAATAACTAAATTATAATTATTATAAATAATAATTAATAATTTTTAATAAGTTATAAGAAGAATTATATAAAAAATAATAACGTATTAATGTATGTTTAAATGTGTAAATTTAAAATTAATAAATTAATCTATATATTAAAAAAACAAAAACAAAATAAAAACAAACAAAAAACAAATTAAATAAAAAAAAATTCAAATAAATATTTGTAAAAAAAAAAAACACATGACAAAACTTTATTCAAACAGACAACAATTGCCTACCTAGAAAAACCAAAACGAATACAAAAACAAACAGATTCTATTTTCTATATGGACTAATGATGATATTTATACTCCCATCACACCTCCACCACAACTGAGACCACTTTTTTACATTGAGCGACCAATATGCAGCAGCAGTTTTAGTTTTCTTCTTTTGTTTTTTTTTTTTACAAAAATATGTTGACAAATTCAGATTCTCTTTATTTATCTAAGAGAAGGGGGAGCAGAAGGTATGATCAAAAATACAATTTAGTTCTGTTTTTTGGGAAGTTATTGGGGGAACAGCATTTTATTATTTCACTCTTGCGTATGTCAGCCCAGTAAAAAAATTGAGCAATAGGTACTGTCCTATTTAAGATTTTTTAAGGTTTTGGAAATATATTTCACATGAAATGCATAACAATGGGGTATTTGATAATTCGATATATCAATATTGGTTTATACAGGGTGAGATAAAAAAACTGCAAAAAAGCCAAAAGCCATAATTCTGACATTTTTCTTTAACTTAATGTTTTTTTTTTTTTGAATGAAAGCTGAAATTGTCGGGAATAGGATCAAATTTTAGAATAAGTTTAGATTTGTTCGAAATGGCCAATGAAACCGTCACACGCTGCCCGAATGTTGCTCTGCGTTATTTTGGCCCATTCGCGCCGAAGCGCTTGCCTGAGGTTATCAACACTTTGGTATTTTTTAGTGCAAACCTTGTTTTCCAAAATACTCCAGACACAATAGTCCAACGGATTGGTAGCCGGAGATTTTGGTGGTCAGAAATGAAGCGAGGAACCTCATTTTGTAACAATTCTTGGGTGGCGCGTGCTGAGTGCGATGGTGCTGAGTCCTATTGGAATGTCCAAGGTCTAAGGCCAAAATGTTTGCGTGCCCATGGCTTTAATACACCCTCCAGAATATTTTCCCGATAATATTCGGTATTTCTTCTGATGCTACGGTCGATTACTACGAGCGGAGAGCGGCCATCGGCTGTTATGGCGGGCCACACCATCACCATGGCCGGTGTAGTGGACAACCAAAGGTGCACATTTTCAGCTGACTTCTTTGGCAAGTAAACACGATCATTTTGTTTGTTTACAAGCTGCTGGACAACGAATGTTTTCTCATCGGAGGAAACCAAATTCACCACTTTCGGCCAAGCGAAGCTACTCTTTAGCTCTTTTGAGTCTATTTTCTTTCTCTTGCGGTGTAAGTTCTTGCACTTTTTGGAATTACAATGGCTTTGTCCCGAGCTCATTTTTCAATATTTGCCGAATGAAATATTGCGATATGCTCAGCTCACGATTTTTCGACCACTGCTACGCGGGTTTCGATCAAGTCACTTCTTTACTTTTCGAACAATTTCTGCTGATGTTGCTGTTTTCTTCCGTCGACTTCCTTGACGTCGCGCTATGCTACCAGTATCACGGTAACGAGCGATGGATGGTACGAGACACAAAAAGATTTATTCACATTTAAATGCTGGGGTGCTCTAACGATAGCCACTTGTGATTTTCCAGCCAAATATAAAACAGTCAAGTATTCAGAGGATTTACTCTATCACCCCGATTCTTAATGACAATTCCCTGGGAATTTTTTCCCTATTCCCTGTTCCCCTATTCTAAATAAAATCTCCCGGGGAATTTTTTCCCTTTTCCCTTCTCCCTTATTCTAAATGAACTTCGAAAATGGGAAACTCTTCCCCGGGAAAAAAGTAGGTATTATGAATGTCAATAAAAGGGCGAATGTGATAACGAATTTTGGGAATAATTCCGCCAAAAAATTGCAAGCGAGTTGTGCCAAAAAATGTAAGTATTTAAAATTTTTCATGAAAAATGAAAAAAAAAAACATTTATTTTTACTTTCAGGTCAAAAACAACAAACAAAAAGCAGTTAGACATTCTGCTTACCTCTATGCAATTACATAGCGATATTGCGCGAGGTTGGTTTAAGGGAGGAAAAGAGGAGCTAAACCGGGTATGGCGCAATTTGGAGGCGGAATTAAATGCTGCCGGGCCACCATCAAAAAGTGTTGCCGAGTGGAAGAAGGTATGTACCACAAAATTTGATTTGTACAATGCACAAATGACAAAAATGCAAAACCTTTTTCAGGTATGGGCCGATCAAAAAAAGTATGTACGGCAGAAGGCGGCACAAAACCTCAAATACTCCAGAGGAACTGGTGGAGGCCCCAACATGGAGCAGAAGTTTTCTGCAAACGAAGAGGCCATATACGATTTGGTTGGCATGAAGGAGTCAGTGGAAGGTGTGGCCATCAAGTATGGGTTAGGATCTTCCACTTCTACAATACAGAACCCAGAACGCCTTCCAAATGAAATTCTGGAGTTGCTAGAGCCAGACGGAGAGGAGGCTGAATGTCCTGCGGTGCACAGCAATGAAGACACTCCGCAAAAGCCGCCGGCGAAAAAAATTAAAATAAGTGGCCAGCATTTCAATACACAGGCATCCGCTCGCGACGTTCTATCAGAAGAGATAGACATTCAGAAACGTATGTTGGATGCAATGATTGAGCAGCAACAAATTTCAAAAAAGGTGTATCGTTCTATTGACCGCCTTTATGAAGTCAAAAAGGAAGAACTAAAAGAGCAGAAAAGGCACAATTTAATTATGGAAAAATTGCGGCTAAGAGAAGTGGAGGATAAAATTGAAAAGAACCGCCGACTCTTAGAACTGGAAGAACTGAAAAATAATCTAGAAAGTACCTGAATATATATATACACATACACACAGACTGAAAACGTGCATATGAACGTACCTGTAAATAGTATTAGTTTTGTTTTTAGTTTTAGAATATGAATTTATGTGTTTTCTTTTTGTTTGTTTTTGAACATGAATTTTATTGAGTTTTTTTTTGGTTGTTTTTGAATTGTTTTTTAGTTTGTTTAAAATAAAATGTGATGCTATTCCTATGTGATAACTAATCCTATGTTTTATTATTTTAATTTACAAATATACATTAGGCTGTCGCAATATATATAAGTGATTGATTGCCGTTTATTAGTGTCTGAGTCTAAATTTAGGGGAATATCTACTACAGATTATGTCCAATATTATTTCTAATATTTTGGGCAACCGACAAATACTGCTGCGTGGCCAAGGATACTACATCACTATCACTATATTGTATGCTAATACTATCAACATGTTCAACATCGTTGACGTCAGTATTGCATTTGAAATGAATGCATATATTATGCAAGGCACAGCAAACATTTGTGATTTTTGCGGCTTTTTCAGGAGAATAGTGCAACTCCCTAGCACCAAGAATGCACCTCCATCTATTTTTCAAAACGCCATTGGTGCGTTCAACTACATTGCGGCACTTTGAATGGATTTCATTGAATTTAATTTCAACTGATTCATCCTGTGGACATCTATGAGGGGTCAAAAGCCACGGTTCTAGAGAATACCCTGCATCTCCTAGTAAAAAATAAAATATTAATTTGTGAATACTTTCTGTTGTCATTCAAAACCTTACCAAGGAGCCAATATTTACTACCGCCTGTTCGATAGACTTCCTCAAGGTGGGCTCGCAACTCGCTGGTATTCCAAATGAATGAATCGTGGCACGCCCCAGGATGCGATGCATCCACGTACTGAATCCTCAACTCATGATCACACACCTGTAATTTTTGTTGTTGTTAAAAATCAATTATTGATCATTCCGATGAATATCTTGAACACAAACAATCAGCGAAACTACTTACCAGCATAACATTCAAACTATAGTAGCCCTTCCTGTTGTAATATAAGTGCTTATTGGCGGAGGGAGCAATAATGCGGACATGTGTTCCGTCAACGCATCCTATAACGCTCGGAATGCCATGCTTTATATAAAGCGCTAAAGCAATTTTACGTTTCTCCTCTTCCGTTCTGCAGAACCTTATCCATTTTGGGCAGAGATGTTTCTCAAATATATTTATGACTTCCGTGAGAACTTTGCTAAGACTACACTGGGCCACAGACACGTCGCAATCTTTTCCTATGCCTGTTTGGTACCCGCCTTCCGCAAAGAAGCGTAGAGCCGCACTTAGTTTCACAACAGGAGAAACTGCAAATGACTTACGTTTAGGTTGAATGTTGGAAGTTAACACGCCCAACAGATACTTGAATGCCGGTTTGTTTACCCTATAATATTTTTCAAATCTTTGAAAAGTAAGATTCTTGTTAATAAATAAAATTTAATAATAGTTTATTCATGTATGTACTTACAAAGATTGAGGCAACTCAAGTGGGTTGATGGCATCGCGTAACCTTCTCCTTTCTATCCTTTGCATATTTTTCTCCTGCTGCTGCACTTCAGCGTTTTCTGCATCAGCTAGCATCACAAACGCAACACTAAACATTTTTAAATTGTTTTTTTATAGTTCTTTTTTTATTTTTAATCACTTTATGCTTTTGAAGTCATAAAAATATTTGCAAATTGTTAGCCAAACAAAACAGCTGACGCAAAACAGCTGACTTCGAATAATCGAAATTCTCTCTCCCTTATTACCATTCTCCCCGTTTGTTTAGAATAGGAGGATTTTATTCCCGGGAAAAATAATCTCCCCGGGAATAATCTCCCGGGGAGTATTCAGAATCGGGCTGTATATTCCGCTGCGAAAAAAAGCTTGATGGGAAAGGAAAATACGATAAGAACACAATTTAGTACTCAGTGATATTGAGCAGGTGCTTTTGCAACATAACTCGAAAATAGGACACCGCAATGCAAACAATAGCGAAGAATGACAAACGAAAACCCAGAATTAGTAATGACAAATATTTCATTTTTTTTTGTGCAGTACATGGTTTCTATAAAAATCTTAAAACTTACAATAACTGACTAACTTATCGTAGTTATGAATTCCGGGGGTTTATGGTTTAAGGACGAACATGAACTTGAACAAGAAGGATTTTGAGAGCGTTTGGGTTATTCGAAATTTCGATGTTGGGATTCTGCTGATCCGGTTCGAGCCCTAGTTTTAAAAAAATCGGCTACCTTAATGGGCTTTAACCAGAGATATTTTGGAGTAAGTTGGAGTTATATATCATCTATCACAAATATCGGAATTTGTGAAATTCGAAGAGAATCGGGTGATTTTTTTTTTCTAATTTTATAAGCGTTTTGATTTTTAAAATGTTGATCCTTTGTGGGGGAAGTACCAGAAGGAGTCTTCCGATAATGTCCATTATAGCACCTGACCTGGCACTGATAAAATATCACGACAGGCAAAGTTGAAGCAAAATTCGAATAACTATCTTCTTTTTATGGGGTAAATTATTCTCTATGGAAAATTTGGACCTCTTGTGTGGGATGTTGATTTTGCTCATCTTCAAAAACTTCAATATGAAAAATGATTTACCGATTTTTTCTATACTTCGCTCATTTGTGAAGATGGAAAATACGGGACTCCTTCCAGTTCCTAGACAATAATGGATCAAAATTGTAAATAACACAGTGTGAAAATTCTTTTTTTCATTATAATGATAAAAGCTGTAGATTACACTTTGCGATAAAGTTAAACTTTTTCAGAAAAAAACCTAATAGATTCTAATAGCAGAGCTAACAAAAAAGAAGATACATGCCTTCGGCGCTTTGAAAGTTTACATCGCAAAGAAACCAAAATAGATGCGACCAGTTCCGCCACTCTTCTTTCTCCAAAGATTCGAAATTTTGTGAATTGTATTAAATTTCTTACATTTTAAGTTTATAGTGTCATCTGCATTAAAACAGATAACTCTCTCTAACTCTCAAGCGAAACACAAAAGAAGTCTTTTTGGTCCTTATTTAAAAATATGAATAAAAACTCCCTTTTAAACGCGATCGTAGCATGACAAGATATTCTACAAATTTATTTTTCTTAAAACTCTACTATAACTCCTAGAAGACTTCAAAAGTCTAAATCTTACCTAAACGGTGTCAATGTAGCCAAAAAACCGAAAATATTTCCCAAATTTTTGATTTCTCGTTCTTTTTTTTTTTTTGAGCGTGAAAGTAATCCAAAATTTAGTTTAAGACAGAAAGTTTCATAAAAGGAAATATTCTACACAAAATTTCACTGCAAATCTCAGAATAAACCATATATCTGGATTTAATCGTTTCGTCACTCGAAAGTGGTGTTTAACAGGTGAAAATTATGTGTTTTTGGTTGCTAACTTAACACGTTTAAATTCTTAAGGCTAGTATACACATAATTGGTCTGTTCCAGGACTGCAAGAAAGTAAAAGTTGTCACTACGATAAACGATTTTCCCTTTATGATATCGAAGAAAATTTCAAAACTAGTAGACTCTTGCAGGTACTGGAACAAATGTTAAGTCATATGTAAAGCTAAATTCTTTACATTTATTGTATGTATATTTATAACATGCGCTTCAACAATTGTTTTTCTGAAAGAAATCATAAAAACTGGCCTTTAGGGGGAAGTTTCTTTGATACTTGAATATTGTAGATCAAATTTCAATATAAGTCTCTGAACAGAAGAAGTTTGTCTATCTACCATAAAAAATATTATAATTTTTGGTTTATAAAATACTTTCTTTATTTTCGACAAATTTAACACATTTTCCAAATTCGCTGCAAATATTCTTAAAATTTCACTGTCCTGCGAATGAAGTTATTGAAATTTCAAGATATACATATATATCAGTTTGTACATTAAAACTCCGAAAAAGTTTGGGTTCTCATTCGAAACCTTAGCCTTAACCCCACACACATGAAGGGACCGCAATATGTTGAACTTTATTTCGCAACATTAAATTTAGACCTTTGAAATTGTATAAAGAGCTTTGGATTACTTCGAGAATTATTGATATAAAACACGGGCCTTGTTGGTCGCGACATTTTTATATTTTAGTCATATTCTCCATTTAATTTTACCAATTTGTTTTTTTTTTTTTCTGCAATCTCCAGGCTATCCAATATTTCTAACAAGATTTGATCTAATGTAAAGATGATTTTATGTCGGCCCACTGTTTCTCGTGTCCAAATTTGGGTGCATAAATTTCAATTTTAATTCTTTTTGGTCTTCAAAACTCTTCCCATTTTGGTTGTGACCTAGGAATAAATCGAATGTGGACTTGAACTATTAAAACACTGCAAATCTCAAACTAAATAAAACAGTTCCTGGATGATCCAACATTCCATATCATAATATTGCCATAATTCTCGTCTAGTTAAAATCGTAATATCATATAGATATCCAATTAAAGGCCCGATTACATATTTTATTAAAGTCGTACGTAAATTGCCTTTTTCTTATTTTATATTATAGCATACTTTTAGGAGCTCCCAACAATTTTTAAACTTTAATGTAACTCAACACAATAAAATCTTTATATTATACATTACTATAAATATATTTATAGTTTATTTATTATATTTATATTAATTTGTACTAACCCATATATAAAGAATTTCCTTTCACATTGAAAACTCTCTCTAGAAACATGCTATAAAAATGCCACAGATAATTGTGGGAAATGTGACTTTGCATATGACTCTAACATTATGTGTAATATAGCCTTAAACTAAATAATTATTGTGGAATCTGTAATTGGAGTTAATATCTCTTTTATCCCAATCCTTTAGGTACTTTCCACAAAAATTACAGAAAATTGAATATTTGTAAAATTTTTAGAAGTTTACGGAAATGTTTCTATCATTTTAAGGCTTGCTTTGTTCAAAATTCTTACCTCTAGCTGAGGACATACTGCTGCCACCTTCTCTCTAAAAAATATTGTTATATTTTTGTAATAAGATCACCTCGAAATATATATATTTGTACAAAAAGAGTCCACAACATTTTCCATCTAAATTAATGTTTAAGTTAACATTTTTTTCGGTTGTTATTTTCTTTTCTTTTCACATTAAAACAATCAATCTCTACCTACTAATCTTAACTAACCAACTCTAATCTATCACTGGACCAACTTTGAATTGTGAAGTTTCAGAACAAACAAAAAAAACCAACAACAAATTAAAACAAAATCTCTAAAACACAATAACAACAACAACAACAAATCTAACTTAAAATCTAACAACAACTAATATCTGTGACAAAAGAAAAATTTATCAAAAATCTCAAAAAAAGACAAAAATAATTTTTTAAAAAATATATATTTTAAGGTAGTAGTTATATATACCAATAATAATAATAATAACAATAAAATTAATAAATAAATATATGTATGTGTGTGTAGAAAATTTATATGAAAATATTGTGTAAATTAAAAAGCAACAAAAAGAGAAAAATAACAATAAAAAAAAATATGAATTACAAAAAATAAACAAAATCGAAGTTACTCAAAAATGTCAATGAATGGAGTATTTTGTTTTTAATTTCATCAGTTGGAAAATGAAAATATAAAACATCCTTTTTTATTTGCAACCGATTCTTCCTTTATGATATTGGAAAAAATCCAAAACTAGTAGATTCTTGCTGGATTTGGAACAGAGCAATTATTGAAGAAGGAATAGATTTTTCAGTTAAAATTTTTATTTGGTGCACCATTTTCTAGAAGAAAATACGTACGTTTTTGAATTTTAGATACATTTTTTCTTTATAAAAGCAAACAAGTAAAAAAACTGTAACTGTACGGCCGGGTCGTACTTTAAATACCCTAGACCATTTGGTACAAATTTGGTAATTTTCAAAAAAAAAAAAAAATGCGTAAAAAATTCTGTTAAAATCTTAAAAACACCGAATATAGCCGTATATTAGGGTTCATACGACGACGTGAACCTGCATAAGCAACTTTGTCACAAGCTATTACAATATTCAAATGCCGAACTTGAAAATAAATCTGTAATGTAGTTAAAATCATCAAAATATAGGGAGGTATCATGGGGGTTATAAAACGTGGACCTGCACAGACAATTTTCTGGCATAGGTTGCAGCATCCATTACGAACTTCAAATACAAAATTTTAAATAATTCCGTTAAATAATGTCGCTAAAATCATCAAAATACCGAATATGGGGGGGTGCCGTTATATGGGGGCTATACGAAGACGTGGACCTACATGGCCCATTTTCTGTCTTAAGCAGAACTATCTATTACGAACTTAAAATACCAAATTTGAAACAATTCCGGTAAATAATGTCGCTAAAATCATCAAAATACCGAAAATACCGGGAGATACCGTTATATGGGGGCTATACGAAGACGTGGACCTGCACAGACAATTTTCTGTCTTAGTCTGTAGTATCCATTACGAACTTCAAATACCAAATTTGAACCAATTCGAATAAATAATGTCGTTAAAATATTCAAGATACGTGGACCTATATGGCCCATTTACCACCAATACAAAAAGTCCTGCAGACATAATACACATTTGAGTAAAATTTTATCAACCTACTTCATTTTGTTTGGAAGCTAGAGTGATTTCCACAGACGGAAACGTGGGGTCTAAAATGTATATTTCGAGGTGTTACAAACAGAACGACAAACTTAATATGCCCTCCACACTATGGTGGAGGGTATAAAAGTAATGTCCTTAAATCACTTGGCACATTCTGGGACAGAGACAAGAAAACTTCCACATATAAAAATTATTTCCTATTTCAGTCTAGGAAAACGTAAATCGACATTAACGATGATTTCAAATAAGTTTTTCAAATTTTGGAATTTCAATCGAAAATAAGTTAGAAACAAGTCAGTAGGTTTTGTCGACAGATATATACCCTCGAATAATGCCCGTATATTTTCAAAGTGGGAGAGACAAGATAACAGTGAGGAACAGTCATTGGAAATTTATTATGACAGACTGTGGTTACAAAATTTATACATGACGATACGATCTATCACGTTAGCGATGGAAACTATTTCGAGTTGTTTTGGTATAAATCGATTAACTAAATCTCAATCTAAATCGGCAAAAAATCAGAAATGCGCACGAAGTTATTTCCGAGTTCGGTCGACAAGAGTAATTTCCCTTCCGAAGTTTCCATGTATATCCTTGCGAATTCTGTCCGACATTGGTCCGAAAGTTGGCTTAAACATCAGACGATGCTTCGACAACACGTCAACCACTCCTTATAACTTTCGGTCAGAAGTTGGACCGCATACTCATGCGACATCGGAAGTTTCATCCGACTTTCGGTTCGGAGTCGAACCAATAGATCCGTGACCTGAATATCAAATTTCAGGATATCAGCTTCATCCCTTCAGGCAATGCCAAATTAATTAATAACTATTTATTACGCATATCCAAAACAATCTACATCTCTCCATCCTAGACACACACAGTAATCCAAAATGAGTACCATTTAGTACTTTTCGTACAATTATAATATCCATTTCCACAACCACCTCAATATCTCAAATCTAAATACCAACAGAGACCTCAATATCATATTTCCAAATCCCAGCCATATCCCTTTATCCCATACCCAATTTAGTATCACTCAGTACTTTTCGAACAATTGTAGTACACATTTTAGAAATCACCTCCATATCTTAACCACAAACCTTAACAGTAACATCTATATCAAATTTCAGAATTTTATCTCTATCCCTTCACCTAATACCCAATTTAGTAGCACTAAGTACTTTTCGTACAATTATAGTACACATTTCCGACTACACATGAACCGCAACCCTAATACCAAATTTCAGATTTCAAGTACTATCTGTTCACCAAATACCAAATTGTACCAATATGGTACTCTTTCGTGCTTTTTTAGTTCCCATTTTCAAAACCACCTCTTTATCACAAACTAACCATCAACAAGGACAAAATTTCAAAATTCCAGTTTCATCCGTTCACCTTTAACCAAATCTGGTACCATTTAGTACAGTTCGGACATTTCCGAAACAACCTTTATATATCAAACTTATTTTCCAACCTTGATTATCATACCAAATTTTTAGCGCTATCCGTTCACATAATACCAAATGGTACCATTTTGGAACTTTAGTACCATTTGTGTGACTCTCATTCCAAATTTCAGAATTCTAGCTCATTCCGTTTATCAAATACAAAGTATTCAATTTTCAGTACATTTTAAGTACTTTTCGTACGCTTTTAATACGAATTTCCAAAAACCCAGGCTTATCACATGCTCAGATACCAAGACTGACTCTCGTGCAAAATTTCAATATTCAAGCTCTATCCGTTTCATCTGGCAGTTGTCATTAACGGCAAATATACACATAATGTTAAAGTCATATGTAAAGCTGTTTTTTTTTTTGTTATTTATGTTAGGCGTTTTTATAACATACTTTAAGGCGCATGGTATAAGTGTAATATAAATATCGTATATCTTTATTATATACAATTATACAGTGTAGCGTTTCATTAAAGTTTATAAATTGTTCGCGCCTTAAAGTTTGCTACAAGAGTGTTAATTTTCAAATGTAAAAAAGCAGCTAAGTTCGGCCGGTCGAACATTTTATACCATCCACCATTCGGAAATAACTTAAAAATTAAAAAAAAATCCGTCTAAATTACCGCTCAAATAAAACCCCTTATATGGGGGCTATACGAAGACGTGGTGCTGGATAAGTAATTTTCTGTCATAGGATGTGGTAACGATTCCGAAATTCAAAACAATGACGTGGACCTGCATAGACAATTTTCCCTCATAGGTTGTAGTACCCATTACGAACTTCAAATACAAAATTTGACGCAATTCCGGTGAATAATGTCGCGAAAATCCTGCAAATACCGAATATCTCTGGGTAGAGTTATATGGGTGTTATACTTAAACGTAGACCTATAAAGAAAACTCTCTTCCATGGGGTAAAGTACTCCTTGTTTGGTTTTTTAGACTATACCATTGAAAAAAGGGGCTAACATCATCAAAATACCGAATGTCGGGAGGTACAATTATATGAGGGATATTGTGGGACTATATAGACAATACTCTTTCAGGGTGTTAAACCAATTCCTCCCGAATATCGGGAAGTACAGTCATATGGGGGATATACGATATCGTGGACCTATATAGACAATTCTCTTCCAGGAGGTAAAGTAGTCACGAAGAACTCCTTGTGTACAATTTCAGACAACTCCATGAAAAATGTGTTTAAAATCATTAAAATACTGAATACCGTTATATGGGGGCTATACGATATCGTGTACCTATATAGACAATTCTCTTCCAGGCAGTAAATTACCCACAAATTACCCTTGTGTAGAATTTCAGACAACTCCATTGAAAATGTGCCTCGGCTTAATCGTCTAAGAATTTTACGCTGATCAAGAATATATATACTTTGTCGGGTCTAAAATTATTATTTCGATGAGTTACAAACGGAATGACGAATTTATCCCTCCATACTATGTATTGTGGAGGACATAAAAATCACTTTTTATATGACTATAACACGATGTGAAAACTGGCCTTAAGCATGACTGAGTTTCAGATGCCCATCATCCGTTCCTACATTTTCGACCCATCAGTAAAGATGACAGGACTATCAGATATTGTTTGGAGGTCAACAAGCTGAGCGAGAAGCCTAAGCAGAAAATGTTGTAAAAAACAGACATTTTTGTAAAAATCGAACAGATATGTATAAATTAAGAGCACCAACGCTTAAGATGCTCTCGAACCAGAAGGAATATTAATAGAACCTCAGTTACGATTAACGACCAAACGATAACGAAGACCTGAGCCGATAAATTGAAGCCGGTCAGTCTGAAGAGAACCCCAGAAGGAACAAGGAACAAAGAAATGCTCTTTTTCGTATCATATTGCTTGCCACAGAGGAGGTAACACTCAAGAACCTTCCACTAAGTTTAAGAGAGCTACAAACGAATGACGAAGATTATTTCCATATGCCAGGGCAATAATTTTTTTATACCCTGCATACTATGGAGGGTATATTAACTTTGTCATTCCGATTGTAAGTCCACGAAATACTCATGTCAGACCCAACAAAATATATATTCTTGATCAGCGTAAAATTCTAATTTATTCGATTTAGTCCGTCTGACTGTCTGTGTGTCTGTCTGTTGTAATCACGCTATCTTTCGAACGAATTGAGATAGAGGGCTAAAATTTTGCAAACATGTTTATTTTGCCAGTAGGCAGGTTAAGTTCGTAAATGGGCCATGTAGGTTCACGTTTTCATATAGCCCCCATATAACGGTACCTCCAGATATTCTGTATTTTGATGATTTTGGCGACATTATTCACCGGAAGTGTTTCAAATTTGGTATTTGAAGTTCAAAATGGATACTACAGCCTAAGACAGAAAATTGTCTGTGCTGGTCCACGTCGTCATATAGCCCCCATATAACGGTATCTCCAGATATTCGGTATTTTGATGATTTTAGCGACATTATTCACCGGAATTTTTTCAAATTTGGTATTTGAAGTTCGTAATGGGTACTACAGCCTGTGACAGAAAATTGTCTGTGCAGGTCCACGTCGTCATATAGCCCCCATATAACGATACCTCCATATATTCGGTATTTTGATGATTTTAAGGACATTATTCACCGGAATTTTTTCAAATTTGGTATTTGAAGTTCGTAATGGATACTACAGCCTGTGACAGAAAATTGTCTATGCTGGTCCAGGTCTTCGTATAGGCCCCATATATCAGTACACTCCTATATTCGGTATTTTGACGATTTTAGGTACAATACCCAACGAAATTGTTTGAGATGTCGTATTTGAAGTTCGTAATGGATGCTACAGCCTGTGACAGAAAATTGTCTTCGTATAGCTTCGATATAACGGTACCTCCCTATGTACGGTATTTTTATGCTTTTAGCTCAAGTTTTGTGTTTGTGTTTTCATCTTCCTAACTGGCGTTCGTATTTCTATGTAATCGATTCGATTTTGCAATCATAATTTTTTTTTGGAATTTTCATATTTATGCCCGCCAAAAAGTATGCAGAGATTTGTGTGCTGGAATTGTACAAGAGGGAGGTTCTATTATATTTTTCATTCTCCTTGTGACGCCTCCAAATATTCGAAATACTCTTGAAGTAGCATCAAATTTTATGCTAATGGAACCATGTATTTCAGTCGGCAACATCTAACTAAGACCGAGTTTTAAATTTTTACTAAGACGTTTATATAATGCCCAGGATTTATCTTATTGGAAACGGTATATATCTATCGGTACCTGTAATTCGAGAATTCGGAATCTCATTAGATTAGAATCACTTCTCGAATCACTTTGTAATCTCGGTATAGTTTCTATATAATAGTACCTCCAGATTTTAAGTTTTTTTTTTTTTAACAGGGTTGAATCATGGCACAATTGCAGAAGGTAGAACAAAGCATGCTCAAAAAGTCTATTTGACACAATAAGACTCTAGTACAGAGTTGCATTTTCCTAGTTTACTGGAAGGTGAGTAACCTTTCTTATTGAGCCATGTTTTGAATGTAATTTGGCAATTTGAGTTTTCTTTGAATCGCCACTATATCGGTAGGGATTTTGACATATGCCCCAAACAGTGACCCGGACCGATTTAAGTGGTTTAAAGCTCCTGGCTGTAGCTGTAATTTGATATTTTGCAGTCAAATTTGAGCACCCTGATACCAAGATGTGATTCTAACCCATTTAAAGTTAGAGAATAGGTTAAGGTAATTTCGACCCTAAGGTCTCTAATCATAATTCTTTTCATTTTAGACTAGCCGCCCTTATTGGTATACTAATTTTATTGCCTACAATTTGGCATTTTAAATTCCCCAAAGGTTAGCAGATTTTTTTCGCACAACATTTTAGAAGTATTACAGATTTTAGTATATCTAACAGGAATCTAATTTTTTGAGTACCACTGATTTGGTAATAGTTCAAGTTTTTACATGGTGGATGGGATTTAAAGTACGTTCCCGGCCAATCATCCTACTGACAAATCTTACATCGAAGTGGACTTCACTCGGTCCAAAAACAGAAAGAAAAAGAAGTTAAAATGCAGTAAGTTCGGCCGGGCCGAACTTTGAATACCTTCCATCATTTGGAACGAATTTGGAAATAAAATCGTTAAAAAATTCTATTAAAATTTTTAAAAAATACCAAATATTGCCGTTGTATTGGTGTCTATACGACGTGGACCTACATGGGCATTGTTTGTCATAAGTCATTACCACACTCAAATTCGAAACATGAAATAAGCAGTGAATAATGTAGCTAAAATCATCAAAATATCGTATTTAGGGAGGTAGCGTTATATCGGAGCTGAGCGAAGACCTGGACCAGCATAGACAATTTTCTGCCATAGGCTGTAGCATTCATTACGAACTTCAAATACGACATCTCAAACAATTTCCGTGGGTTTTGTACCTAAACTCGTCAAAATACCGAATATAGGGAGGTACTGGTATGTGGGGCCTATACGAAGACCTGAACCTGCATAGACAATTTTCTGTCACAGACTGTAGTTCCCATTACGAGCTCTAAATACGTAATTTGAAACAATTCCGGTGAATAATGACGCTAAAATCATCAAAATATCGAATATCGGGAGGTACCGTTATATGGGAGCTATACGAAGTCGTGGACCTGCATAGAGAGTTTTCTGTCTTAGGCTTTAGTATCCATTACGAACTTCAAATACCAAATTTGAAACGATTCCGGTAAATAATGTCGCTAAAATCATCAAAATACCGAAAAATGGGAGGTACCGTTATATAGGGGCTATATGAAAACGTAGGCCTACATGGCGCATTTACGAACTTAACCTGCTTCTGGAAAATTAAACATGTGTGCAAAATTTTAGCCTTCTATTTCAATTCGTTCCAAAGATAGCGTGATTACAACAGACAGACGGTCAGACAGACAGACGGACATGTCTAAATCGACTTAGAATTTTATGTTGATCAAGATTATATATACTATGTAGGGTCTGACATGAGTATTTCGAGGAGTTACAAACGGAATGAGGTAATATACCCTCCATTGTATGGTGGAGGGTATAAAAAATTAGTTGATTGGAAAAAATAAATTGAGTGAAAGATTCACTTTTGAAATCCAAAGCCTAAAAATCCTTCTCTTCGTCAACTATATCTCCCCAGCCCAGCGGGAACATTTAACACATGTCGACACCGTTTATAGTTGTTACGTTTTTCCTGGTTTAATGTTATTTGATAAATTGATTTCTAAATGGGTTTATGATTTTCTGGTATCTTAGCTATTATGATTTACTTAGGATCTCTAGAAGTTCGACTGCGATTATTTACTCTGAAGCTTCTTGCGAGAAAAGTTCACTTTGCGAGGAAAGTTCATAATGGGTCCACCATATGATAAATTCCCAACCTATATTTCAGTATTACACATTTTATGAAAAAAAAGAAATATATACCAGAAAAATTAAAACACTATTTTAATAGAATTTTTCAAATGGTTATTAGTCTTTTGAAAAATCTAAAATTAATAGAAATGCTTTGACATGTTTTTTTCGGGATACCGGAATAAAATAATGTTATATCTTTATTTAATATTTAAACTCCAACTCCTACTTTGACTTCCTGAAAACTATCGTGAAAGAATAAATAAAATTAATTGAGAAAATTGGATGTTAGTAGATGAATGAACAAGACTTGAGCAAGAAATTAAGTTAACTACGAAAAAAATTAACAAAAAAAAACCATACGATACGATAACCAAAACCAAAATTACAAACGATAATTGAGTGAAAATATTGAAAAGAAATACTGGATAAAAATGCATACGCATGTAAATACTCAGATATGTGATTATTTTTGGGAAATATTTTTAATTTTTGTAGGCCAAAATTGATATAAACATATATATAGAAAAAATGAAAATTCATAATAATCAAATTAAAAGTTTGTAATAAAAAAAATAAAAAATTAAAGAAAAAACAACAAAAAAAAAATAAATCGAAATTGGGAGTACATTTTAAAGAAATATTTGTTTTTTTAAATAAATTGAAATTAACAAAATGATAAATTCAAAAAAAAATTACAGCAACAATTGTATTGTAAATTATGTTAATAATATTTGATAGGTTTTAAATGTTTTTAATGTGTTTGAAAAAAAAATAATAATTTAACAATAACAAAAAGCATATATACAATAAAGTTATAAATTAAAATTAATTAAATGTATTATTTAATGCGAATAAAAAAATGGTATTTATAAGAATATACATTCATACAAACAAATAACAACAAATCATATAAAACATATTGTAAAAATACAACAACAACAAAAGTGGAATTATTAAAAAGTATTTGAAAAAAAAATTGGGTCAAGTTGTTTTATTTCAAAAATAATTTGTTAATCAACTGAAAGTTATGGAAGCTATACCAAAACATTGTCCAAACTAGACATTCCCATATATTTTAGTGGTTGACAATAGAAGAAATTGAAATTTTGAAATTTTTAGTTGAAATTGGGTGTTTTGGGAGAGGTAAAATTCGGATTTGTCGTCTACAATAACATAATTGTGTAGAAAAGGGGTTTTTCGTGTTCCCAAAGGGTCCCAAACGATATCCACAGAAGGTACATACAGGGTGAAATGAAAAAACTGGAACCAACTTATGACTGCTGTCATTTATAAGCCACTTGTCCGATAACTGTTATTCCAGTGACAGCTCTTTATATGGTTTACAAGCGTTCAAAAGCATTTTGGTGAGAATTTTCCAGAAAAAAAGTTATTAGTGATGGAATTCAAGCGTGATAGTGTGATTTCTTTATATATTTGGCTAGAAAACCACAAGTGGCTATCGTTAGAGCACTCCAGCATTTAAATATGAATAAATCTTTTGTGTCTCTCGTACCATCGCTCGTTACCGTGATACTGGTAGCGTAGCCCGACGTCAATGAAGTGGACGGAAGAAACCAGCAACATCAGCAGAAATGGTTCGAAAAGTAAAGAAGCGAATTGACCAAAACCCGCGTGTCAGTGGCCAAAAAATGGCTCGGGAGCTGAACATATCACAATATTGCATTCGGCAAATATTGAAAAATGAGCTCGGGGTAAAGCCATTGAAATTCAAAAAAGTGTAAGAACTAACACCGCAACAGAAAAAAATAGATTCAAAAGAGCTAAAGAGTAGCTTCGCTTGTCCGAAAGTGGTGAACTGCCGAATTCGGTTTTCTCCGATGAGAAAACATTCGTTGTCCAGCTGTTTGTAAACTAACAAAATGATCGTGTTTACTTACTAAAGAGGTCAGCTGAAAATGTGCACCTTCGGTTGGACAGTAGAACTCAAGCGCCGGCCATGATGATGGTGTGGGCCGCCATAACAGTCGATGGTCGCTCTCCGCTCGTATTAATCGATGGTGGTATCAGAATATTATGGCGAAAATATTCTGGAGGGTGTATTTAAGATTTGGGCACGCAAACATTTTGGCCGCAGACCTAGGACATTCTAACAAAACTCAGCTAATCTCGATAAAATTTGGCAAATGTATTCCCAAGCTCTATAAGATATCTGGTAGCAAATATCATTGTTGTCGAAGGCATATTACGAATGTGAGGGACTTAGACACCAAATCGGATGAAACATATATGTATGGGAGATAAAGCTATCTCCGAACCGATTTTCCCAAAATCTGATGTTCTTGCATCTAGACTAAATTCCGTCGGATGTACCAAAATTCAAGTCATTTGGACTTTTATTGGCCATTTGGTGTACCCTATACCGAAATCGGTTAAAGATATATATGGGAGCTATATCTAAATCTGAACCGATCTCGATATTTGGCAAATGTATTTCCGAGCTCTGGTACCAAATATCATTCTTGTGGAGTGCATATTACGAATGTGAGGGACTTAAGCACTAAGTCGGATGAAACATATATACGGGAGCTATAGCTATGTCTGGACCGATTTTCACCAAATGTCATGTGCTTGCTTCCATACTGAATTCGGTCGGATGTGCCAAATTTCAGGTCATTTGGACTGATTTTGGCCATTTGGTGCACAATTAACCCGAAATCGAACGAAGATATAAATGGGAGCTATATCTAAATCTGAACCGATCTCGATATTTGGCAAATGTATTTCCGAGCTCTGGTACCAAATGTCATTGTTGTCGAATGCATATTACGAATGTGAAACATAGGATGAAACATATATATGGGAGCTATAGCTATATCTGAACTGATTTTCTCCAAATTTGATGTACTAACTAAATTCTAGACTAAATTCGGTCGGATGTACCAAAATTCAGGTCAATTGGACTGTTATTGGCCATTTGGTGCACAATTAACCCGAAATCGGTAGAAGATATATATGGGAGCTATATCTGAATTTGAACCGATTTTCACCAATTTCAATAGGGTTTGTCCTTGGTTCCAACAAATACTGTTTGGAAAATTTCATCTCAATCGGATGCTGAATGCGACCTGCATTTTGTTCGGAAGAATACATGGACAAATGGACAGACGGTCGGACGGACTGACATGCATAATTCGACTCAGAAAGTGATTCTATGAAGATCCTCAAAAATAACTATGGGTCTATCTTGCTTTCTTCTCCGTGTTACAAATAAATGCACAAAAACATAATACCCTGGCGTAGGGTATAAAAATGAACATTTTTCAAAATTTCTGCAGAGGTTGCATGCTTCCCGAAAGATCGAAACGAAGTGAAGCATTTCCCTCGTCCATAAGTCATTTCCAATTTCTTCAATCTTTTCAAAGTTATTCACCAAAATAGATTTAGCTACGGATATACCAAATGGATAATCAAGGGATATATTCGCTTTTCTTTAAAAATTGCTAAAAGTAAAAAAGCTATCAATTTTTTAAAAACATTTTTTTCTTTTTTATTATTAAATTGTTTGTGGTGTTCTTGTTCTTATTACAAATTATTAGCTGATTTCCTTCACATTGTGAATTTCTATATAAATTTAAGCTTAGTTACATTTGCTATACAGCTCTAGACACAGCGTACAATAACGTAACAAAATTACTATCAAAATAATTTCAAAGGGAAAAAGACTAATTGTTATGAAAAACCAATCCTGGGATATTAAAATTAAAAATGATTTCTAAACTGCTGTAAGGCATCGATTGTTGTTATGCCACAGTCAGTTCTACTGAGCGGGCGGTGGATACATGTGTATAAATGGAATTGAAAAAGAAAACTAATTAGTAGCACGACGAACATTGAACGCTTCAGATGAATCAGTTACTACCGAGATATAGAATTACAAAAAAAATGGTATGGTGTTTAACTGCAGCAGGAGGCGGGAGTGGGATCCAAGCCAGAGCGTTTTGTGATGGCCAGACGGGTAAACTCTTCAGCGGTGGTGGGATGGATACCAACAGTGTTCAATAGGATTTTCATGGTAAGGCCGGACCTAAAAAAAAAAACAACATTTAACATAAATCCCCCTAAAAATAAATATACGATTTTCTTACTTGACAGCAGCAGCAAAACCTTGAATAACTTCACCGGCAACAGGTCCCAGATAATGGAGACCCAACACCTTTTGATCGCCACTACGTTCGGCCACAGCCTTAACATAACAATAACGTACACTCTTTTGGGGAATAAAGAATTCCGTGGGTTTGTAGAAACCATGGAACACTTCAATGTTATCTTCACCAAATTTCTGGATGGCATCCTCCTCAGCCATACCGACACAGGCATATTCCAAGGGTGAAAACACTGTGGTGGCCACATCTGTGTAGTCCATGATTTGTTTGGAACCACCAAACAGACGACGAGCCAATAAACGACCAGCGTGTATGGCAACGGGGGTCAATTCTGGACGACCATGAATAATATCACCAACGGCAAAGATGTGTGGTACATTGGTTTGTTCAGCTTCGTTGACAGCAATTTTATCGGCCTTAACTTCAATGCCGGCAGCGCCCAAATTCAAATCATCAACCAAACCCTTACGGCCAATGGCCCACAAAACGGTGTCGTAGACATCACTGCCTTCTTCTTGGGTCTCTGTGTTGACATATTTCACCAAAAGGCGGCCATCTTGGGTTTTCTCCACCGATTTGGGAATGGTTTTGTGCAAGAAGGGAATGCCACGTTCAACCATGGAATCGGCAACCATGTTGGCCATTTGTTGATCGAAACCACGTAAAACAATGGAACGCACCATGACGGTGGCATCGTAGCCCAAACCCTTAAGGAAACCGGCACATTCCAAGCCAATGTCTGGAAGAAAGTAATTGAAAAATTATTTGAATTTTTAAAGGGTGTATTTAAACTATACTTACAGCCAGCACCAACAACCAAAGTCTTGCCGGGTTCTTTGTCCAAACTGAAAAGATCATCACTGGTAATGCCATACTCAACGGCACCGGGAATATCAGGATAACGGGGACGGCCACCAACGGCAATGACAACATTGCGACCGGTAAGAGTGCGTTCAGAGCCGTTCTTCATTTTGGCAACAACGGTGTGGGGATCCTTGAAGGAACCGGCACCATTGATATATTCTACTTTCCTACGAGACAACGGAAAGTAATATAAAGTATATTTCGTTAAATTAAAAGTGTTGTATCCCTTACTTGTCACGCAAATCCACGCGTGTCACCCAGTTAACGGATTTGATGTGATTTTGTACAGCCTGTACCAGATTTTCCCATTTGGGCTTGATGGCCTCTTTGTTGGGAATTTCCCAGCCATAGGCGGTGGCTTCCTAAAATTAAAAAAAATCGTGCTATAAACATTGAAAAATTTATTTATGTGGTTTGCAAACATACATGAATGGATTCGCCCAACAATGAAGCTTGATGCATCAACTTCTTGGGAATACAGCCAACATTGACACAAGTACCGCCAATACCCCATTTGGTACCCAAGGGAGTTGGTTTAACATAATCCAAGCAGGCAACTTTGGCACCATTGGCCACAGCCTCCTTGGCGCAGGCCAGACCACCCGAACCACCGCCAATTACGATCAAATCGTAATCATATTCATCTGAAAATTGGAATTTTGGTAAAAGATTAGTTATTTTAAATAACGGAATGACCTTTTTTATTTTTTAAGGTTGATAATCTTGTATGTCGTTATAGTTGGTTTGACAATATACACAGTAATAAGAAATTGAAAAAGCAGAGTGCATCTGAAATCTCCTCACAAAGTCTCGAATAAAGCAGGATGGGAGAAGTGACGTCTGGGATATTTTTAGCATAGAAGGTGATATCAGCCAATCATAAAAGCTAACCGATAACTAAATTGTAAGCAATAGCCCTAAAATCGGATGGAAATGTCTCTTAAAGGTATATAAAAATCTGAACCAATCTCGATAAAATATGGCAGAGGTATTTTCGAGCTGCATCTGATGGCTGGTATCAAATATCATTGTTATCGAGTGCATATTACGCATGTAAGGGACTTTAACACCAAATCGGATGAAATATATATATGGGAGATATAGCTATTTCTAAACCGATTTTCACCCAAAATTTGAAATACTTCCTTCTAGTCTGAATTCAGACGGAAGTGTTAAAATTCAGTCCATTTGAGGTGATATTAACCATTTGGTGCACAATAACCCTGAAATCGGATAAAGATATATATGGGAGCTATATCCAAATCTGAACCGATCTTGACAAAAGTTGAAACACTTCTTTCAGAGCTGTGTCTCATATCTTGTACCAAAGATCTTTGTTGCAGGGTGCATATTACGCTTGTGAGGGACTTAAATTCCAAATCGGATAAAACATATAAATGTGAGCTATAGCTATATCTGAACCAATTTTCAGCAAATTTGAAGTATTTGTTTCAAGGCTGAATTCGGTCGGAATTGCCAAAATTCATTTGGACTGATATTAACCATTTGGTGCACAAAAAAAATGAAATCGGTCGAAGATATATATAGGAGCTATATCGCAATCTGAACCGATCTGGATACAATTTAAAATAAGTATTGTTGGACTGTATCTGATATCTTGTACCACATATCATTCTTGTGGAGTGCATATTACGCATGTTAGGGACTTAAACCCCAAATGGGAAAAAAACATATATGTGAGAGCCATAGCTATATCTCAATCGGTTTTCACCAAAATTTGAAGTACGTGCTTTTAGGATGAATTCCGTCGGAAGTGCTACAAATCAGTAAATTTTATGCTGATCATGGGTATATATATAAGGTGACTTGAAAAAACTGCAACCAACTTCAGACTGCTGTCATTTCCAATCCGACAGCTGTTAAAATTACCATTGAAATTCCAAAAAGTGCAAGAACTTACACCGCAAAGGAAAGAAAATAGACTCAAAAGAGCTAAAGAGTTGCTTCGCTTGGCCGAAAGTGGTGAACTGCCGAATTTGGTTTTCTCCGTCTCCGATGAGAAAACATTCGTTGTCCAGCATTTTGTAAACAAACAAAATGATCGTGTTTACTTGCCAAAGAGGTAAGCTGAAAATATACATCTTCGGTTGGCCACCAGAACTCAAGTGCCGGCCATGATGATGATGGTGTGGGCCGCCATAACAGCCGATGGTCGCTCTTCGCTCGTATAAATCGACCGTGGCATCAGAATGAATGCCGAATATTATCGCGAAAATATTCTGGAGGGTGCATTAACGCCTTGGGCACGCAAATATTTTGGTCGCAGACCTTGGACATTTCAACAGGACTCGGCATCATCGCACTAAGCACGCGCTACCCAAGAATGGTTATAAAATGAGGTTCCTCGCTTAATTTGCAGCGCACAATGGCCACCAAAATCTCCGGATACCAATCAGTTAGACAATTGTGTCTGGAGTATTTTGAAAAGCAAGGTTGGTACTAAAAAACCAAGCGCTTCGCCGGGAATGGTCCAAAATACCGCAGAGCAACATTCGGGCAACGTGTGACGGTTTCATTGGCCGTTTGAAGGCCATAATTCGTGCCAAAGGTGACCAACTCGAACAAATCTAAACTTATTCTAAAATTTGATGCTTTTTGCGACATGTTTTGCTTTAATTCAATAAAAATTAAAAAAAAAATGTAAAAATCACGGCTTTTGACTTTGTTGCAGTTTGTTTTATCTCACCCTGTAGTCCAAACCCCGCACGTCACAATATTTATATCATATTTATTTAGGTCCGATACGAAACTGACAATATTGGTCCATCCCTTCGAAACATACTCCATAGAGGGTCAACAATTTGAAAAATCACAACAGAAGTCAAAATACATTTTAATAATCAAACATTGGCGGCTGAGGGTATACATCTGTCGGCAATACCGACTGACACTTTTTTACTTCTTTGACAACATCTGGTTTAGATGAGAGGTGTACAATTTAAAACAGTTTATACACTTGTAATCAATCAGCTGTCCTGTCTGCAAACATTTTGAGGTAAGTGGATCTATATCTGGGAATATGCGTCATTCCAATTTTACTAGGGTAGATAGTACAATATCATGGTTTGTAAGTCGTGAACGCTGCAACGAAAGTATGTGGATATCTTGCCATGCGAGTAGAATTTTCGTCTCCTCTGGTGTCATACGGCCGTCGGTCGGCTCTGAATACCTTGCATACATAGCACTGCGAATGAGGTGTTAAATTCTTTCTCTACCAATTCTACATTGTCTGGAGTAATATAAGTAAATTTTATCCCATTTTAATGTCAGAATCAGATCCGGTAGTAGCCCATCAACATACGTACCGCGATTCGTATATCTGACCTAATAATTGATTGAACATGTGTGGTGAGTGGCATTACTGGTACTATGCAGTCATAGCCAGACCGTCCAGAGGTAGTTCACAAGCAAGCGTCCGTATCAGGTAATACAATGTCTTCATAAATAAGTAAAGTCGAGAAAGGTGGACATTTTAATACCAATTCTATCACCTACACCTACGATATTATGACAGCGGATTCCGTCGTTTTCAAAATGCAAAAATTGCAATTTCTCTGTCATTTCTGCGCATTTCTTTTCGCTTGGTACTGAAAAAAGTTTCAGTAGTTGGAGATTTACCATAAAATTGGGTACAGGTTGTGGAGTGCACGTTGTAAATAAAGACACGGCCCTTTACACAATTTTTTGGTTAGTTTGGAAATAAACCATCTAGACTTAATCGCATGCTCCCAAACTAGACACCCATGAGTAAAAACAGATAAGACAACTGTGTCACACATGGTCGACTCCAACTTTAGAATATTTTAATAAAACCTGGTGGACATGGCTCTGTTCTAATAAAATATATTTCATTAATCCTTATTGTTTCAACACAAAAATGTGATATAGAGGATATTTTGGATGAATTTTACAACACAGTTGCTTGGTGCATCCAACACTAATTTGCCATTTAACAAGGCCGCAATCAATTATTTTTAGTTAAGCGTTAATTTCAAAATTGCCATCACAAAATATTCCCCATTAAATCCGTTGACTATGGCAATTTTCCAGATTTAACCACCTGTTTCAAAAAAATTCTCAGAATATTAATAATGATACAAGCATCACGAACAGGCGTCAGTAAATATTTAACGAATGACTAATTTTTTTTATAAACAAATGACACAATACCGAACACTAAACAATACAAAGTGATTTGTCTTGGAATTTTTAGGCAAAATTTCTATGCACATATTTTGATTTTGAAATATAATTTAAAAGAATAAATAATAATTTTCAAAATTTATTACTTGTATCGACAATAGCTCTGGGCTGGGGACGACAACGCGACAAAACTATTCCCATAATGTCACAATTGTTTTTTTTTAATATATTTCACGCTTTAAAAATTAGTTTTTTTTCTAAGCCGGAATGCCACCACTTTCGATACGTCTAATTTCTATCAATTCAACAACAAACTATTCCGGACTGCCATCATTCATTTAGTTGAACTCTGGTGCGCACGAATCTACTGTAAAATAGAAATACAATTCGTTCTCTTCTCATGATGTTGTTGTGGCCGTTCGCTGTGGCTTTGAAAGCACACAGAGGGACGGTATGGAAAATAATTTACCATGTACTTGTTTGTTGTAGCGGGACGACGACGACAGATAAAAAAGAGACTTGATGAAATCATCGTATTTTTGGTTTGTTGCTGTTGTTAATTATTATTGCCTGCTGACTTGTTGCTTTGGATGTTTTTGTTTCTTTTTTTCTTCTTAGCCAAGAGGAGCGAGCGTGTGTGGATTGGCGTTTTTGAGCCAAAAACACAAAACCAAAAACTCTTCATTTTTACTTTCTTTTTCTTGAAATTCTTGAAAAAAAAAATAAAAGAAACTTCAAATGTCAACATCAAAGAAATGCATTGGATTTAAATTATTTGCCAATAGAGAGAGGAACCGACTAAAATATTGGAACAAAACTTTATTGAATAACAAACAATTATATTATATTTTAAAACTCTCCCACGAAAAAAGTTTGAAAAGAATCTAAACAATAGCCTAGTGAAGTTGAAAATATTAAAATTTTATAAAAAAAAAATAAAAACTACTCTCACGCAAAAACAAGAATAGCAAAACAATGCCGAAAAGAACAGGTTTATGCTGTCAAGCTGCCTTTTATTTAAAACTTATGTAGGTTTTTTATTGGCTTTTACCATTATTAATCACTCTTTGTTAGGGCTTTTATGTCGCTATTCTCAGGCTCGAATTTTTTCTTAAAAATTAACCAAGAAAAAGACACATTTGTTTTTCTGATTTTCCCTCAAGAAACAAGGGGTTAATCTGTGCCAACACGTGGCTCAATGATATTGAACGCGGAGTACATAAACTTATTGCAAAAAAAAATAAAAATAAACACTTGTTAAGAGGAGGTCATAAATAATCAGCACTAATAAGCATTAGTTATCATGAGAATTCGATTTGCAGCGTTTCTCTCTCTTCAATATGTGTTGCTAATCAATGATTTTCAAAATTGATAATACTATATAGCATTGTAAAATAATGAAAAAGAAACACGTTAAAAAGTATCAGTCGGTTTTGTCGACAGATGTATACCCTCAGCCAATGTTCGATTATTTAAATTTATTTAGACTTCTGCTATGACTACCTGGAATGGGCCAATATGGTCCATTTCGTATCTACGTGCCAGGTTTATACTATATTGGTTCACTTTATATGAGATATGTGATAATTTTTAGAAAATGTTAAAATGTGCGTGAGGTTCTACCTATAGTCGACCGAAGTATTCCATTTTCATACTTCATCTAATACAGATAAAAATATTGGTATGGGCAAAATTACAAGAAAATCGAACATATATATCCAATTTCATGCGAAATTATAAATTTGTTTTTCAAAATCTTAAACCCTATGTGGGGGAGGTACCAGAAAGAATGGCCCGATATCTATCATCTTTATAACAGTTCTTGTTTTGATAGAAATATTGAGATTTATCAAGTCTGAATGGATTCGGATGTTAATTTCGCGTTTTATGAGCTTCGTGGATATTCCAAAACTTTGACCCTTTGTGGGGGAGGTACCAAAAGGAGTGAACTAATATATCTCATCTTCACAGCAGATCTTGTGTTAGCAAAAATTGTACGATGTGTGAAATATGAAAGGAACCTGATGATTATTTCGGATTTTATGATCGTTTTGGTTTTGATCGTTTTGTTTATTCAAAACTTTGATCCTTTTTGGGGGAGGTACCCAGAAAGAATGGTCCGATCTTTATAGCATATCTTTTGTTAATGGAAATATTAAGATGTACCAGTTCTGAATGAAATCGAATGTTATTTCCGCGTTTATGAGCTTCATGTATATTCAAAATGTTGACCGTTTGTGGGGGGAGGTACCAGAAGGAGTTGACCCATATATTCCATTTTCACACCAGATCTTAGGTTATTGTATGTACTTTGAAGACATTCGGACTCTTACATCACATTTTATAATAGTTAAAATTATTCAAAATGTTGACCCTTTGTGGGGGGGGGTACTTGATGAAGTGGACCGATATTGCCCGTTTTTGTACCTGACCTAGCACTGATGTAAATATTAGGATTTGCAAAGTTGGAGCAAAATCGGGTTGTACTTTCTCTTCCAGTGCAAAAAATATATATTTTTTTTTGAAAATTTTGACTTTTTGTTGGGTAGTTACCAGTTTCCGAACTCCGAACTCGATCTAAGTTTGACAATAATATTACGATGTACCAAATTTGAGCCAAATCGGATACTCCCTTCGAGAGTTATCGTGCGCACCAGCCAGACGTACGGACGGACATTGCTGAATCAACTCCTCAATGCGGATTTGGTCCAAAGAGACCTAGGGTCTGAAATCGTTATGAAATGATATATACCCTCTCTAGCCATATGACTGAAGGTATAAAAAAAGGTATACACCAGACCAACCAAATTAGCTAAAACTTAACAATCGGGGTTCTCGGCAGGTCAGTTCTCTCCTTGCAAACAATTTTCGATTCTGTTTGATAATATGGTATAGATGTTCACAATCGTCTCTACATCTTCTTCATACTCACATGGCCTAGAGTCAGAAACACTGTTACCCCATCTTCAGGTCAAATATCTGATATTATTTTTAGGACTGACCTACTAGTTGATATAAGGTGACAGATTCTACTTCTGAGATTTCCTACTATATTATATACTGTGCAATTGATTTTCAAGCGTCATCTTCTTCAAAGAAAACCTTGTTTGAAGTGGCTGACATAATAGCTTATCGGTGGTTCGACAGTCTCATCAACCGCCAGGTGATAGAACAGTGTTGGTAACCCTTGACCTATCAGAGGCTTTTGATACGGCCAATCATTCGGCCAAGTTTGAAACGTTGGATAATCAACTATATGTGTGGACGCCAGTCGTACGTGGAATTCCGAAATCCCGTAGATTGAAACAGAGATTTCCCCAAAGTGGGGGATATCTCCGGAACTTTAACCTCTACCTTTCCGGAATTCGTAAAGTATGCGAGTGATTGTAAGATCACGGCGTCGGGTCCAGTGGTTGATGACATACGGAAAGGTTGAAACCCAACGGCCACACTCGTTACCACATGGTTTACTGAAATGAGAACACAGCTGAATGTGCAGGTCGAGGGAAATTTAATACCCACCACGAACAACCCCAAGATTATAGCGGTCACATTCGACAGCATGTTCAAGTCGTCCGCGCAAGCCACAGCTTTCTCCGACAAGCTGAAAAGTAGGAGCAAGGTCGTCAAGGCGCTAGCCGCACAATACGCTGCACCTCTTTAATTAATCCAAACATCTGCATGTACTACTGCTAAAAAAAACATCAGAGTTGTAGAGCAGGCAGGTAGTCTAGGGGAGGTTCATCACCATCCAAAGCGTCCCTGTCAGATATCTTAACCTCAAAGTAATTGAAGTCGAAAAAGGTCCACTTATTCTATCACATTCACCTAAGATGTTTCGACTCATTGGTATGTCCAGAATCATGCTTGCCCAAAACGAGAAAAGTGTCAGCCTCTCGCTTCCGGTGGAATTAGCACACTCCTTGATGCTTGAAAAGATCTAATGGCAGAAAGTTTGGCATTACAGTCAATTGAATTCAAGGGAGCTTTTGAGAGCTCCGGTTGTTACTCAGGACGCGTCTCTTTACGCGGTGGTTGCTAATGATTTCATAAGAGATCTCACATTTTTCATCACTACCTTAATTCTTAAAAACAGAAATTTTCAAATATCACTTTATGTGACATTTTAATGAATACCACCTTCCGTGACTAAGCTAACAAACTAGAGATATTATCTGTAATTAAACGAATTTGAAATCTCATTTCTAAATAAATTATTTATAAGATTTGTTTTAATAATTACTTTCCAGTATTAAATATCATATATGTGCTCACATGTACACAAACCCAAAAGCTTACAGAATTAAACGACCACGACGTAAAATTGACGTCATAGATTTGTAAATAATTGCATTGAATTTTGCAAAAGCAAAAAAGAAAAAATAGAAAAACTATTTCGTCACAAAACTGAGAAAAATGCTATGGCAATCAGAGATTTTTGATAATAATAAAAATATAATCTCAACAACAATACCACTTGGACAATTAAATAACAAAGATAATGTGGTCGTCCCGCCGTATAGAACCAGTCATCGCCATCATCATCATCATCATTTGAATGACAAAGCAAATAATAAATCTATTGAAAGAAAAAAAATAACTAAATGAATTAAATAAACATAAAGTCAATGTGATGAGGGTAGCGAGTGGAACTAACTGCAAGTGTAACTCGCGGAAGGTGGTATCATTTTTCCAATGACAAAATGTACTGCATTGTGCATTTTATAATGACTGACAAGTAGTGTTGTGAACCAGCAAATCAATACAACGTAATTAGACCTACCCTCGTTCTCCTCCTCTTCTTCTCCACTGTCATCATCCAGAGTAGTTTTCTCCAGCTGTTCTTCCAACTCATTTTCTCCATCACTCATTTTGTTTTTTCTCAGACGTATATCAATGTAATCAGATTTATAAACCGAACGACGATTATCTTGAAGATTTCTGGCTTCCGATGCAGGTAAAAATACAAAATAATTCATGTATTCAATACTTAATGTAAAAACACAACAGCAAATGGAGGAGGAAAGAGTATACGAAGAAGAAATAGAAAAACTTCAAAATCTTACTTCTTGGAGCGACAAAAGAAAACTGCTGCCAATTGAAATGATTTCTTCAACACAACACCTTGGAAAAGGACTCACTTAATTGGCTGGTGTGAATTACAAACACACACTGACACACATTTATACAACTGGGAGGTATGTCGACATACCCTGTTTGTAAGGGGTTTGACCTGGAAATGTTAACTTCAATTAATACAAGTTCCAATTGACTTTGATGATTATATATTGTCCCATTGGGAACAACACCACTGAAAACTCATCAATAACACCCACCAGCAGTTTTTTATAAAAAGAAAACAATAGAACGTATGAAAATCTAAAAAAAAAATAAATCAATATTTTGTTCTCCTGCTTTTGTTTTTAGTGGAGATTATTGGTTTTAATGTTCCATCGACTTAACGCCGGCGTAAGTCCCCACAATTAGTGGGATATCTAATCGAAATCTGCACTGAAAACTAACGCCTTCTTGTTGTTCACGTTATCCCCGTTGTTGTTCACTTTTACAACTGACTTCCGCATAAGTATTTTTAAACACCAGTTCTTATTGGTGTAGTATTGTCCTTTTTGCTGTTGTACTGCATGATGACAGTGATATATTTTCACATAGTATATATTACCATGACTACCAGGATGGTGCTGAGTATTTGTAGAATATAATCAGGTAATCGATTATTATCTACAAGTGAAGTGAAACAAATGAAAAACCGGGCTATACGCAATTTTCGAAGGGCACCAAAATTGGCCACTCAATTTTAAATGGGACCACAACAGACGACCACTTGTTTTCAAAACAAAAAAAGTATATAAAATTATGGGAAAATATTTTGAGTCATTAAAATCCTTAAAGAGGCGACTAATCAAAATTTCACAACACTCTAAAGATGGCTATTATATATCGTATCGACGATTCCATCTCCTTACATTTAACATACATACAATTCAACTATTATTTTAATTATTCATAAATAAAATACAATTAGAAACAGGTTTTAATTTACTTTCCAATAAATAAGTACAACTAATGAGTAATATTCGTATCAAATTTCACTTGATTTTGGTTCTTGCTATATTAAACTTAAAATGCATAGAATTCAATTGCTATGAAATATTGACAAATAACTGTTCACGATATGCTTCAAAGCTGTCAAGATCCAAAAACAAGGTAATAGCAAGATGGGTAAAGGGATGCTTTAGAAAACTATACTATTACTACATTTGTATCAGATAAATAGTTTATTGTTATAAATACTGCGACGTACCAGGTTTGGACTATGTTGGTTACTTCCCTCACATTATATGAGATATGTGATAATTTTTAGGAAAATTTGATGTGTGTACCAGATATAGTGGACCGAAGTATTCAATTTTCACGCTTCATCAAATACAGATAAAAATATTGGTATGGACAAAATTACAAGAAAATCAGACATTTATATCCAATTTTATGCGAAATCAAAAATTCCATATTCATCTCAAGTTTCTGGTTAAGAGTAATATTTAGATATAGCAAGTTGTATAGATTCGCCGACTTGTTTCCCAAGTTATCTATATTAATAAAAGAGTAAGTAATTGACTGACTGACTGACTGACTGACTTAATGATTCATGAACGCCCAGGCGAAACGGCTGAAGTTAGAATCTTGAAATTTCGGGCGAGGGTCACTATTGGTCCGAAGGGGTCAGATAAGCCAGTAGGGCTAGAACTCTTTAATTTAGAATAAGGGTCGCTAATTGAGTAAGTGATGGATGTACCAAAGGGATTTTGGAAATTCCCACTATAAGTGTACGAAAGGTAATAAAATGTACTACATTTGGTGTGTTTTCGTATTATGTGAACGGTTAGGGCTAAAAACTTGAAATTTGGAATGGGGAGTAGGGTCGATGTAAGGAGGAGGAGATGTAAGTACTAAATTTGGTACAATTTGAATTTAGAAGAACGGATGGAACTGGAGTCCCTAAAATTGAAAATAACATTACTGGCAGAGCGTGGAATTGGTGTATGGACGTATTTTTCAAAATTTGTACTTATGTAAAGGAATGGTATCAAATGGTTCTAAATTTGGTACAATTTGGATTTGGGTGAAACAATAGAATTGGAATCCTGAAATTTACAACTAAGATTACTATTGCATTGTAAAATTAAATTTAAATTTTGGGTAAACCGGTAGAGTTGGAAGCCTGAAATTTAAAAATAAGTACTACAAGAGTATAAAAAGTAAAAAGGGTACAAATCTTTGTATTGATCGTAGGTATAGTTAGATTTCTGAGTTTTGGTGTTTGGGAATTGGTGTGTAGTGTTGAGATATGCTGGTGGTATTGGAAATATGTAACGTAAATGTATGAAAGGTATTAAATGACACTAAAATTTTAATTGTGGCCGATGTTCGTGTGTAGGTTTGAGATATGAAATGGTTTTGGAATTACGTACTAAAAACTACTAAATTGTACAAATTTTGGTATTTGGGTAATTAATTGAGTTGGAAGTCTAAAATTTTGAATTAGGATCACCTTTTGTGCGAATTGATTAATATATGGCTGGGAACTTGGAAATACCTCCCAAAAAGTACGGAAATTACTAAATAGTAATAACTTTGGTACTTAGGGGAGAAATAGAGCAAGAAATCTGAATTTTGGAGTGAGAGTCCTCGATGTTGCGGATGATAAACAAACTAAAGTGATTTTCGAAATTTTAAAATATGTGTACCATAAATACTGAATTGCGCTAAATTTAGTACCATTTGAATAGAGGAAGAACCTTGAAATTTAGTATGAGAATCAAATCTGAAAAATAGTGTTGATTTAAGGAGGTGATTTTGTTATATGTGCATTAGGTTTGATTTAGGGTTGGGAGGTGGAAATAACTCGTCCAATTTATAATTTGATATCAATAAATTGCGGAAATTCATTCAACATTCTATTAAAAATTTGCTTAACATAAATTCAGTTAATATAAATACCTTTTTTACATGCGAAGTAGCGGGCACTTGCTAGTGACAGAAAAAAGTTTTGAAAATTGTAACCCTTTGTGGTTGAGGTTCTAGAAGGGGTTCGCAGATATATATGTATGAACTTCACAACAGACCTTGAGATCTCTACAATCTTTATACTAGATCTTGTGTTGACGGAAATATTGAGATGCGTCAAGACTGGATGGAAACGGATGTTAATTTCGCGTATTATGAGCTTCATGGCTATTCCAAATTCTGACCCTTTGTGGAGGAGGTACCAGAAGGAGTGGACCGATATATCCCATCTTCACAGCAAACATTGGGTTAAAAAAAAATTGTGATTTGTGATTTTACATCATATTTTATTAGAGTTATAATTATTCAAAATGTTGACGCTTTGGGGATATTGTCCATTTTCGCACTGACAGGTCTAATTGCTTCTCTATTGCATAACACTAGACATATCACGTTATAAGAGCTCGATAATTATTTTTTTCTTTAAATACACATTTTAATGGAAACACCTTATTTCCGACCTCTAGAAAGTGCTAAGGGTATGCTTTAATCAATGTGATGTTTTTGGTTCATTTCATTTCCCGAAATATTGCTATAGTTTCTTAAAAAATAGACAACAGCTAACATTGCGAACTGTCAAGATATCATAAAATAAATTAGAAACTGATAACTAGATGGGCTCAGCTCAGATATGATCTCCGTTAATCTAAAAGATTGTTCCGGAACCAAAATTTCGAGATTTTACAAAATTTTGGAGCTAAACAGTTCTTTTTGCTAAACACCAACCACTGTGCTTTGTCCCCCATATGCGGTATGTCTCAAACAGCTGATTTTTCTGGCAGCTGTCAAATGGGATATGTTATGGAATTTGCCATTTAGTTCGCTCATTTTCAATCTTTACACAAAAAAAAAACAACAAACAAACAAAAAATAGAGTACACGCGTCGTTTAAATTAGCAAAATTGTGATAACAAAAGAGACCGCTAAAAATTATTTTCTTTTAGTAAAGCAGTCGAATACGTTATACAGATTGAGGTTAACAAAAGGTAAATAATATAAAACAATTAAAAGATTCTTCAACTAAAACGGTAAACAAAAACAACAATAACCAGCAAGGGGAGGGAACATGACGTTGCAAAAAACAGCATGAAAACACAATTTTGTGAAATTTGTAAAATATTTTCCATTAGTTATATAACCTTGATTGTGGACCACCAAAGGGACCCTAAATTGTCTTTTTGTTCTGGAAATACTCACGGGATCCTGCCGCTTGGCTCATATTTCGTTGTTGTTGACGTAAATTTGTTACAAATGACCTTTTGCTGCTGTCGGCGGCAATACCACTGTTGTTGCCACTAACAATCGATAATCGTGCGGAGCGAATGAATGTAACAGCAGCTCTTGAATTCCAAATGGTAAACATTGAGAGTTTTTAATGTACCCCGAGACTAGTTAATTATTTATTTTATTACAAAATTTAAATGGAATTTCGCAATATCGTTCGCTTTTGCACTTAAAATTAAAACTGAACAAAACAGATGAGAGAATAATAGAGAGTAGAAGAATTTGACAATTGGCATATCAACCATTCAACTGGAAGTCGGCTTGGAAGTTTTGACATTTCAAAAAGGCAAATGAGAGAGAAACCATATGTGAGAGAAAATTTAACCATTGGAAAGGAAAATAAGAGAGAGAGCGAAAATAACGATTGTGCAAAAAAGCAACAATTGTTAAAAATAAAATACCGATAGAAACTTGTTCTTTTTTCATTGTCATTTCATTCATTCATTGCTAATTTTGCCATAACGAAAGTGAGTAGTGGGAAAGCAAACATATTGAGGGTGGAACTATAACTAAATACTCTTGCAATATTGTGTAAAGAAAATACATATTTAGCAAATAAATCGCTAGCTAGCTACGGCATAGCACCTCATAAATAATTTATCTTTATGACACACACACTTGGTTGGCGTTTTGATTCCTAATCTTTATTTCTTCGTTTTGCTTTGTATTTTCTAGATTAGTCTCTTGGCGGAACTGCAAAATTCCAACCGGCGATTAGATATTTCTGCTGATCTTAACTCCAAAGTTCGTTCTCCACACAACTATCTTCTTCAACTTTAGAACACAGAAATGAATTCCATACTAATAACGGGATGCAATCGTGGCCTTGGTTTGGGTCTTGTAAAAGCTCTGGTGAATTTACCCAAGCCACCGAAACATGTCTTTGCCACATGCCGTAACAAGGAACAGGCCAAGGTAAGTCCCACATAACTGATAGCAACTTATCAAATAATTGTTCACATAATCAAAAGAAGCAAGACAATTTAAGCTTGTCCATTCGTTTTCATTTTGATAAAAAATATTGAAAATATGATGAATGTATTAATTTTGCAAAGATTTTTTGTTGTACTTACTTATGGGTGCCATTTTAAACGGATCAATTTCCAATAAAGCAATACAAATGCCGCACACAACTATTAACACAGATAAAATTGATTTCAATAGGAAAATTTTTGTTGAATTTGCTGTTTGATAAATTCTTCACTAATTACTTTGTGTTTTTTAAGTACTTTGGAGCAAGGTTTTTCCCTTCTACTTTTTCTTTTCTTTCAAGTTTGTAAAACAAGCGCGCTGCGTTTGCAAATGTTCGCCGTCTGAAAACTGTGAAATGAAATAAAACCGCGGATATTTATTGTAATAGTTTTATCTGCTCTCTTGCTTTTTTGCTAAGTCTCCGTTTGCGCTCTTTCCTACGTTTGCCATTGGAAAGATGGAAATGTCATTTTGTATTTTGCTTTCTTATTGGAAATGGCGCAGAGTTGTATATTTTAATAAAAAACAAACATGATTAGAATAAATTAATAAAAACTCTTAAAAAGAAATATTTGCTAAGCCTATATTCCCAAAACATAAGAAAATGTAAAAAGTGTATTGGGATAAGAAAAAAATCATTTAAATTTATAGTTTTATAATTTAACTTCATAGAGCCCAGAGTTGGAATTTTTGTTAACGGCGTCCGAACAAAGAATACGGCGTATGGCGTAACGTCTGCCTACGTTTGAAAATACCGTCAGGCTATGTTTACATGTTTTACCGCATTATTTACTATTAAAGACGGGTAACAGTACGTTTATATATATGAGGGTTAACCCACTGGATTTGGATTTAAATTGTCATATCCATTACTTTTACTTCAAATAAATCCTCTCAAAGTAGGTTAACCCTACAAAAAGTTCTAACGTAAACATGGCATAATCGATTTTATGTACTAATTGTCAAAAATTGCAAAAACAATAGAATAGCGCCAATGAAAACAAATAAAGGACCGAGAGATTGTGAAAATTTGCCAAAAAATGTAATGGCTTCAATGAAAATGAATAAAGGTCCGGGATATCACCTAAAGTAATATGTTAATCTCCTGTAGTGCGCTTCTCTAACTCATTTTTCGAGTTACCGACAAAAATAACATTCAAACTGAAAAATTTGACATAAAAAAGACATAAATGATGACAACATTGGTATCTATCGGTAGGCCTTAGCGACTACTTTAATTCGCTGCTAACTTAACGACAAATTTCGTTAATAACCGGAATTATAAGAATTTTAATTTTACCAATTTTTGTCGGTATCTCGAAAAATTAATTAGAGAATCGCACTACCGGTCCCCTACTTGCTTGTTTGCAATTGTTTCTCTTTTTGAATTGTACGAAATGTCAAAAATTGATGCTAACAATTTACTGTCATTGGAAAATGCTTGAGTCGATTCACTCGTACTCAAATTTCTATATTGTAGCGTATACGTCATTTATGATTTTGAATATGACGTATACGCTATGGGATTGTCAATTGAAATCGAGTGGATTTAGTAGTCTAAACTGTCTCTTAGACGACTAACGGTGAGAGCATGGTAGAAAAATACAGGGACTGTCAAACCAGTTTTGAAAATTAAAATTTTTAATTGAAAAATTATTCAAACTCGTTAAACTTGTAGAAAAATGCATACCTGGCTTTTTCGGAAAAGAACAAAGGAGGCTTCTTCGTAGATGAACAAAGGAGGTTTAGGTTGACCTAGTTCGATTTTGGCCCTAGCTTCCTTTGTTCATTTCCGAAGAAGCCAGCCGATGACTTAAAGCTGGGAATACATAAAGCGCTTATTTGGCTGGCTTAAGTCATCGGCTGCCTTCTTCCGAAATGAACAAAGGAGCCTAGGGCCAAAATCGAACTAGGTCAACCTAAAACTCCTTTGTTCATCTACGAAGAAGCCAGCCGATGACTTAAGCCAGCCAAATATGCGCTTTATGTATTTCCAGTCTAAGCCAGCCAGATAAGGGCTTTAAGGTGGGAATACATAAAGGGCTTATCTGGCTGGCTTAAGTCATCGGCTGGCTTCTTCGGAAATGAACAAAGGAGCCTAGGGCCAAAATCGAACTAAGTCAACCTAAAACTCCTTTGTTCATCTACGAAGAAGTCAGCCGATGACTTAAGCCAACCAAATATGCTCTTTATGTATTTCCAGCCTTATATATTCCCACATTAAGGCAGTAAAAGGCTCTTTATGTACCCTTTAAAGTAAGAATACATTAAAGGCTTTTCTGACTGGCTTAAGTCATCGGCTGGCTTCTTCGGAAAATAACAAAGTAGTTTTAGGTTGACTTAGTTCGATTTTGGCCCTACGCTTCTTTGTTCTATCATGCGTATGAATTGGAAAAAAACAAAATTTGAAAATTAGTCTGAGTTTGAACAGCTGATAAAAGACCTTATTAAGGTCTACCAGGTTTTATAGACCTGTTTAATGAACCTCGCTTGATCGCAGCTTTTATATGTTACTTAATTTTTTTTTTGTTACTAGTGATAAAGTGAATAAATGTGTGTCTTATTGTTTGCCAAAGAGATAAGTTTTATCAAAACTTTATTTACAGGAATTACAAGATTTGGCTTGTGATAATTCAAATCTTCATATAATGGAAATTGGTAAGTGTGCATTGAACCAGCACTTTTATATTCCGATTGTGTAACAATTTCCTTCCTTTTTTTAGATTTACGAAATTTTAAGGCGTACGATAAGTTAGTGCAACAAATCGATGAAGTCACCGCTGCCAAGGGTCTCAATGTACTTTTCAACAATGCCGGTATTTCTCCGAAATCTACCAGAATAAATATGACAAATGCCGAAGATATTATCGAGACATTGCAAACCAATACCGTCGTGCCAATTATGTTGGCCAAAGCATGTCTACCCCTATTAAAGAAGGCTTCAAAATCTCAAGAATCTCTAGATTTGAGTGTACAACGTGCGGCCATTATAAATATGAGTTCTATGCTGGGTTCCATTGAAATGAATGAAACTGGTGGGCTTTATGCCTATCGTACATCAAAGGCAGCCCTGAATGCTGCAACCAAATCGTTAAGCATCGATTTATTCTCTCACAAAATTCTATGTGTGGCCCTACATCCCGGTTGGGTACGCACCGAGATGGGTGGAAAGAATGCCCCCCTAGAAGTTGAACCCACAACGGCGGAAATAATCGATACTGTAATGAAATTTAATGCCACCCACAATGGTGGTTTCTATCAGCATGATGGCAAGAAATTACCATGGTAAACAGTGTTGCTATTTGAATTGTTTTGAATTAATTTATTTGTTGCTGTTTTTGTTATTTTATGCTTAAAATGTAACGAATTTAGTAATAAAATGTAAATGTATCTTAATGCTAATTGGTTTGATTGCGATTAGAAAAAAAGGAGCTTTCAGAGCCCATCCATTATGACAGTCTACCGGATTTGATAAGTCTAGCGGATTAAAGCTTTACAGTACGTTTATATATATGAGGGTTAACCCACTGGATTTTTATTTAAATTGTCATATCCTTTACTTTTACTTCAAATAAATCCTCTCAAAGTAGGTTAACCCTACAAAAAGTTCTAACGTAAACATGGCATAAATTCCATTTCACTTACCCCTCTTCACATAACCTCGTAAATGAGGTTAATACAGAAAAACGTAATCCATGTAAACATACTATAAGGCATGATACAATGACATGGTAGAAGAATATAGGTAGACGCGTCGACACAGCTGCTTAGATAATGAACTGTCAAACCAATTTTGGAATTGAAAATGTTGAATGAAAAATTATATAAATTTGTAAAAATTGTTGAAAAACGCGAATTATAATAGCCTCCGAATGACGTAATACAAGAAAACATATAAAAATCCACTTATATTTGAAAAAAATTTTAAATTTTTTTTGACATATCACTGCTCCCAAGCGTTGATTCATCTACCTGTATTCTTCTGCCATGATACAATGAGGACAACGTAGGATAAGTTATAGAATTTTGCAAGTAAAGGTAACCTCATTTCATATTAGCATTCCCAGCTATGCATTTTTTGTAATTTACCTTGTCAAATTTCAAAGCATAAAAAATAGTTCCCATCTCCGATTTTGTGTGTATGCAATGGATTTATGAATATAAATTTTGATAATGAGGTGTTGCCAAATGTATAAATGTGAAAAAAATGTAAACATCTGATTACATGACTTTACCTATTTAGTTCTACCATGATTGTATGAATTGTTATATCACAATTACTATCAAAAAGTAGATTCATAAATTCATTGTGCAAATCAGATGTGGAAACCTGCTTCCAGTGAAGTTAAAATTGACAAGGGAAATTACAAAAAATACAGAGTTGGATATGTTTATTTGAACTCAAATTACCTTCCTGATTCTCCAATGCTTCTGACCGAACTACAAGTTTGTTAAGCATACTTAACAATCTGAAGGTGAGAGTATATAAAAGGATTTTCTGACTGGCTTAAGTCATCGACTGGCTTCTTCGTAGAGGAACAATGAAATTTTAGGTTGACTTAGTCCGATTTTGGACCTTCTCTCCTTTGTTCTTTTCCGAAAAAGCCAGCCGATGATTTTAGCCATTCAAAAACGCATTTTATGTATTCAGAACTACAGATCACATAACAGCATCGATATATCGAATATAAGTGCCGCAGTATTGCTAATTAAAGTTTGTCATCTTAAAAAGTATATCCAGCAAATATTAAAACATTACCGATTTTTTCGTTTCAGGAACTCCAAGAATTAGCTGCTCAACATCCAAACATTCACATCATTGAAATAGGTATGTAAATTTCAAAACTAAACTCAAAATAGAATAAAGGTGAAGAAACATAAAACGTTTTTTTACTGGCTTAAAAGTGAGAATACATAAAGCGCTTTTTTGGCTGGCTTAAGTCTTCGTCTGACTTTTTCGTAAAAGAACAAAAGAGTTTTAGGTCGACTTAGTTCGATTTTGGCCCTATGCTCCCATGTTTTTTTTTTCCGAAGAAGCCAGTCAATACATAAAACGCTAATCTGGCTGGTTTAAGTCATCGGCTGGCTTCTTCGGAAATGAACTAAAGAACATAGGGCCAAAATCGAACTAAGTCAATCTAAAATTCCTTTGTTCATGTACAAAAAAGCCAGCCGATGAGGTACATGCAATAGAATCGACCAATTGTAAACCATGGCAGAAGAATACAGGTAGGTGCATCAACGCTGGGAGCGTTGATATGCCAAAAAAATTAAATGTTTTTTTTTTAATATAAGTAGATTTTTAAATGTTTTCTTATACGATGTCATTCGGAGGTTATTATAATTCGCATTTTTAACCATTTTTACGATGCGTCTACCTATATTCTTCTACCATGTGGTAAACGTACTACCATGGTAGAAGAACACAGGTAGATGCATCAACCCTTGGGAACATTGATATGTCAAAAAAATTTAATGTTTTTCCAAACTTAAGAAGATTTTTATATGTTTTCTTACACGACGACAATCAGAGGTTGCTATGACGCGCATTTTTCACCAATTTTTACAAATTCCAATATTTTTTCATTCAATATTTTCAATTCCAAAATTGGTTTGACAGTTCACTGTCCCATCAGCTGTGTCGATGCGACTACCTATTTTCTTCTACCATGCGTACTACTACAGTACATTTACATAAACGAAGTTTCTCATAAAGGAGGATCACGGACACTATAAATGTGGAAGTACATAAAAGGTTGAAGACATGGTTAGGCATATTAATGTCAAATTATAATGGAAAACAAGGGCAGGATTTAAGTACGGCTCTGTAATCCCTTTATGAAATGTCACAAAATATGCCTAGCCATGACTTAAAGCTTCTTATGTGCTTACACCTTTAGATTAATTTGGAAATACATTGGAATATTACTCAACTTTTATACCTAACAACATTTCAACTCTTCTTTATTTGCAGATTTACTCAACTTCAATGAATATGATCGTGTAGTCAAGGAAGTCGATACCATCACCCAGGGCCAGGGACTCAATGTACTCTTCAATAATGCCGCAATTTCCAGCAAACAACAAAGTCTTCAAGCCACCAAACCAGATGAAATGTTGAATACATTAAATGTCAATGTTGTGGTGCCGCTGATGTTTACCAAAGCCTGTTTGCCGCTGCTGGAAAAAGCATCCAAACTTAATGATAATTTGGAAATGGGCTTAGAACGGGCTGCTATCATCAACATGAGTTCTTTGTTGGGTTCCATTGAGAGGAACACCTGGGGCAGCTACTATTCGTATGGTACTTCCAAGTCCGCTTTGAATTCCATCACCAAGGCATTGAGTGTTGATTTGAAGGAACAAAAGATTCTGTGTGTTTCCATGCATCCTGGTTGGGTACGCACCGATATGGGTGGTGAAATGGCCCCTCTCGAAGTTGGACCAACAACTGCTGAAATTGTAAATACAATTTTGGGATTTAAGGCCAGCCATCATGGTGGTTTCTATCAATACGATGGCGAAAAGTTGCCATGGTAAATGTTGTTGGAATAACGTCGGATTTTAAATTTCACATTTCTTCCGTTTTTTGTTTATATAATGGTGTTGGTATCTGTTATTATTTGTTTAATATACAATTTTTAAAGAATCGTTTTTACTAAAAAAATAATTAATGGAACGTTTAATCCATTTATTTTTAATAAAAAGTATTTTCAAATAAATGACACTTTTTCTCAGTTTTTGAAAACTCTTTGAATAAAAAGACAAACAAGAGTTAAAGGGAGAAGAATACAGGTAGTCGCCACGACACAGCTGTTGGAAAAATAACCTGTCAAACCAATTTTGGAAGTGAAAATGTTGAATGGAAAATTGTAGAAATTATTGAAAAAAAAATCACATCATAACAACCTCCGATGGCGTCGTATAAGAAACGTATAAAAATCTACTTATTTTTGAAAAAAAAAATTTAAAAAATTTTGACATATCAATGTTTCCAAGCGTCTGTTCCAGAACTACAAGAATGTTTTTACTACGATAGCCGATACCCATTAGGGTATCTACTGAACAAATGTTCCCATATGAGGACAGAGGCACCAATATTAGTTGTGTTCCAGAACCTACAAATTAGTACTAATTAGTGCTAATTCTGCTAAAACGCGTTCCCGTACTCCAAAAACTAGCAAAACTTGCAGCTCTCTCGATAAAAAAAAAATGGCGCTGAGTGGTGCACATTTCTGCTTGTTTTAGCTACATGAATTTGGCAGAGCAGAAATGTGCAAATTGTAAATTTGACATTTACTTGGCAGGGCTAACAAGGTTGAAAAATGTTTCAACCTGAATAAGGAATCAGACGATGAAAACGTATTGGAAAACAGTGCAAAATTAGTGAAAGGTTAATTGAAAAATTAAGCTTAAAATCAATGATGTTCGCTTATTACTGAACATGTTCTTTTTATTTTTTAGGTTGGCTGTCTTCCCAACTTGTGGCATTTAGTCTTCTAGCAGACTTAAGCTGGAAATACATAAAGCGCTTATCTGGCTGACTTAAGTCATCGGCTGGCTTCTTCGGAAATGAACAAAGGAGCCCAGGGCCAAAATCGAACTAAGTCAACCTAAAACTCCTTTGTTCATCTACGAAGAAGCCAGCCGATGGCTTAAGCCAGCCAAATATGCTCTTTATGTATTTCCAGCCTTAACATTAATTAAACCGGCGGCTCCAACCATGTCAGCTTCTCCGGGGTTGGGATTTGAGAAAACTCCACCTCTAAATACTCTTCAACGCATTCTGAAACAAAACTTTCTAAATAAACAGCATTCAAAAATAATTATTAATTTCAACTTATTTTCAATACTCATTTTTTTAAATTTTGGCGTCCATTTCAGTAAGGGTTCACCAGTCCGATTTTGACTGTTTCCTTTTGGAATTTTGAATGTTGACATTTTATCGTATTTCTGCTAATTTTCCGTTCCCTTATTTGTTGAGCACACCTAAATGAGAATGGCATTTTGTACTGTTCTCTCTTCTGCTAGTTTTAACGCTAAAAAAGTACTGGAACACAACTATTGATGATCTTTTTGAGGACAGGTGAACATTAAGGAGCGTACAAGTAAAGCTGGGAATACATAAAGCGCTTATTTGACTGGCTTAAGTCATCGTCTGGCTTCTTCGTAGAGGAACAAAGGAGTTTTAGGTTGACTTAGTTCGATTTTGACCCTAGGCTCCTTTGTTCATTTCCGAAGAAGCCAGCCTATGACTTAAGCCAACCAAATAAGCGCTTTACGTATTCCCAGCTTAAAGGTCTCAGGCATCTGGGCCTAGGCTACAAGTATTTAAAAAAATAAGGTTTCTTTCGAATCTATGTATGCTGAGAACTGGAAGTGTAATGGCACTCCGAGAGAACGATGTGTGACGTGGCGATGTATTTCGAATCTCCACCCCTCCCCCCTACATTGAAATAATATTTTTATACCCTCAGCCATGTGGCTAGAGAGGGAGGGTATATATCATTTGATACGACCAAAACGGGCCTCATCGAAATGAAGGTTTTATACCCTAGGTCTCTTTGGACCAAATCCGTTTCAGGACATTTGGAGTTGATCTAGCGATGTCCGTCCGTAGATCCGTCTGTCTATCTGGCTGGTGCGCACGATAACTGTCGAAAGAAGTATCCGATTTGATCCAAACTTGGTACATCGTAATATTAGGTGTGTCTGGTTACCCTAAAATTTGTAACAATTGTTACAAATTGTTACTGGAAGTCGTCGGTTAACTCAAAAGTTCTTCAAAAGAGAGCGGTTGGGGAGAAAAATTTTGACAGTTCTTTCAGTGAGAGCATGGCCCAATTATAAGGTCTTCCTTCAAGCGAATTAATCTAAAAACAGCTGTTATTTTACCAGATGAAATGTCAAAATTCATGCTTGAGGCGAAAATAAATATTTTCGCCTTGACAGAAGAATTTTGTGGCGAATATGTTTGTTGTCATTTTTTGTGTGTATAACACATGGTAGAAAAATACAGGTAGACGCATCGACGCAGCTGCTGGGACAATGAACCGCCAAACCGTCCGTCTGTCCATGTATTCTTGTGAACAAAATGCAGGTCGCATTTATTATCCGATTGTGATGAAATTTTGCAAACAACATTTGTTTGGACCAAGGACGAACCCCATTGATTGAGATAATCGGTAAAAATTTAGATATAGCTCCCATATATATCTTCGTCCGATTTGCCGTTTATTGTGCACCAAACGTGTAATATCAGCCCGAATAGTATGGAATTTTGCACATACAACCAAATTATGCCTGAAAATAAGTATGCCATATTTGATCGAAATCGGTTCAGATATAGCTATAACTCTCATTAATATTTTTCATCCGATTTGTTATTTTTGTCCTCCGCAGCAGTAATATGCTTTCTGTAACAACAATTTTTGGGAATATATATGAAATACAGCTCAGAAATACCTTTGCTAAGTTTTATCGAGATCGGTTCAAATTTGGATATAGCTTCCATATATAACTTCGTCTGATTTACCTTTTATCGTGCACCAAACGTCTAATATTTGCCCAAATGGGATGGAATTTGGCACATACGACCGAACAGCTATAGCTCCCATACATATTGTTCATCCGATTTGTTATATTTGTTACCTACAGCCGTAATATGCACTCCGTAACAACGATATTCAGAGAAATATATCAAATACAGTTCAGAAATATCTTTGCCAAATTTTATCGAGATCGGTTCAGATTTGGATATAGTTCCCATATATATCATTATCTGTTTTCAAATTAATTTTGCACCAAATGGGCAATACAAGTCCGAATTTAAAAGATACAAATGCTTCGGCATATTTAGTCCTTGGAATTTTAAATTATATTTATAATCATAGCGTGTATGATTGAATTCTCCCATAAAAACTTTTAATTATTAAGTGGAGCTCAACTAAATTAGCAAAGTGGTGTAGGGTATCATAAAGTTCATTGCCACAGCAGCTATGCAATGCGACTACCTGTATTCTTCTACCATCGTTTTGAAGTTTGTTTTTGTTGCAGCGAATTCAAATTTAATTGACAGATCGTCGGGTAATCAGCTGAACTGGAAGGGGGACCTTATACTTGGATCATGAGTGAGAGTTTGCAAATTCTTGCTGGACAAATTTCTTCTTGTAATCACTTGCAACTCTTCTTCTTCTCATTCATCGACATTCAATCAGATGTTTTCTATTGTTTGTTTATTTATTTTTGTGCTTTCAATTTGAAAATATTTTTTTGGAATTAGCAAGACTAATAGTTTTTGGAGAACAACTTTACAAATTGTGAAAAACGTAAATGTTAATATGTAATAAGAAAATAAAAGACTATTTCCAACATTTTATTTAAAAAACTTGTAAAATTAGTATTGCCTTCTTTGTTTTAATTCTCCTTATGGGGGACAAATTGGTTTGTTTTGACAAATCAGCTGATTAGTTGCAAGCTTCTGCAGGAATACCGTCTGTTTACTTTTCGCCTTTTCCTTGCAAAAGAGAATAAAACTACCTTACTCTCTCAGAAAGAAGTTGCTGGACAATTCCTGATGGAAAAGTAACCAGACACACCTATTATTGTCAAACTTAGATCGAGTTCGGAGATGGGCAATATCGGTCCACTCCTTCTGGTACCTCCCACACAAAATATCAACATTTTCATAGATAAATGATAATCCGTTTTTGTTCCAACTTTGCAAATCTTAAAATTTTTTCCTCAGTGCTATATCAGTTGCGAAAATGGACAATGCCGGTGCACTCTGTCAAGTACCTCCCCCACAAAGGGTCAACATTTTGAATAATGTGATGTAAGTTTCCTATTGTCTTCAAATTACACACAGGGTCTGGTGTGAAGATGGGTATATCAATCTAGTCCTTCTGGTATCCACCCCACAAAGGGTCAAAATTTTGAGTAACAGTCGATTCCATTCAGACATGGCACATCTCAATGTTTCCATAAACACAAGATATGTTATAAAGATGGTGGAAATCGGACCATTCCTTCTGGTACCTCTCCCACAAAGGGTCAAAATTTTGAAAAACAAAACTCTCAAAGAAAGCAAAATAAGCATCCGGTTCTCTTCAGATTACACACATCACAATATTTTTATTAATCCAAGCTCTGGTGTGAACATGGAACATATCGATCCACTCCTTCTGGTACCTCCCCCACAAAGGGTCATAATTTTGAATAGTCAAAACTATCATAACATTCCAAATAAGCATCCGGTTTTCTTCGAAATTCGCACATCCCATTATGTCTACTAACAGCAGATCTGCTGTGAAATTGGGATATAACGGTCCACTCCTTCTGGTACCTCCTCCAAAAAAAGGTCAAAATGTTGAATATCCATGAAGCTCATAAAACGCGAAATTAACATCCAATATCATTCCAATTTGCCACATTTCTTTGGCAAAGTCCGTTATAAAAATGGTAGAGATCGGACCATTTCTTCTGCTACCTCCCCCACAAAGGGTCAACATTTTGAATAACCAAAACGATCATAAAATTCGAAATAAGCTTCCAGCTTTCTTCGAAATTTCGCGCATCCCATTATGTTTACTAACACCAGATCTGGTGTAACATTGGGATATAACGGTCCACTCCTTCTGGTATCTCCCCCTCACATAGGGTTCAAGATTTTTAAAAAACACAACGCTCAAAGAAATAGAGATTAGTATCATATTCTTTTCAAATTTCACACATCCAAATATTTTTGTTAACGCAAGATCTGTTGTGAAGATGATATACATATATATCTTCGAACCCCTTCTGGTACCTCACCCACAAAGGGTCATAATTTCCAATACTTATATCTGTCATAACTTGCGAAACAAGTCGGCGATTCTTTACAACTTGCTATATCTAAATATTTCTCTCAACCAGAAACCGGAGATGAATATGGAATTCATGATTTCGCAAAAAAATTTAATATAATTGTTCGATTTTCGTGTAATTTTGTACACACCAATATTTTTATCTGTATTATTTGAAGTATGAAAATGGAATGCTTCGGTCCGCTATATCTGTTACCTCACGCATATTTTCACATTTTCCAAAAATTTGCACATATCTCATATAAAGTATAGGAAGTAGTCGATATTGTCCAAATCTGGTACGTTGTAATTTTTTTATCAGTCTAAGGTCACATACGTATTGGTCAATATCGGAGAACTGCTTCGGAACCTCACCCATAAAGGGTCAACAGTTTGAAAAAACCTAACTCAAGGCCGGGGTTAGTCTGCAAAACCGACTGATCCTATTTTACTTGTTTTTCTTTAACATTCAATATCTCATTTAAATGTATAACTTTTTCAGGAAGGGCACATTTCTAATAAAATCAAAGTGGGCTAATGTTCGGTGTATTAATTCATAACCTCATTGTATTCTAATTGTTACCATTCCTAAATGCAAAATAAAACTCAAATTTAATTTTTCACTTAATCTTTATTATGTCAGACAATTTAAGTAGAGTTGAAGTTAGGAAGGATGAGGGAAATTTTACACAATTATCATCAAGGATCTTTTTGGATCCAAGTAATATGTTTTTATTTGTTTCTTTCTTAATTTTCATTAAATGCATAAAATAATCTAATTGCAAATTAAAAAGAAAAATATACAATAAAAGAAAACTATAATACACAAAGAAAATTGCAAAAAAAAGTAATAAGAAAAGATGGAGAATCGAGTTTTCGATTTGATTCTTATAGTACTAGCACGAATTACCCTTACGAGTTTGAAGATCTGTGATGGCGGAGAGGATATACTTTTTTGGGAGGAAATAGGCGAAGGCTTTTGTCCTGGCATTTACATTCTCACAATAAATACAGATCCTACAGCATGTAGAAATTGGATAAATGTCTTCTACGGATTTAATAACTGATAAATTATTAGTGGATATATCGAAAAATTAAGTAGTTTACCAGCATAGCCTTTTGGATCATATGTGAATACACGAGAATCTTTTGCCTGGACAAAGTTTTGCTCACAAAATATCTTCCATGTAATATCTTTATCAAATACATAATAATTATTTCTAGTTATATTTGGACTTCGAAGCTCTGCGCATCAAACGGCCAGTAGAGTTCAAACTCATAAACGGAAAATGCATTGCTAAGTAATTGCGTTTTTTGATTTCATAATTAAATGCTGTTCTATACTATTATTGTTGGAAAAGAATACATAATGGAGGAATAAAATTGGAGCTACAGAAGTGTAATGATAAACTATGAAAACAACGTTCCCCTGTGAGGAGCTTGTTGCTAATAATACAATTTAAAAATTTTCAAAACTGATAAATATAACGCTCTTTGAAAGCCAATACCACCAAACTTCTGTTACTCCAAATAAAGGGAGTGTAATTGGGTGTAAAATATCCAGCAAATAGCATCATTTATTAGTGGTAGAATATATTTCCTGTTGTTATTGTTTTTCTTTCTTTTTTTCTCGTAATACCAAAAAGTTTAAAACTTTCTTTTCGTTTGTTTTTTTTTCTTCTGCTTGCCTTAAAAGCGTTTAAATACATTCACACAAACACACATTCATGTTGGAAGTAAAATTTATAAATTAAAAAAAAAAAATAGGTTTGCCTATCCTATATTTTGAGGGGGGCCTGTGGTAGCACTTCTCCACCGCTCACTGCTTATCATATATGCTGAATCCTTGATATTGGTGCAGTTGTATTTCCCTCTACTCCTTCATTCGAATTCGTTGGACGTGGCATGGCGGTCACTGACATGGTGGGTATTGCGGAAACTAAATTCGTTGGATTACTAATGTTGGTGTTGCTGCTATTATTGGGTGCAACTACATTTATGGGTTCAGCACTTGGGACCGTTGATGTAGCAGCCATTGGTGTCGGCGTTGGTGCTATTGTCAAAACAATGTGTCTCAGTGTTATGGCCCACGATGTACACTCATTTGCATGATTGGCCACCAATGATGTATATATTTCCATAGCCTCATTGTGGGCGCCACGTTCAACGGCTAAGCTCAATTTATAGATTTTCTGCTTAACAGCCTCACTCAAATTGCCGGTTTGCCATAGTTGCTCAATGATGCCCAGACGTCGTTCAATTTCTTCCCGCCTAACATTCACCGATTCCTGGACCAAAGGAACTCGTTCTCTTAGATTGCGAAAACTTACCGCTAATGCATCCGTTGGCAAAACAATTGTTTCCTGCTGACTACTCGAATGCTGTTGTTGCTGGATCATTGGAGGCATGGGATGGACAACAGCCACAGGTTGCATAATTGATGCAGTCGTTGCCGCATTTACAGCCATTGGAGGTGGTGGCAATGGCATACCTCCTGCCAACTGATTTGGCAATACCACTGCCGTGGGTTTCGTAGTTGCAGTTGTTGACGTCACAGAACCTTGTAGAGGATAGGCGACACGTTTATTCAAACTAATACGAGGTCGTCCCGGTGCCGCTGCTGACATTGGATTGTAGGGTAGTGGAGGTGGATCATTCCAGCCGGGTGTCCGTGAACCTGCAAAAGAAACAAAACACAATTGAATAGAATTCATTTTCATTGACATTGAAATTCCAGCAGCTTCAATTCCGTATTTTTGTTGTCGTTCTTCTTTCTCTACTCATTGACATCGTTAGTGTGGAATCGCACCTGGAAATGGTTCACTGGCCGGTGGCATAGCTGTTGGTGGTTTATCAGCCATCTGCAGAGATTTTTAATTGGATGTTGCCGTAGTTTTTAACAATTTTTCCACTAATTTAATCGAAAAAACAAAAATAAGTTCGTGTACAACGAAATAGTGATGGGCAAGTTAGGGATAGGTAAGTCGACTTAAGATATTCGGAAAGTAAAACGTCAAACTAGTACAGGGATCTACAAGTCTACTAGGGAATTAAGGAATTTTAAGTGTTTATCGAGATTACACTGTGTAACACCAGTTTTTGTATGTCTTGTTTTGAAACATGGTAAAAGAATACAGTTAGTCTATGGTAGAAGAATATAGGTAGATGCATAAACGCTTGGGAACATTGATATGGCAAACAATTTAAGATATTTTATCAAAAATAATTATATTTTTAAATTTTTTTCTTATGCGACGCAAATCGGTGGTTGTTATAATATGAATTTTTCAACAATTTTTACAAATTTCAATAATTTTTCATTCAACATTTTCAATTCCAAAATCGGTTTGACAGTTCATTGTCCCAGCAGCTGTGTCGATGCGACTACCTGTATTCTTTTACCATGAGTTAGTCGCATCGACACAGCTGCTGAGATATTGAACTGTCAAACCGATTTTGAAATTGAAAATGAAAAATGTTTGAAATTTGTAAAAATTGTTGAAAAATGCATGTCATAACAACCTCCGATTTGCGTCGTATAAAAAAATCACAAATTCAATTCAAATATTGGGTGAAATGTGTAAGATAAAAATATTGTTAAATTTGTAGGACTCTAGCTTCAGGGATGTGCTTTTCAAATTTAATCATTCTACCCTACCTTGTTATAATTGTACCATTTTCCCATGGTAGAAGAATATAGGTAGACGCATCGACGCAGCTGCTGGGGCAATGAACTTTCAAACGAATTTTGGAATTGAAAATGTTGAATGAAAAATTATTTAAATTTGTAAAAATTGTTGAAAAAGGCCTTTTATAATAACCTCCGAATGACGTCGTATAAGAAAACATATAAAAATCTACTTATATTTGAAAAGAAATTTAAAAATTTTTGACACATCAATGCTCCCAAGCGTTGATGCATCTACCTGTATTTTTCTACCATGCATTTTCCATGCCAAAGTTGGGTTGTGAAAGTTTATATCGCGTTTCCATTGATCAAAAAACATATTCTATTTCCATTCGAATATTAAAAAAAAAAAACGTTGTAAACTTAATTTTTTATCGATGATTTTAATTTTTTAGAAATTGAACACTAGAATTTAATTACGTTTTCTACTACTACTTTTTCAGCTGATACGGCCAAAACATACTTCTTGGACCAAATCCGTTTCAGGATTCGATCTGGGGATGTCCGTCTGTCTGGCTGGTGCGCACGATAACTCTTGAAGGGAGTATCCGATTTCGTCCAAACTTGGTACATCGTAATATTATTGTCAAACTTAGTTCGAGATCGGAGATGGACAAAACCGGTCCACTCCTTCTGGTACCTCCCCCACAAAATATCAACATTTTCAATAAAAATAATTTACTGCACAGAAAGAGAAAGGATCATCCGATTTTGCTCCAACTTTGCAAATCCTAATATTTGCATCAATGCCAGGTCAGGTGCGAAAATGGACAATATCGGTCCACTCCACCAAGTGCCTCCCCTACAAAGGTTCAAAAATTTGAATAATTATAACTCTTATAAAATGTTATGTAAGAGTCTGACTATGTTCAAATTACACACATTACAATATTTTTTTATTAACCCAAGGCCTGGTGTAAAGATGGAATATATCAGACCACTCCTTCTTGTACCTCCCCCACAAAGAGTCAAAATTTTGAATATTCATGAAGCTCATAAAACGTGAAAATAACGTCTGATTCCATTCAGACTTGGCACATCTCAATGACATATATCTTTCAACCCATTCTGGTACCTCACCTACAAAGAGACACAACTTTCAATACTTATAGCTGTCATAACAAGTCGGCGATTCTTTACAACTTGCTATATCTAAATATGGCTTAACTCTAGTTTGGTAAAATACCTATATTTCTGGACCCGAAAAAAGTATTAGCGCAAATTGTAGCATTTTGGAGAGTTTCAGCTATAATTTGGTATCCATTTTTATGACCCCCATAATGGGCCTTTTTCGACTTTTTGGGGGTTTTATAAAAAAATCGGTTCCAAAAAATCAATAATTTGACTATAACTTCCGAACCGTGACCACTTATCCCATCATGTGACCACATGTTGGATACGTATACTGTCTATATCGGGTAAGTGGATCCGGGTCCAGCCCGGGTCTTGAACTCGGACTTTCGGGTCAAAATTTCGAAAAAAAAACCTAAATATTCCTCTTAACCTGAAATCTGATGTGAATATGTAATTTATCGAAATTTATGAATTCGAATAATATTAAATATAAATGTTCGATTTCCTTCAAATGTTGCACATACCAAAAAATTTTTCTGCTTTAGATGAAGTATGAAGACGGAACACTCCTGTCCACTATATCTGTTACCTCAGGCATATTTCCACATTTTCCAAAAAATTTTGCACATATCTCATATAAAGTCCAGGAAATAGTCGATATAGTCCAAATATGTCACGTTGTAATATTTATATCAGTCTAAGGTCAGATACGAATTGGTCGATATTGGCTAACTGTTTCGGAACCTCCCCAATAAAGAGTCAAGTGTTTCAATAATCATAAAGGTAAGTTCACATTGAGCAAATATTTGACGAAAAATGTCAAATATTTCTTTGTCACAATCTGACCACCAAATATTATTTGACGGTAAATACAAAAACAGCTAATTTTGGGAAAACAAAATTATTTGCCAGAAAACAAAAATTTGACCAGTGTGTCCATAATGTGAACACCTATGATCAATTATTTTCCTCTTTTTTGGTCAAACATTTATTTGACGGTGCAAATGTTTTGTAAGGTCAAACAAGGAAAAATATCAGTTTAAAACATTGGGCAGCATTTTGGTTTAAGAACAGGAGCATTTGTAACATGATGTTTAATGAATAGAAAAGCAAACGAATAAAATAGGTGGTATTGTTTATTTGATATTTTTGAATTAACTGAATTTGAATGTTTAGTAAAAATTTAATATATGGTCTGTTCCAGAACTGCAAGATGTAAAAGTTTTTACTAGATTACCGATTTTCCCTTTATTATATCGAAGAAAATTGACAAACTAGTAGATTCTTGCAGGTTCAGGAATAGGATATAGGTAGATGCATCAACGCTTGAAACATTGATATGTCAAACATTTTTAATTGTTTTGACAAAAATAAGAAGATTTTTCTATGTTTTCTTTTACGCAATGATATGTATTTTTCAACAATTTTTACAAATTTCAATAATATTTCATTCATTATTGTTTGTCGGTTCATTGTCCCAGCAGCTATGTCGATGCGACTACCAGTATTCTTCTACCGTGATACAAACATACAAAAATGAAAAAAAAATGTTCTGACAAGGAATTTATTCCACAACAGCTGGTCATTTGCTTCCCTTCTCCAAATAAATTATACCCGAAACTCCATTTTCTTTATGTCTCTCTTTCACTCTCTCTGTCTATTTCTCTCGGCCAAATAAATTTATGTTTCCTCATAGTTTGATCAAACAATTTATGGGGAAAATATATTTTACGAATGTGAACATGTGTCAAACATGTTTCCCCATAGCACTATTTGACGCTATTTGGTGACTGTTTGAACAAACAAAATCTTTCAAATATTTGACTGTAATGTGAACATCGAATCAACTCTGTATGAATTTTACATTTGTTCAGTCAAATATGGGAAAACAAATTTCGATCAAATATTTGCCCAGTGTGACCGTACCTTAAGTCAAGGCTGGGGTATACATCTGTCGGCAAAACCGACTGATACTATTTGACTAGTTTAAATTTTTTTAGAAATCGAACATGAGAATTTAATTAAGTTTTCTACCTTCTACTACTAGAAAAATCGGTAACTTTGAGACCCAAAATGTTGATATAAAAAATAAATTAAAGTTGACAACATTGGTATCTATGGTAGGTTTGAACTTTGATTTCGTAGCTAACTAACCGACAAATTTCTTTAATTAGTGAAATTATAGACTTTGAATTTCGGTAACTCAAAAATGAGTTAGAGAATTCCACAACGGTCTGTTATTAAAATGAAACATGAACAAAAAATTATCTTGCAAGTCGATGTTTCATAATTACGGTTTGAAACTAGAATAGATGTCGATTCATGCAACATGTGAACTTGGTATTAGTTGTTTAAGGTAATGCTGTTACTTCCACAGCAAACAGTTAGGGATGATAACAATGATTGATATTTGGTGGTAGTACAGTATTTTATACTTCTAAAAGTGCCGATAATACAGTGTACACCAAAAAAGTCAATTTATGGCAAGTTCATCATATTTATTATAACACATTTGATTTTAAACAAATCTATAGAATAAGATTGAGGTAAAACATCACTCTTATTCTATAGATTTGTTTAAAATCAAATGTGTTATAATAAATATGATGAACTTGCCATAAATTGATGATTGTTCTAAAGACGTAAATGGTAAAACAGTCGAACTTTACCATAAAACCTGGAATGCAATAATTTTATGTGTCGATAATTTTATAACAATTTCTGTTTTATAGCTAAGTTAGAAACCATAAAACTAAGTCTTTCTTTTCTATAATTGTAATAGATTAGTGAAAGTATTGTGTTGGTTACATTCTATTCAGCCAAATTTTAATTTCAGTGCTTGTCAAACTGTTTTGTTTTAGAAGCATTATTGTATACCGTATCATTGTCATTGATTGGTGTCTCAACTTTTCCCGCTCCAATGAACTTTTTAGCTTATCAATATTTTTATTTTCTAAGCTTATTTAAGGGGAAATCCATAAGGGGAAATTGTGTGGATTCTGCAAAATAAAGAATTCTGTGTCATTTGAAATTGGATAGAACCGACACATGGTAATAATGACAATAATAAATTAATAATCATTATTATGATGATAAAACAAAATGAAAACAATATTTAAAACAAGTAAAATAATATCAGTCGGTTTTGCCGGCAGATGAATACCCCCAGCCATAAGTTATGATTATTCAAACTGTTGACCCTTTATGGGATAGGGTTTGAAACAGTTGGCCAATATTGACAATTTGTATGTGACCTAAGAATGATATAAATATTACAACGTGCCAGATTTGAACTCTATCGACTACTTCCTATACTTAATATAAGATATGTGGAAATTTTTTGGAAAATGTGGAAATATGCGTGAGGTACCAGATATAGCGGACCGAAGTGTTCCATTTTCATACATCATCAAATACAGATAAAACCAGTAAAGAAAGTCCTAAAGTCGGTCGGGTCGACTTTATGATACCCTCCACCACTTTGCTAATTTAGTAGAGCTCCACATAACAATTAAAAGTTTTTATGGGAGAATTTAATCATACACACTATGATTATAATTTTTATTTAAAGTACAAAGGACCTAAGCATTTGTATCTTTTAAATTCGGACTCGTATTGTCCATTTGGTGCAAAATTAATTTGAAATCGGATAAAGATATATATGGGAGCTATATCCAAATCAGAACCGATCTCGATAAAATTTGGCAAAGATATTTCTGAGCTGTATTTGATATATTTCCCTGAATATCGTTGTTACGGAGTGCATATTACGGCTGTGGGTAACAAATATAACAAATCGGATGGACAATATATATATGGAAGCTATAGCTATATCTGAACCGATCTTCTCCAAATTTGACATACTAGCTTCTAGACTCAATTCGGTCGTAAGTGCCAAATTCCACCCCATTTGGACAAATATTAGACGTTTGGTGCACAATAAAAGGTAAATCGGACGAAGTTATATATGGAAGCTATATCCAAATCTGAACCGATCTCGATAAAATTTAGCAAATGCATTTCTGAGCTGTATTTGCTATGTTTCCCCAAATATTGTTGTTACAGAGTGCATATTACGGCTGCGGAGGACAAAAATAATAAATCGGATGCACAATATATATGGGAGCTATAGCTATATCTAAACCGATTTCGATCAAATTTGGCATACTTATTTTCAGGCCTAATTTGGTTGTATATGCAAAATTCCATACTATTCGGGGTGATATTACACGTTTGGTGTACAATACAAAGAAAATCGGACGAAGATAAATATGGGAGCTATATCTAAATTTTTACCGATTATCTCCAATTTCAATAGGATTCGTCCTTGGGCCAAACAAATGTTGTTTGGAAAATTTCATCTCAATCGGATAATAAATGCGACCTGCATTTTGTTCACAGGAATACATGGACAGACGGACGGACGGACTGACATGCATAAATCAACTCAGAAAGTCATTCTATGGAGATCCTCAAAAGTAACTATGGGTCTATCTCGCTTCCTTCTCCATGTTATAAACAAATGTACAAAGACATAATACCCTTACCACAATGTGGTGTAGGGTATAAATATTGGTATGTGCGAAATTTGAGGGAAAATCGAACATTTATATTCACTTTTATGCGAAATCATAAATTCCGATAAATTACATATTTATATGAGATTTCTTGTTAAGAAAAATATTTAGGAATAGCAAGTTTAAAATAATCGCCGAATTGTTTCGCAAGTTATGACAGATACTGGGTGAGATGAAAAAACTGCAACCAACTTCAGACTGCTGTCATTTCTAAGCCACTCGTCCGACAGTGGTTAAAATTATTCCAGTGACAGCTCATTATATTGTTTACACGCGTACAAAAGCATTTTGGTGAGAACTTTCCAGAAAAAAAGTTATTTGTGATAGAATTCAAGCATGATTTCTTTATATTTGACTGCAAGACCACAAGTGGCTATCGTGAGGGCACTCCAGCATTTAAATGTGAATAAATCTTTTGTGTCTCGTATCATCGCTCGTTACTCGATTGTAATACTGGTAGCGTAGCCCTACTTGAAGGAAGTTGACGTAAGAAAACAGCAACATCAGCAGAATTGGTTCGAAAAGCGAAGAAGCGACTTGATCAAAACCCGCCGAAAAATGGCTCATGATCGGAAAATATTGCAAGATTCCATTCGGCAAATATTGAAAAATGAGCTCGGGTAAAGCCATTGAAATTCCAAAAAGTGCAAGAACTTACACCGCAACAGAAAGGAAATAGACTCAAAAGAGCTAAAGAGTTGCTTCGCTTGGCCGAAAATGGTGAACTGCCGAATTTGGTTTTCTCCGATGAGAAAACATTCGTTGTCCAGCAGTTTGTAAACAAAAATGATCGTGTTTACTTGCCAAAGAGGTTGGAGGAGCTGAAAATGTGCACCTTCGGTTGGCCACCAGACCAGACACTCAAGAGCCGGCCATGGTGAGGGAGTGGACCGCCATAACAGCCGATGGTCGCTCTCCGCTCGTATTAATGGACCATGGCATCAGAATAAATGCCGAATACTACCGTGAAAATATTCTGGAGAGTGTATTAAAGCCTTGGACACGCAACATTTTAGCCGCAAACCTTGGACATTGCAATAGGACTCAGAATTCTGGAGGATGTATTAAAGCCTTGGACACGCAAACATTTTGGCCGCAGACCTTGTACATTCCAACAGGACTCACCACCATCGCACTCATGGTTACGAAAGAATAGTTACGAAAGAATGGTTACAAAATGAGGTTCCTCGCTTCATTTCCAGCGCACATTGGCCACCAAAATCTCCGGATACCAATCCGTTGGACTATTGTGTCTGGAGTATTTTGGAAAGCAAGGTTGGCACTAAAAAATATCAAAGTGTCGATAACCTCAAACAAGCGCTTCGCCGGGGATGGACCAAAATACCGCAGAGCAACATTCGGGCAGCGTGTGACGGTTTCATTTGCCGTTTGAAGGCAAAATTCGTGCCAAATGTAAGCGATTCGAACAAATCTATACTTATTCCAAAATTTGATGTTATTTCCGACATTTTTTGTTTTCGTTCAATAAAATTTAAAAAAATGTAAAAATTATGGCGTTTGAGTTTGTTGTAGTTTTTTTATCCCTCCCTGTAATCGTACTTGAAGATGGTATTTAAACGTACTTTAAGATTATGAAAATATCATATGGTAGAAGAATACAGGTAGTCGCATCGACACAGCTACTGGGACAATGAACTGTCAAACCAATCTTGAAATTGAAAATTTTTAATGAAAAATTATTCAAACTTGTAAGAATTTGAAAAATTTTAATAACCTCCAATAGGTGTCGTATAAGAAAACCTATAAAAATATACTTATTTTTGAACAATTATTTAACAAAAATTTGACATATCTATGTTCCCACCCGTTGATGAATCTACCTGTATTCTTCTACCATTGAAAATAAGGCTGCAAATACATAAAGAGCATATTAGGCTGGCTTAACACTGCCTTTACACGGTGACATTTTTTTAACCATGCCATTTTTTTTTTGTTGATAAAAGGTGTAGAGAGACAAGGATAGAAGGAAAAATGGCACGATAAGCCACCGCACAGGGTTACATGCCATTTTCTTTGCATTTCTCCTTTTGCTTCTTCCGAATTTTTTATGATTTTGACATTTCATATCGTTTCTTTATTGTAATTTTTGATGCGTTTCTTTTATTATGATGTGATGTTTTTAGTGATTGAATTGTATAGTGAATTATATGAAAATTAATTGGAAGTATTAAAAAGTAAAAAAAAAAGTTAAAATAAAAGTTAATAATGCAATATTTAATACCTCAATAACTTTTTCCATCATTTCTTCTTTAGATTCACACATTTAATTTTAAATCACTTCTTTATAAATATCTGTTACAAACAATTAGCTCTATACGAAAGCACTATTATCGTAAAATGCCACCGTGTAAAGGCGCGAAGATTTACGCAGAAATTTTAAAAGAGAAATGATAAAAATGCCAGCTAAAAATTGCACCGTGTAAAGGCAGTGTTAGTCATCGTCTTGCTTCTTCGTAGATGAACAAAGTAGTTTTAGGTTGACATAGTTCGAATATTGGCCCTGGGCTCCTTTGTTCATTTCCGAAGAAGCCAGCCGATGACTTACGCCAGCCAGATAAGCGCTTTATGTATTTCCACCCAAATCGTCTCGTGGTGTAATCTTTAAAAAATGTTTATTAAATATTTTAAATGTTTATTTCTTCTTCCAAAAATTATAAATTCAAGTTGATTTCAAAATTATAAATAGAAAATACATATATTTTAATATCAACTCAAAATGTTGTAAACACACACACACATGTGTACGTACATATCCAATTATCTTTAATGAGAACAATGAGAAAGAGACTACAATGACGATGATGATGATGGTAGGACAATCATTCATGTAGACATGCCTCTCGAGAGGCATGTGTAAATTTGTTTAACATTGAAATATAATTAGAATAAGTAGGACGAGCAGCATTATTTTCGTTTTTTTTTGTTTTGGATGAAACTTTAAAGTAGCAGAGCAAAAAGAAAAGAGCGGATGTGAGCATGAGGAAACAGTGTGGCCTCCCTTAGCACACTGTGTGACAAAATTAAAAATTTTCCAATAATTACAGGAAAATTCTAGCTGATTCTGAAAAAAGATATAATACTAAATTTATGTTAGAACTTTTTGTAGGGTTAACCTACTTTAAGAGGATTTACTTGAAGAATAAGTAATGGATATAACAATTTTAGTCCAAGTCCAGAGGGTTCGATTTTTTTTTCTCTTGATGCAAAATCCCTTAATCCCTTTATTGTCGTTTTTTATAAAAACAACGTTTGTTTATTAGTGGAGAACGATGGTAATGTTTGCCAGGACTTAAGGCAGGGAATACCTAGGTTTCGGAAATAGCCACCTATCATCATCAGTTCCCTTGGCTTTTGTCTGGGGTATTCATAAACATTACCACAGTTCTCCACTAATAAACAAACGTTGTTTTTATAAAAACGAAAATAAAAGGGATTAAGCCTGACCATTTTGCAACAAAAAAATATTATGGAATCCCGAACAATAGGCCCATAGTTCCTTTTGATGATCTGCATAGAATCACATTCTGAGTCGATTTATGCATGTCCGTTCGTCCGTCTGTCCATGTATTTTTGTAAACAAAGTACAGGTCGCATTTATTGCCCTATCCAGAAGAAATTTTGCACAAATCATTTGTTTGGCCCAAGAACGAACCCTATTGAAATTGGAGATAATCGGTCAAAATTTGGATATAGCTCTCATATATATCTTCGTCCGATTTGCTTTGTATTGTGCACCAAACGTGTAATATCAGCCCGAATCGTATGGAATTTTGCACATACTACCAAATTAGGCTTGAAAATAAGTATGCCAAATTTGATCGAAATCGGTTCAGATATAGCTATAGCTACCATATATATTGTTCTTCCGATTTGTTATTTTTGTCCTCCGCAGCCGTAATATGCACTCTGTAACAACAATATTTAGGGAAATGTATCAAATACAGCTCAGAAATACATTTGCTAAATTTTATCGAGATCGGTCCAGATTTGGATATAGCTCCCATATATAACTTCGTCCGATTTACTTTTACGTGTAATATCAGCCCGAATAGTATGGAATTTGGCACATACTACCAAATTAGGCCTGAAAATAAGTATGCCAAATTTGATCGAGATCGGTTCAGATATAGCTATAGCTCCTATATATATTATTCATCCGATTTGTTATTTTAGTCCTCCGCAGCCGTAATATGCACTCTGTAACAACAATATTTGGGGAAATATAGCAAATACAGCTCAGAAATACATTTGCCAAATTTTATCGACATCGGTTCAAATTTGGATATAGCTCCCATATATAACTTCGTCCGATTTACCTTTTATTGTGCACCAAATGTCTAATGTTTGTCCAAAAGGGATGGAATTTGGCACTTACGACCGAATTGAGTCTAGAAGCTATTATGTCAAATTTGGTGAAGATCGGTTCAGATATAGCTATAGCTCCCATATATACTGTTCATCCGATTTGTTATATTTGTTATCCACAACCGTAGTATGCACTCTGTAACAACAATATTTGGGGAAATATAGCAAACACAGCTCAGAAATACATTTGCTAAATTTTATCGAAATCGGTTCAGATTTGGATATAGCTCCCATATATAACTTCGTCCGATTTACCTTTTATTGTGAACCAAACGTCTAATATTTGTCCAAATGGAATGGAATTTGGCACTTACGACCGAATTGAGTCTAGATGCTAGTATGTCAAATTTGGTGAAGATCGGTTTAGATATAGCTATAGCTCCCCTATATACTGTTCATCCGATTTGTTATATTTGTTACCCACAGCCGTCATATGCACTCCGTAACAACAATATTTGGCGAAATATATCAAATACGGCTCAGAAATACATTTGCTAAATTTTATCGAGATCGGTTCCGATTCGGATATAGCTCCCATATACATCTTTATCCGTTTTCAAATTAATTGTGCACCAAATGGGACAAATACAAGTCCGAATTTAAAAGATACAAATGCTTCGGCATATTTAGTCCTTATAATTATAATCATAGCGTGTATGATTGAATTCTCCCATAAAAACCATTAATTGTTATGCGGAACTCTACTAAATTAGCAAAGTGGTGTAGGGTATCATAAAGTCGGCCCCGCCCGAATTTAAGACTTTTTTTACCGGTTTTAAGAATTAAACATAATTTTTAATGGATTCTATTTTTTTTTTTTTGACAAATTCGTTTCAAATGGTGAAGGGTATTCAAAGTTCGGCCCGGCCAAACTTACGGCTTTTTTACTTGTTTCCTATAGACATTTTGCATAAGCTTGTCATTCGGAAGTCACTAGTGACGTACGGGGGCATACGGTGACATTGGAACCAGAGAACATTGGAAAGTATCAATCGGTTTAGCCGACAAATGTATACCCTCAGCCAATGTTCGAATATTTAAATATATTTTGACTTCTGTTGTGATTATTCAAATTATTGATCCTCTATGGAGTAGGTTCCGAAGGAATGGGCCAATATTGTCCATTTCGTATAGATCCTAAATAAATATGATATAAATATTGCAACGTGCCAGGTTTGGACTATATTGGTTACTTTCTGCACTTTATATGAGATATGTGATGATTTTAAGAAAATGTAAATATGTGCGTGAGCTACCAGATATTGTCGACCGAAGTATTCCATTTTCATACTTCATCCAGACAAAAATGTTGGTATGGGAAAAATAACAAGAAAATCGAAGATTTAAGCTGGAAATACATAAAGCGCTTATTTGGCTGGCTTAAGTCATCGGCTGGCTTCTTCGGAAATGAACAAAGGAGCCTAGGGCCAAAATCGAACTAGGTCAACCTAAAACTCCTTTGTTCATTTACGAAGAAGCCAGCCAATGACTTAAGCCAGCCAAATATGCGCTTTATGTATCCAATTTTATGCGAAACCATAAATTTCATATTCATCCCAGGTTTCTGGGATATAGCAAGTTGTAAAGAATCGCTGACTTGCTTCGCAAGTTATGACAGAAATTGTTACTCTTCGTGGATGAGGTACCAGAAGAGGTTCGCAGATATATATCATCCTTACATCAGATCTTGTGTTAACAAAAATGTTGGTGTGTGTGAAATTTGAGAAGAGTTGGAGCGGTTTGTTTTCCAAAATCTTAAACCCTATGAGGGGAAGGTGTCAGAAGAACTGGTCCGATCTGTGCCATCTTTATACAGGGTGCAATTAAAAAAAAAACTACAACAAAGTCAAACGCCACAATTTTTACTTATTTTTTAAATTTCATTGAATGAAAGCAAAAAACTGTCGGAAATAGCATCAAATTCTAGAATAAGTTTAGTTTCGTTCGATTTGGTCACCTTTGGAACGAATTATTGCCTTCAAACGGCCAATGAAACCGTCACATGCTGCCCGAATGTTGCTCTGCGGTATTTTGGCCCATTCCTGGCGAAGCGCTTGCTTGATGTGACCGAGATTTTGGTAGTTTTTAGTGACAACCTTGCTTTCCAAAATACTTCAGACACAATAGTGCAATGGATTGGTATCCGGAGATTTTGGTGGCCATTTTGCGCTGGAAATGAAGCGAGGAATGTCATTTTGTAACCATTCTTGGGTGGCCCGAGCTGAGTGCCATGGTGCTGAGTCCTGTTGGAATATCCAAGGTCCGCGGCCAAAATGTTTGCGTGCCTAAGGCTTTAATACACCCACCAGAATGCTGAGTCCTGTTGGAATGTCCAAAGTTTGCGGCCAAAATGTTTGCGTGCCCAAGGCCTTAATACACCCTACAGAATATTTTCGCGATAATATACGGCATTTATTCTGTTGCCACGGTCGATTAATACGAGCGGAGCGCGACCATCGGCTGCGGCCCACACAATCACCATGGCCGGCGCTTGAGTTCTGGTGGCCAACCGAAGGTGCACATTTTCAGCTCCTCCAACCTCTTTGGCGAGTTAACACTATCATTTTGTTTGTTTACAAACTGCTGGACAACGAATGTTTTCTCATCGGAGGGAGAGAAAACCAAATTCGGCAGTTCACCACTTTTGGCCAAGCGAAGCAATTTTTTAGCTCTTTTGAGTCTATTTTCTTTCTGTTGCGGTGTAAGTTCTTGCATTTTTTGGAATTTCAATGGCAATGGCTTTACCCCGAGCTTATTTTTCAATATTTGCCGAATGGAATATTGCGATAAGTTCAGCTCACGAGGCATTTTTCGGCCATTGCGACGGGGGTTTCGATCAAGTCGCTTCTTTACTTTTCCGATCATTTCTGCTGATGTTGCTGTTATCTTCCGTCCACTTCCTGGACGTCGGCCTACACTACCAGTATCACGGAAACGAGCGATGGTACGAGACACAAAAGATTTATTCACATTTAAATGCTGAAGTTCTCTAACGATAGCCACTCGGGGTTTTCCAGCCAAATATAAAGAAATCACACTATCGCGCTTGAATTTCATCACGAATAACTTTTTTTCTGGAAAATTCTCACCAAAATGCTTTGGCACGCTTGTCAACAATATAATGAGCTGTCACTGGAATAATTTTAAGAGCTGTCGGACGAGTGGCTTAGAAATGACAGCAATCTGAAGTTGGTTGCCCCTTTTTCATCTCACCCTATGCATACATTTATTTTGCTAACAGACTCACATTTGTTCCTCTACGAATGTGCCAGCCGATGACTTAAGCCAGTGAGAAAATCGTTTTATGTATTCCCACCTTAAGTCATCGGCAGGCTTCTTCGTTAAAGAATAAAGCTGGGAATACATAAAGCGCTTATTTGGCTGGCTTAAGTCATCGGCTGGCTTCTTCGTAGATGAACAAAGTAGTTTTAGGTTGACATAGTTCGATTTTGGCCCTAGGCTCCTTTGTTCATTTCCGAAGAAGCCAGCCGATGACTTAAGCCAGCCAGATAAGCGCTTTATGTATTTCCACCCTAAAGGAGTTTTAGGTTGACATAGTTCAAATCCGCCCCATAGTTTGAACTACCTCACTTTGTCTTTTACATAAAAAAAAACCGCCGATATTCTCTCTTCAATAGTTAGCAAACTCTCAGAATCTCAACTGATTTCCAAATATAATTGAACGTTTGAGATCCGCTAGATTTAAAAGTGTAAACGCACCCAGTGGCTCTAAATTGGATTTGTAACGTGTGTGGGGCCTTTAAAGCCGGCCTAATCTACATTTATTCATTTTCAACAACTAATTTGGCGATTGTTTTGTATATTTTCATATTTTGGCCTTAATAAACGAACAACCTAAATTCCCGAACATTCGGCCGAATTCAATTATACAATGTTATTTGTGGGACAGGACAGACGATTTTTGCAATTTGTGAAAGGGATTTCACTTAGGCTTTGCCAAGAAAACTAAACAAAGATCTGGCACAACTTCACCGAAAACGTCATCAGCAGCAAGAAAACATCCAACCAACCATCCATCCGAACCCATAGAAGAAGAACATCATTATAAACCCCCTCCCAAAAAACTCGTGAATTGTTTTCCCGGTCTTTTATTCATTTCTATGACAAAAATGTAATGATAGACCCAGCGGAGTGGGTGAGTGAGAGAGAGAGAGAGTGAGCGGGGGAGTGGACTGCGGAGAAAAGAGATAGCAGTGAAACAAATCAAAATAGTTTTGCTAAAGTAAAAGCCATTCTTTTTGTCGGAATAATAGCACACAGGCTGAATGAGTTGTTTAGTTGGTTGCCTCGATGCTGGCAAAACGAAGAACGGGGGAGGAGGAGAATAAAGGAGTGGGACATTTGCAATAAGAAACAAAAGATAATTTCTTGTGATTTAATGAAATCCTATTTATTCAAATAGAAAGTAAAGAGATGCAAATAAAATTTGTTAGCTGACGCTTCAAGGTCTTCTCGAACGAAATTAGAGAGAGAGAGAGAGAGAGAGCAACACAACTAAAGGCGGGTGAAACAATAAAAAGTACATTCTTTGCTTGCATTTGTTGGGACAGTGTTTCGAAACCAAGGTAATTTAATAGAGAGATTCTCTAAAGGTGAGAATACATAAAAGTATTTTTTTCTGATATAAGTCGAATGGCTATTTCGTAAAAGAAAACCAGTAAAGAAAGTCTTAAAGTTGGGCGGGGCCGACTTTATGATACCCTACACCACTTTGCTAATTTGGTAGATCTCCACATTAAAAGTTTTTATGGGAGAATTCAATCATACACGCTCTGAATATAATTATAATTTAAAGTCCACAGGACTAAGTATGCCGAAGCATTTGTATCTTTTAAATTCGGACTTGTGCAAAATTAATTTGAAATCAGATAAAGATATATATGGGAGCTATATCCAAATCTGAACCGATGTAGATAAAATTTGGCAAAGATATTTCTGAGCTGTATTTGATATATTTCCTTGAATATAGTTGTTACGGAGTGCATATTACGGTTGTGGGTAACAAATATAACAAATCGGATGAACAATATATATGGGAGCTATAGCTATATCTGAACCGATTTCGACCAAATTTGACATACTAGCTTCTAGACTCAATTCGGTGGCATGTGCCAAATTCCATCCTATTTGGACAAACATTAGACGTTTGGTGCACAATAAAAGGTAGATCGGACGAAGTTATATATGGGAGCTATATCCAAATCGGGACCGATCTCGATAAAATTTGGCAAATATTGTTGTTACAGAGTGCATATTACGGCTGCGGAGGACAAAAATAACAAATCGGATGAACAATATATATGGGAGCTATAGCTATATCTGAAGCGATCTTCACCAAATTTGACATACTAGCTTTTAGACTCAATTCGGTCGTAAGTGCCAAATTCCATCCCATTTGGACAAACATTAGACGTTTGGTGCACAATAAAAGGTAAATCGGACGAAGTTATGTATGGGAGATATATCCAAACCTGAACCGATCCCGATAAAATTTGGCAAAGATATTCCTGAGCTGTATTTCATATATTTCCCTGAATATCGTTGTTACAGAGTGCATATTACGGCTGCGGAGGATAAGAATAACAAATCGGATGAACAATATATATGGGAGCTATAGCTATATCTGAACCGATTTCGATCAAATTTGGCATACTTATTTTCAGGCCTAATTTGGTTGTATGTGCAAAATTCCATACTATTCGGGCTTATATTACACGTTTGGTGCACAATAAAAGGCAAATCGGACGAAGATATATATGGGAGCTATATCTAATTTTTTATCGATTATCTCCAATTTCAATAGGGTTCGTCCTTGGGCCAAACAAATGTTGTTTGGAAAATTTCATCTCAATCGGATAATAAATGCGACCCGCATTTTGTTCACAAGAATACATGGACAGGCGGATGGACGGACAGACGGACGGAGATGCATAAATCGACTCAGAATGTGATTCTATGCAGATCATCAAAAGGAACTATGGGTCTAACTCGTTTCCTTTTGTCTGTAACAAACAAATGCACAAAGACATAATACCCTGACCACTTTGTGGTGTAGGGTATAACAAGGCTTAATATGTAGATTCCACACCGGATTCCGAAAAAATCCGGTAGTGAGATCTCTTTTTGTGTATAGTAAATTTAATAATGTGGATTAATCCGGATAACATTTTGTATCTAAACGCGCTATAAGTCACCGGCTGACTGGCTTCAAGTATAAATAACGAACTGAAATTGAACTAAGTCAACCTAAAACTCCCTTGTTGTTCCCTTCCGCGTCTCAGTGGTCGAAAAATGGCTCATGAGCTGAACATATCGCAATATTCTATTCGGCAAATATTGAAAAATGAGCCCGGGGTAAAGCCATTGAAATAGCAAAATGCAAGAACTTACACCGCAAAAGAAAGAAAATAGGTAAAAAGTTGTTTCGCTTAGCCGAAAGTGGGAACTGCCGAATTTGGTTTTCTCGATGAGAAAACATTCGTTGTCCAGCAGTTTGTAAACAAACAAAATGATCGTCTTTACTTGTCATAGAGGTCAGCTGAAAATGTGCACATTCGGTTGGCCACCAGAACTCAAGCGCCGGCCATGGTGATGGTGTGCCGATGGTTGCTCTCCGCTCGTATTAATCGATCGTGGCATCAGAATAAATGCCGAATATTATCGCGAAAATATTGTGGAGGGTGTATTAAAGACTTAGACATTCCAACAGGACTCAGCACGCGCCACCCAAGAATGGTTACAAAATTAGGTTCCTCCATTCATTTCCAGCGCACAATGTCCACCAAAATCTACGGATACCAATCCGTTGGACTGTTGTGTCTGGAGTATTGTGGAAAGCAAGGTTGGCATAACAGCCGATGGTCACTCTCCGCTCATATTAACCGACCGAATATTGTAATGCCGAATATTATCGCGAAAATATTCTGGAGGGTGTATTTAAGCCTTGGGCACGCAAAAATTTTGGCCACAGACCTTGGATATTCCAACAGGACTCAGCACCATCGCACTCAGCACGCGTCACAGAAGGCTGGTTACAAAATGAGGTTCTTCGCTTCATTTCCAGCGCACAATGGCACCAAAATCTCCGCATACCAATCCGTTGGACTATTGCGTCTGGAGTATTTTGGAAAGAAAGGTTCGCAATAAAAAAATACTAAAGAGTCGATCACCTCAAGTAAGCGCTTCGCTGGGAATGGACCAAAATACCGCTGAGCAACATTCGAGTAGCGTGTGACGGTTTCATTGGCCGTTTGAAGGCCATAATTCGTGCCAAAGGTGACCAATTCGAACAAATCCAAAACATATTCTAAAATTTGATCTATTTCCGATATTTTTTTGTTTTCATTCAATAAAATTAAAAAAAAAAATTAAAAATTATGGCGTTTGATTTTGTTGCAGTTTTTATACCCTCCACCATAGTATGGAGGGTATATTAAGTTTGTCATTCCGTTTGTAACACCTCGAAATATACATTTTAGACCCCACAGAGTATACATAAAATTCTATGTCGATTTAGCGATGTCCGTCCTATCCGTCTGTGGAAATCACTCTAGCTTCCGAACGAAATGACGTAGATTGATAAAACTTTACTTAAAACTTTTATTATGTCTGCAGGACTTTTGATATTAAAAATAAGCCATGTGATCCACGTTTTGGTATAGCCCCCATATAAGGGTACCTCCCGATATTCGGTATTTTGATGATTTTAGCGACGTTATTCACCGGAATTGTTTCATATTTGGTATTTGATGTTCCTAATGAATACTACAGCCTATGACAGAAAATTATCTGTGCACGTCCACGTCTTCTTATAGCCCCCATATAACGGTACCTCCATATATTGATGATTTTAGCTGCATTATTGACCGATTTGAATATTGTAATGGCTTATGACAAAAGTTACCTATGCAGGTCCACATCGTCGTTTAGACCCTAATATGACGGCAACATTTGGTATATTTAAGATTTTAACAGCACTTTTAACGGATTTTATTTTTTTTTTGAAAATTTCCAAATTCGTTCCAAATGGTGGAGGGTATTCAAAGTTCGGCCCGGCCGAACTTACAGCTTTTTTACTTGTTTTATCTCACCCTGTAATACAGAGGAAGATAATAACAAAGATTACAAATTAGGAGATGCAAACCAAAAATCTGTTCTGGGATTTCTGTTTCGGCATGTTTTCACATTCGCCATCTATGCTTCACTTTTTATCCCATTTTTTTAATTCATCTCTATTTCTCTCTCTCTTTTTTTTTTTTTTTTTTTTTTTTGATATCAAAATACAAACTAAATTCTTTGGCATAATGACATTTGTTTCTATTCAATTAAACTCAAAGATTTGACTTTGACCCATTTGTAGGTGTAGCCAGCGAGGGCTGTGAAGGCACAGGGGGGCGATTGCAAAAGGGCTTACATTTGAATGTTGATGTATTTTTTTGGTTATCCTTTCATCGGATATTTTTTGTTTAAACAGAAAAGATTTGCAAAAAAAAAAAAAAAAAAAACAGTAGTAAATGAATGAATTAATAAAGGAAGAGGAGATAGCAGCAGCTAATGCCAATGAAATAAAGACAAAATGGGAAAATAACCTAGAATCTACTACTACTTCACATGCCCATAGTAGATATGTACATATGTGTGTTTGTAGTGGGATATGTAATGTTTTGATTTCAAATAACATTTGAAATTCATTAACAATGGCAGAAGTACTTATTGTGAGCTGAGGATGTATTTAAATGAAATCTGATCGAATAATGAAACTGGTAATGGATGGATTTGACGATGAAAGGGGAACACATGTGAATACATTAGTTCCTCAAAGGGTATGTTATGATGGGATTGATAGGAAATTAATTAGGTAGTAGTAGTAGAAGTGGAATATGTTATTCAATTGAGAGATGACGCAAATATTTCTACAATTGTTGACATGAGAAAGTGTTAGATTTTCACTGAATATTTCTTAAATATAGCAAAAATATTGAAGTCCAACATTATTCAAAGAGTTGATGATAATTTCAATGAATTCAATACCCTGAGAAGCTAGGTGTCAGCATTTTCTTTTACCACTATAAGATCAGCAGATATTGATGAACTTATTACAAATATAGATTCCACCAAATGTCCTGCTGATGATGTTTCTGGCAAAATGTTATGAGCGTCGAAAAATTTCATCAGTGGACATATAATGAAAATATTTAATAAAATAATTGATATGGCCATTATATCCAGAAGTACTCAAGATTGCGAGGATTTTACCAATTCCGAAAATTCAAAATGCTATAAAACACAAGGATTTTCGACCTATAGCCTTTTTGTCATTATTTGATAAAATTTGTGAAAAATTGCTATACAAGACAACTGTCAGAAATCCTACCGAACAATTGCACATCAGGCAATTTGGTTTTAAGAAGGGCAGCGGAAAGCAGGATGCAATTATAAATGATGTCAATATAATTTGTGATGGTTTCGACACAAATTTTAGTGGAGTCGCGCCGACCGCCGATGACTTATTGAAGGCCTTTGAACCAGTTGACCATGATATATTGCTTTCAAATTTGCCATTTTCAGGAATTCGTGGAAAATCTATAAAGCCACATTACAAATCGAAAACATTTTGTTGAGATCAAGTAAAAAAGCAGTAAAGGTGGAAATACATAAAGCGCTTATCTGGATGGCTTAAGGGGCTAAGTCATAAGAAGCTTGAAGTCATGGCTTGGCATATTAATGTCAAATTATAATAGAATGCAACGGCAGGATTTTAGTGCGGCTCTGTAATCCCTTTATGAAATCTCACAAAATATGCCTAGCCATGACTTCAAGCTTCTTATTACAGCCTATGTCATCGGCTGGCTTCTTCGGAAATGAACAAAGGAGACTAGGGCCAAAATCGAACTGTGTCAACCTAAACCTACTTTGTTCATCTACGAAGAAGCCAGCCGATGACTTAAGCCAGCCAAATATGCTCTTTATGTATTTCCAGCCTAAGTTTGGCCGGGACGAACTTTAAATACTCTCCACTATTTGCAAGGAATTTGGAAATTTTCAAAAAAAAATCCGTTAAAAATTCTGTATATGCAACTTTTGCCATAGGCCATTACAGAATATTGGGAGGTACCGTTATATGGGGGCTATACACAGATCTCGACCTGCATAGACCGTTTTCTGTCACAGGCTGTAGTAGCTATTAGTAATTTCAAATATGAAATTTAAAAAAAAAATTGGCGAATACAGCATTTTTTGCTTACCTGCACAATCAAAAATTGCACGACATCTTGTGCAGCAATGCCCAAAATGCAGGTAGCTTCATTGCATTTATCTGCACAATGAAGCAGGTATCTTTAATTTTACTTACGTGCACAAAAAGTGCAGGTATCTTTAATTTTCTATTCGTGCACAACAAAGCAGCTATCTTTATTTTACTTACGTACGTGAAATAGCCAGCCAAAATCAATGGGGAATCTTTTAAAGTTTATAATACATTTATTAAGTGGTTTAATTATATTAAACACAACAATTTAACATAAAATAAATACCACTTTATTCTACAACAACAACAAAGTAAGTTTTCTCATGAATTGTCTAGGCAAGCAATGCTCACCATTAGCGTCATCGAAACATCAAACAAAAGAGTGTTCTCTTTTAGCTCATCAAAAGTAGTTAAGCAATGGATAGACAAACTCAGAGAGACAAATTCACAACATATGTATTTGAGCATCAGTGGTGTTTTATCCAGCATAACCATCTTTTAGTGTGGGAGAGGAAGCGAGAATATGTTTTTAATGCATGCTCTTTTCTTGTGTTGTTATTGTTTTTGCGAATACAAAAACAAAAACGAAGTGGTAGTTTTTAGTGTCTTTTTTGAGTTTGCAAGAAATTTTCTTGTGCAGATAAATACAACTTTTGTAACCAAATTAAAACATAAATTACCGAATTTTCGAGGCAGGAATGTCCAATGTACAGCTGTCGATTAGGCACTTAAAAACAATTCAAATAAAGGCATTCAGAAAAAAATGGCATAAAAAAGTTTTTTGGTCTGTAAAGGCCAATGCGCAGCTAATGTTGATGCAGGTAAATAGAAACCACTGTATTATACCTAGAATCGTCAAAATACCGAATATAGGGAGGTAGGGCCTATACAAAGACCTGGACCTGCATAGACAATTTTCTGGAATAGAATGTAGTTTCCATTACGAACTCTAAATATTTTAATTTTTAGACAATTCCATTGAAAATTGTTGCTGAAATTATCAAAATACTTAATATAGGTACCGTTATATGGGGGATATACGATATCATGGATCTATAGACCTTCCAGGGGGTAAAGTACTCATAAGGAACTCCTTTTGTGAATTTTCAGAAAACTTCATTGAAAAATTTGGAAACAATCATCAAAAAAAAAAAAAAAAAAAAAAATGGGGGTTATACGATATCGTGAACCGATATAGTCCATCTTCGAACTTGACCGAACTTGCAGACAAAATACTAATCTGTGCAAAATTTTAGCTTCCTATCTTTATTCGTTTTGACTCTAGCGTAATTACGACAGACGGACTGACGAAAGGACGGACATGGCTAAATCGTCTTAGAATTTTACGCTGATCAAGAATATACAGGATAAGATAAAAAACTGTAACAAATTTAAACGCCATAATTTTTTTTATATTTTTTTTTTTAAATTTTATTGAACGAAAACCAAAAAAAAAAATCGGAAATAGCATTAAATTTTAGAAGTTTAGATTTGTTTGAATTGGTCACCTTTGATACGAATTATGGCCTTCAAACGGCCAATGAAACCGTCACACGCTGCCCGAATGTTGCTCTGCGGTATTTTGGCCCATTGCCGGCGAAGCGCTTGATCGACACGTTGGTATTTTTTAGAGCAAACCTTGCTTTCCAAAATACTCCAGACACAATAGTCCAAGGGATTGGTATCCGAAGATTTTGGTGGCCATTGTAAGCTGGAAATGAAGCTTGGAACCTCATTTTGTAACCATTCTTGTGGCGGGTGCTGAGTGCGATTATGCTGTGTCCTATTGGAATGTCCAAGGTCTGCGGCCAAACTGTTTGGGTGACCAAGGCTTTAATATACCCTCCAGAATATTTTCGCAATAATATTCGGCATTTATTCTGATGCCACGGTCGATTAATACGAGCAGAGAGCGACCATAGGCTGTTATGGCGGGCCACACCATCACCATGGCCGGCGCTTGAGTGTCTGGTCTGGTGGTCAACCGAAGGTGCACATTTTCAGCTAACCTCTTTGGCAAGTAAACACGATAATTTTGTTTGTTTACAAACTGCTGGACAACGAATGTTTTCTCATCGGAGAAAACCGAATTCGGCAGTTCACCACTTTCGGCCAAGCGAAGCAACTCTTTACCTCTTTTGAGTCTATTTTCTTTCTGTGCGGTGTAAGTTCTTGCACTTTTTGGAATTTCAATGGCTTTACCCCGAACTCATTTTCAATATTTGTTAAATGGAATATTGCGAAATGTTCAGCTCACGATCCATTTTTCGGCCACTGCGACGCTGGTTAAGATCAAGTCGCATCTTTACTTTTCGAACCATTTCTGCTGATGTTGCTGTTTTTTTCCGTCTTCTTCCACTTCCCTGACGTCGGGTATCACGATAACGAGCGATGGTACAAGACACAAAAGATTTATTTACATTTATATGCTGAAGTGCTGTAACGATAGCCACTTGCGGTTTTCCAGCCAAATATAAAGAAATCACCCTATCACGCTTGAATTCCATCACGAATATTTTTTCTCACCAAAATGTTTTTGTACGCTTGTAAACATTATAATGAGCTGTCACTGGTATAAATTTAACAGCTATCGGACGAGTGGCTTAGAAATGACAGCAGTCTGAAGTTGGTTGCAGTTTTTTCATCTCACCCTAATATAATAGCTACATTCGGTATTTTTAAGATTTTAACAGAATTTTTAACGGATTTTATTGTTTTTGAGAGTTGCCAAGTTAGTTCCAAATGGTGGAGGGTATTCAAAGTTCAGCCCGGCCGAACTTATAACTTTTTTACTTGTTTTATTTTGTAAATGCATTTTCATTATTTATCGAATTTAATTTCCCATCATTCCCTAAAGTTCTCTCACAAAACAAAACGAATGTCACCAATCCTGTGACGAAAACAGTGAATAGAGAATCCTTGCTAATGCAAAACAAACAGTATATCCTTGTGCATTCGGTTGGAGCAATTTATTGGTCTCAACGGTTGATATGAGATATTCGGGGGTTCTCAAATAAAAAGGATTAAGTCATTGTCAGCATTTGATATTAATTTCCATTATTTTTTCAAACAAAAGAGAATCAGTGCAACAACAAAAAAAAAGACAATGTTATTCTCTCATTTACGTTAAGTCTCTAAAGGATATTAAAGCGTGTTTTTCTTTTTGGGATTTTACCACATGCGTATGTATGTACATACACACCTTCACGAATTCTGCGGCCAAGCGACTATGGGTTTAGGGCTTTTGTGTGCATCACCACTGATTGGTGAACCAAAACTTTGCTCTGATTTTTAATGGGATTTTTTTTCTTTCGTTCGTTCGTTTAATTTCCTTCTTTGATTGTTGGTGAATTTTGTTGACTCTACAAAAAAAGAGATCCAGCCCTTTTGCAATGGTAATGGTGAAAAAGAATTGGAACGCATAACATACATCTAAGCTTTGTTAATGTGACCTTTGTTCCATGGAGGCCAATAAACAGTCAGACGAAAATGTCGTTTCTTGGCAATGCCAAAGAAAGAATTTAGCGTCTGTGGTCGTGCAACGATTTCTTAATTATGTCCTTGGTTTTTAGTGCCAGAAAAGGTGTTTTATGTGTGTAAAAATAGAGGACTAACTAAATGACCGAGTTTAACTAAAATGGATATTTTTTAGTTTATTTTGGTGAATTATTTTATTGTTTAATAGCTCAATCGTCAAAGTTTGAATTGAAGCCTTTTCTCGGATAAAATTTGATTAAAATTGGAGACTACCTCAAGTTTGTCCATAAATACACTCTGGGAGTCGCTACAGACGAGCTGAAGGCCAGGGAGTCTTTATAGATGGGCTGGAGGACAGGGTGTTTTTTTAGACGGGCTGAAGGCTAGGGAGTGCTGGACCACCAGCTCGTCTATAGAAGACTCCCTGGACAATCAGCTCGTCTATAGAAGACTCCCTGACAACCAGATCGCGTATAAAGACTCCCTGGACCACCAGCTCGTCTATAGAGACCTCACCGGACCACCAGCTCGTCTATAGAGACCTCACCGGACCACCAGCTCGTCTATAGAGACCTCAATGGACCACCAGCTCGTCTATAGAGACCTCACTGGACCACCAGCTCGTCTATAGAGACCAGCTCGTCTATAGAGACCTCACTGGGCCACCAGCTCGTCTATAGAGACCTCACTGGGCCACCAGCTCGTTTATAGAGACCTCACTGGACCACCAGCTCGTCTATAGAGACCTCACTGGACCACCAGCTCGTCTATAGAGACCTCACTGGACCACCAGCTCGTCTATAGAGACCTCACTGGACCACCAGCTCGTCTATAGAAGACTCCCTGGACCACCAGCTCGCCTATAGAAGACTCCCAGGACCACCAGCTCGTCTATAGAAGACTCCCTGGACCACCAGCTCGTCTATAGAAGACTCCCTGGACCACCAGCTCGTCTATAGAAGACTCCCTGGACCACCAGCTCGTCTATAGAAGACTCCCTGGACCACCAGCTCGTCTATAGAAGACTCCCTGGACCACCAGCTCGTCTATAGAAGACTCCCTGGACCACCAGCTCGTCTATAGAAGACTCCCTGGACCACCAGCTCGTCTATAGAAGACTCCCTGGACGACCAGCTCGTCTATAGAGACTCCCTGGACGACCAGCTCGTATATAGAGACTCCCTGGACGACCAGCTCGTCTATAGAGACTCCCTGGACGACCAGCTCGTCTATAGAGACTCCCTGGACCACCAGCTCGTCTAAAGAGACTCCCTGGGCCACCAGCTCGTCTAAAGAGACTCCCTGGGCCACCAGCTCGTCTATAGAGACCTCACTGAACCACCAGCTCGTCTATAGAGACTCTCTGGACCACCAGCTCGTCTATAAAGACTCTCTGGACCACCAGCTCGTCTATAGAGACCTCACTGGACCAACAGCTCGTCTATAGAGACCTCACTGGACCACCTGCTCGTTTATATAGACTCCCTGACACTCAGCTCGTCTATAAAGACTCCCTGACCCTCAGCTCGTCTATAAAGACTCCCTGACCCTCAGCTCGTCTATAAAGACTCCCTGGACCACCAGCTCGTCTATGAAGACTCCCTGGCCTTCAGTTCGTCTATAGAAGACTCCCTGGCCTTCAGCTCGTCTATAGAAGACTCCCTCGCCTTCAGCTCGTCTATAGAAGACTCCCTCGCCTTCAGTTCGTCTATAGAAGACTCCCTGGGCTTCAGCTCGTCTATAGAAGACTCTCTGGCCGTCAGCTTGTTTATGGAGACTCCCTGGCCGTCAGCTCGTCTATAAAGACTCCCTGACCACCAGCTCGTCAAAAAAACTCCCTGCCCTTCAGCTCGTCTATGGAGACTCCCTGGCCTTAAGCTTGTCTATGGAGATTCCCTGGCCGTCAGCTCGTCTATGAAGACTCCCTGACCACCAGCTCGTCAAAAAAACTCCCTGCCCACCAGATCGTCTATAAAGACTCACTGATCACCCTGACCACGAGGTCGTCAATAAAAAATCCTTGACCAACAGCTTGTCTATAACGACTCCCTTACCTTCAGCTCGTCTATAGCGACTCCCTGGCCTTCAGCTCGTCTATAGCGACTCCCTGGCCTTCAGCTCGTCTGCAAAGACTCCCTAGGCATTAAATTTGAGGTAAACCCAAAAAAGCAGAACGGATTATTTTTATTGTGCTTCCGACAAAATATATGTGTGTATGCGTTCTGCAACACATTATTTCAATTGTGAATTATTTTCAACCAGACTCTGACTGAACATTGGCAAAAGGAAACCACAATCTTACCTCAGTTTTATATTTTCTATTATTTTTTTGGCTTTGATGTTGGCCACTCTTTTGGTTTTGTCCTGAAACTGCATTGAAGCATAAAGAGAAGCCCATATCATTACCAGACATCAAGAAAGAAATTGAAAAAAAGGAAAGATAGATTGAAAAATATTGATGTCTCTTCATTTTGGGAGGTGACCTAAAATTTTGCAATAGACATACAACACAGTGCAACACAAAAAATAATTACCGGAAAATCCTCTATTTGGGGCTTTGGTATTTTTCGAAAAAATATTCCTAAAAATCCACTATTTCCTAATCTAAAATAATTCTTTTTACTAAAGGTTAAGAAGGTTCTGCTTTTAGCTCTTCTACGAAAAGATTCCCTGTTCAGCTAGTTTTGGAAAGCCTTCGGGATACCTAGTCCTAATGTGGTCTATGAAATATTCAATCCTTGTCGACTAGGGTCTTTATTCGAGGCTCTTCTGTGGAGGACTGCCATCTTAGATCAACCCTCCTTCCAGGCCGTATATAAAGACTCCTCCCATGATGTCCGTGAAGACTTTATCAAATTTAACTATTAAAGATTCCTTTCTGGCAACTTTCTCTCTCCATCTAAAAATAAAGTCATAAGATTCTCCATTAGCAGTCGTTGCTCCTCTTCCACGGAACCTTCTTCCCAATACAGATGTGTACATATGTATGTACATCTAAAGTATAATGTATGCCAACAAATGTGCATTCTGATTATTTACATGCCACTGAACAGTTGGTCTTCTCTTCTGTGAGTTCTAGCATAATTGGCATCTCAAGGTCAGAACAAAAGTCCCCACGACAATTCCTTCCCTCCTTGGCCTCCTCCTTTTGTATTAGAGTTTAATTTTATTCACAAAATGTAAAATAAGTATGGCTGGATGTTTGTGTGGTCGTTTGCTTACTATGCCGCTTTGGTCAGGCCATTGAGTATTGCCATTGTGGTTAGGTTGGTACACTGAGAGCAAATGTTCCACAGCTGAAGGCTATCGAATGTTTCCATTCTTTGAAGGAAAAGGGAAAAAGTACAAGGGATATCGGAAACGGAATAAGATGTTGAAGATAAAATTTGAAAATGAACATGCCAGAGCTATTCCGTCACCATTGAAGGTTTCCATAGAGAAGGTATATGAAAGAGATTGGATATCGTAAGCGTAGGAAAGTCTATGACTTATAATAGAGAGTACTCTCTTATAATAGAGAGTACTCTCAAGAGAACCAAGAGATCCAACAATGCTGATTAATAGTTTTTTATATTAACTCTTTTGATACCCTTAATTTTGAGAGAGATTTTGAGTTCAAATTCCAGTGAGAACATGGTGTAAGTTCTATCAGGATTAAAAATTGTGTATTATAGAATATGACGTTTTTCCCATTGACGTACAATAACCCTTCCTGGATAAGCCATCAGAAGGCAGGATCCTGAGTACATTCGTTCTATGTGTACTAATTTAGTAAGAGGACGTACATTTCTTCAAATTCTGACCTATTAAAAATAACCTTATTTGAATGCCACCTGATAGTTTATATCGAGCATCCAGGGTCAACTCAGGGACTCACAGACCTTAAACTTAAACAAGTTAAAAAATATCGGTATATCTCATCTCCACCGCAGATCTTGTGTTAGTAGAAAGTACTGGGATGTATGAAATATGAAGAGAACTGGAGGCTAATTACGGATTTTATGATCGTTTTGGTTATCCAAAACATTGACCCTTTGTGGGGGAGGTACCAGAAGGAATAGTTCGATCTTTACCATATTTATAAAAGATCTTGTACTGATGAAAATATTGAGATGTGCCGGGTTTGAATGGAATCGGATGTTAATTTCGCGTTTCATGGATATTCAAACTTCTGACCTTTTGTGGGGGAGTTACCAGAATGAGTGGACCGATATATCCCATCTTAACAGCATATCTTGTGTTAGTAGAAATAATGGGATGTGTGAAATATGAAGCGGACCCGATACTTATTTCGGATTTTATAAACGTTTTGGTTATTCAAAATTTTGACCCTTTGTGGGGGAGGTACCAGAAGGAATGGTTCGATCTCTATCATCATTATGAAAAGATGTTGTACTTGTAGAAATATTCTGATGTGCCAAGTCTAAATGGAATCGGAATGTTAATTTCGCGTTTTATGAGCTTCATGGATATTCAAAGTTTTGACCCTTTGTGGGGGAGGTAGCAAAAGGAGTGGACCGATACATTTCATCTTAACACCAGATCTTAGGTTGATAAAAATATTGCGATGTGTGAAATTTGAAGACAATCGGACTCTTACATCACATTTTATAAGAGTTGTAATTATTCAAAATTTTGACCCTTCGTGGGGGAGGTACTTGACAGAGTGGACTGATATTGTATATTTTCGTACCTGACCTAGCCACTGATGCAAATATTTTTTGTTGTTGTATTTTTCTGTTCAGTAAAATATTTTCTTTTTGAAAATTCAGATTTTTTGTGGGGGAGGTACCTGAAGAAGTTAGCCGTTATGGCCCATCTCCGAACTCAATTTAAGTTTGGTAGTAATATTACGATACACCAAGTTTGGACCAAATCGGATACTCCCTTCGAAAGTTATCGTGCGTACCAGCCAGCATACAGACAGACGAACGGATATCTCTAGATTGAATCCAAATGTTCTGAAACGAATTTGGTCCAAAGAGACCTAGGGTCTAAATCCGTTATTTCGATGAGGCACGTTTTGGACGTACCAAATGATACATACCCTCTGTAGCCATATGGCTGAGGACATAAAAATTACGAAACTAGTAGATTCTTGCAGTTCTGGAACACAGCACACATTTGTAGTTATTAATTTCTTCTTTCAGTGTATCCTGTGTCCTTAAATCTGTGTGTGTGTGTGCGCGCAACATATCCTATTACCATACCATTAGCATTTATTTGTGATCTATTCGAAAACAATTCGATTGTGGTTTTAAAGGGAAATTGAAAACTGTTTAACATTGGGCTTGAAATGCATATTTCATTTGGAGGAGACATTGGAGATTCTTCAACGTTTAGCTAATAATATAGCCAAATTGTAGGTTATGTTTGGTGTTGTCAGCTAAAATACATATGATACATATTTACCAATGGGAAGGACTGATGTATAATGGTTCGGATCAAAATGTTTTCTTCATTTTTTTCCTGTTTTGCAGTTTTGCAAGTTCATCATCTTCACAACAGATCTTGCGCTAGCAAAAATATTTGGATGTGAGAAATTTGAAGAGAGTTGTCTTTCAATAATCGTGAACCCTATATGGGGGAGGTACCAGAAGAAATGGTCCGATCTCTACCATATTTATAACAGATATTGTTTTTATGGAAATATTGAGATGTATCAAGTCTGAATGGAATTGGATGTTAAGTTCGTGTTTTATGAACTTCATGAATATTCAAAATTTTGACCCTTTGTGGGGGAGGTTCCAGAAGGAGTGGACCGATATATTCCATTCCTGCACACCAGAGCTTGGTTAAATAAAAATATTGTGATGTATGTAATTTGAAGAGAGTTGGATGCTTATTTGTCTTTTTTGAGCGTTTTGTTTTTCAAAATCTTGAACCCCATGCGGGGGAAGTACCAGAAGAAATGATCCGATCTCTATCAACTTTATAGCAGATCTTGTGTTTATAGAAATTTTGAGATGTGCCAAGTCTGAATGGAATCGTATGCTAATTTCGTGTTTTATGAGTTTCATGAATATTCAAAATGTTGACCCTTAGTGGGGGAGGTACCAGAAGGAATGAACCGATATAGGTATTCCATCTTCACACCAGACCTTTGTTTATTAAAAAATATTGTGATGTATTTAATTTGAAGGCATCACATTTTATAAGAGTTATAATTATTCAACATTTTGATCCTCTGTAGAGGAGGTACTTGATGGGGTGGACCGATATTGTCCATTTTCGTACTTGAACTAGCACTGTTGCCAATAATAGGTTTTGTAAAGTTAGGAGGAACCAGAAGGAGTGGACCGATATTGCCCATCTTCGAACTCGATATAACTTTGACAATAATATTACAATGCGCCACGTTTGGATCAAATCGAATACTTCCTTCGAGAGTTATCGTGCGCACCAGTCAGAGGGACGGACGGAAATCGTTAGATCGACTCCACATGTCCTGAAACGGATATGGTCCAAAGAGACCTAAGGTATAAAACCGTTATTGCGATGAGACACGTTTTGACCGTATCAAATTATATATACCCTCTTCTAGCCATATGGCTGAGGGTATAAAAATTGTAAACATATGATTGTGTAAGACTTGGACATGGTAGAATTACGAAGGTAATGCCATGCAATCATATGTTTACAATTTTTATACCCTCTTCTAGCCATATGGCTGAGGGTATAAAAATTGTAAACATATGATTGCATGGCATTACCTTCGTAATTCTACCATGTCCAAGTCTTACACAAAGGCTAAAACATATCAAAGCTTATATCTTATTGAAGTTACCTTTTTCTTCCGAATGCACTGTCATATTCAAATACACTGTTTGATATTGAAATACACTGTTTGATATTGAAATACACTGTTTGGTATTCAATTACACTGCTTGATATTGAAATACACTGTTTGGTATTCAAATACCCTTTTTTTATTCAAATACCCTACTTGATATTCAAATGCACTGTTTGGTATTCAAATGCACTGTTTGATATTCAAATACACTGTTGGATATTCACATACGATTTTTATAATCAAATTCATGGTTTTATAGTAAAATACAAAGTTCGATATTAAAAGCTTTGTTTGTTAACACCCTGAATTTTTGATGTTTAAATAAAATGTTTGATGATCAAATGCACAGTTTTATATCCAAATATATAGTTTCGAAGATAAATACACTGTTTGATAATCAAAGTTAAGAGTTTAATTTTTGAAGCATACTTTTTTGTTTGAATAAACGTATTTAAAATGCACTGTTTGGTATTCAAATGCCCTGCATGGTATTCAGATGCACTGTTTAATAACCAAATACATAATTTTTAAAATAAATACACTGTTATAATCGAAGTTAACTTTTTGGTTATTAAACTATAATTTTCCTTCCGAAAATGCACTGTTTGATATTCAAATGCACTGATTACAATTCAAATATCTTATTTTTATAATCAAATTCATGGTTTTATAGTTAAATACACTTTTCGATATCAAAAGCTTTCTTTGTTACGATCTAAAACTTTTGATTTTTAAATAAAATATTTGATAATCAAAATGCACTGTTTAGTATACAAAAATGGTTTCGAATAAAATACACGATTTGGTGGCCATAGTTAACTGTTTCCCTCCTGAACTCTTCTTTTGCGTTCGAATAAACTGTGATTTTCAAATGATATTCAAATACACTGTTTGGTATTCAAATGCACTGATTGATATTTTTATAATATTTTCTGTTGATTTCTTTGATTATCATGGTTTTATAGTTAACGTGGAATTGATTGAAAAATTTACGGGACAAAAACGTAACCATTCTCAATTTATTAACTTTCATGATAAGCCGTATCTGATTTATGTTCAATCGCGCAGCATTCACTTTGCCAATGGAAAGCATATCAATTGACGGCAATGGTAAACAATTGGGACCATTCAGCTGTTCAAGATAGTGTTACGCCTGTAACTATGCAACACGGGGAGAGAAATTACAGCGCCTACTTGGATGCAATGGGTGAGGCAATATTTCAACTTAAACATGATCCAAATTCCCATCACATAATTCGATATGGCAACGCCACCTATAAAATGTCGAATATTTTTCTCTATGAACCGTACAATGGTTTTCAAATACACTGTTTGATATTCAAATACACTGTTTGGTATTCAAATACACTGATTGATATTCAAATACACTGATTGATATTTTAATAATAATTTCTGTTGATTTCTTTGATTTTCATGGTTTTAACTACAAAAGCACATACACTGTTTTATTATTAAAAGATTTGATGCTTAAATAAATTGTTTGATAATCAAATGCACTGTTTTCTATCCAAATATATAGTTTCGAGTATAAAAACACTGTTTGAAGACCATTATTGAACTCTTCTTTTATGTTCAAATACACTGTTTGGTATTCAAATACCCTGTTTGATATTTAAATACCCTGTTTGGTATTCAAATGGTATTTCAAAAACAAATGCACTGTTTAACAACCGAATGCAAAAACTGGATTTGATTTGGCTTTATAATAAGTGTGGGAGTGATAGTAACCAAGCTTTTAGATTATCGAACTAATATATTTCGTACTAAAACTGATACGGAACTTAGTTCAGTTCTCTCTGAAAATAAATATTGGGATTTTCCCACCAGTCAAACGAAGAGAAACCGCATGGTTGTCATCGATTGCTACAACCCATTATAGTATAATAAATTTATTTCTTATTATACCCTCCACCATAGTATGGAGGGTATAGTAAGTTTATCGTTCCGTTTGTAACGCCTCGAAATATACATTTTAGACCCCACAAAGTATATATATTCTTGATCAGCATAAATTTCTATGTCAATTTAACGATGGCCGTCCGTCTGTGGAAATCACTTTAGCCCCCGAACGAAATGAAGTAGGTTGATTAAATTTTACTCAAATGTATACTATATCTGCAGGACTTTTGTTATTGAAAATGGGCCATGTAAGTCCACGTCTTCGTATAGCCCTCATATAACGGCACCTCCCGATATTCGGTATTTTGAAGATTTTAGTGACATTATTCACCGAAATAGTTTGAGATGTGGTATTTGAAGTTCGTAATGGATACCACAGCCTATTACAGAAAATTGTCTGCGCAGGTCCACGTCTTCGTATAGCCCCCCATATAACGGTACCTCCCGATATTCGGTATTTTAATGATTTTAGCGACATTATTCACCGGAAATGTTTCAAATTTGGTATTTGAAGTTCGTAATGGTTACTACAGCCTATTACAGAAAATTGTCTGTGGAGGTCCACGTCTTCGTAAGGTCCACACATAAAGCTATCTCCCGATTTTCGGTATTTTGATGATTTTAATAGAATTTTTGACGGACTTTATGTTTTTGAAAACTGCCAAATTCATTCCAAATGGTGGAGGGTATTCAAGGTTCGTCCCAGCCGAACTTATAGCTTTTTTACTTGTTATCTGATTAGGTTTTATAATACATACAAAGATTTAATCCGAAACTAATTCACAGCTATTAAGGCTCATCAATTGTGATTAGCTATCAGTTGGGCATTTGCATTCGGCATTGACTGAAAGCCGGACAAGTTTGGAAAATATTCTCATCAAAATGTGGCGATTGCTGATGTGGATTGCAGTTTTCATTGGTTTTTCCGTCATTGTTGCCAGTCAAGGGTAAGTTCGAATTTTAGTTGTACAAAACTTCTAACAGCCATTAAAATCCTGATCCTCCGCGATCGTCAAAATTTTAACAACTTCTATCTTTAGTTACTATTCTCTGATTGCCCCCGGCTACATCAAATCGCAAGTATACAGTATTCCTAAGCCTACATCAGTCACCGGAACCGGTAAAAATAAATATATACATCGAAGGACCTACTTATCAAATGGAGGATAATGTATTCCTAAAGCCATTCGAAAGTAAGGCCATAACATTTCGACCTCCAAAATTAACTGCTGGTCAACATCGACTAATTGTTGAGGGTGTCAGTGGCCTGAAATTTTACAATGAAAGTGAACTGATAGTATTTCCCGATGCGGGTCCGAAAATTTACATACAAACTGACAAAGCCGTGTATAAACCGGGTGATGAGGTGCAATTTCGTGTTGTGCTATTGGATGAACATACGCGACCATTGCAGATATCGGAACCGATACGTGTTGAAGTTTTGGTAGGTAAAATGGATTTTTGAAAATAGGAATGGAAAAACATTCTCTCCCTCTCTCTCTTTCCCTTTCAGGATAGCGATAGCAATCGGGTTAAGCAATTCAAAGATATCACCGTCATCAAGGGTGTCTATAAAAATAAATTTCAATTATCCCCACATCCTGTAATGGGTTCCTGGGCTATAAATGTCTATTTAAGTGGGCGTTACGATTTCCTCGTCTCTAAATCGATACGTGTTCAAAAATATCTCCTACCCAAATTCAGTGTCTACATTGAAACGAAAAGAGATATTCTACTCACAGATCCGCTAACACTGAAGGCCTTGATCTATGGCCAATACACATTTGATAAATATGTTGAGGGTCAGATTAAAACCCAGCTGGTGCAGGTGCCCAAGGATGTGGTACTCGACGAGAAAGAATTTCAAATAAAAGATTTACTCAACATTGAATTCAATCTAAACGTTACCGATATGCTACGACAAGCCTGGGGTGTGAGGCTTAACGTGGAATTGACAGAGAAATTTACGGGACAAAAACGAAATCATTCTCAATTTATTGACTTTCATGATGAGCCGTATCTGATTTATGTTCCATCGCGCAGCATTCACTTTGCCAAAGGAAAGCCGTATCAATTGACGGTAATGGTAAAAAATTGGGACCATTCAGCTGTTCAAGATAGTGTTACGCCTGTAACTATGCAACATGGAGAGAGAAATTACAGCGCCTACTTGGATACAATGGGTGAGGCAATATTTCAATTTGAACATGATCCAAATTCCGATCACATAATTCTATATGGCAACCCCACCTATAAAATGTCAAATATTTTACCCTATGAACCGTATAAGGGCAATAAAACGGAACCGGATTTAAGTTTAATGCTACTGGGAGAAAAGTAAGTAAAGGAATGTTTTATAAATTTCCCATTGGAAACTTTAATAAAATCTCAAGACCCCTTTTAGGTACACCCGTGCGGATTAATGTAACTTCCACAAAGGATATGCCATATTTGAAATATACCATTGTGGCCCATGCCAATATCATTCAAACGCAACACATCGACTTGCCAACGAAGCCTCGGAGCCACATAATAGAGATCACACCATCTATAGAAATGGTACCCTACACCTTTGTCTATGTCCACTACATCGATGAGGGCAATTACCGTTACAGTGAAATAGAATTAAATTTTCCTTTGGAATTTGAAAATAAGGTAAGATAACTTTTTCAATATTGTCAAATGTCGTGGCTTCGTATGACTTAGACGAACTGAAGGTCAGGGAGTTGGTGCAGATGTGCTGAAGGTCAGGGAGTTGGTACAGACGAGCTGGAGATCAGGGAGTCGGTATAGACTAGCTGAAGGTCAGGGAGTCGGAACATACGAGCTGAAGGCCAGGAAGTCGCCAAGGACGAACTGAAGGCCAGTGAGTCGCTATAGACGAGATCAAAGACAGGGAGTCGATATAGACGAGCTGAAGGCCAGGGAGTCTCTATAGACGAGCTGAAGGCCAGGGAGTCTCTATAGACGAGCTGAAGGTCAGGGAATCGTTTTAGATCAGCTGAAAGCCAGGGAGTCTCAATAGACGAGCTGACGGCCAGGTAGTCTTATAGATGAAGTGAATAGACGAGCAGAAGGCCAGGGAGTCTCAATAGACGAGCTGGAGGTTAGGGAGTCTCAGTAGACGAGCTGGAGGCTAGGGAGTCTCAATAGACGAGCTGGAGGCCAGGGAGTCTCTATAGACGAGCTGTAGGCCAGGGAGTCCCTATAGACGAGCTGGAGGCCAGGGAGTCTCTATAGACGAGCTGTAGGCCAGGGAGTCCCTATAGACGAGCTGGAGGCCAGGGAGTCTCCACAGACGAGCTGAAGGCCAGGGAGTCTCTATAGACGAGCTGGTGGTCAAGGGAGTCTCCATAGACGAGCTGGTGGTCCAGGGAGTCTCCATAGACGAGTTGGTGGTCCAGGGAGTCTCCATAGACGAGCTGGTTTTCCAGGGAGTCTCCATAGACGAGCTGGTTTTCCAGGGAGTCTCCATAGACGAGCTGGTGCTCCACGGAGTCTCCATAGACGAGCTGGTGCTCCACGGAGTCTCCATAGACGAGCTGGTGCTCCACGGAGTCTCTATAGACGTGCTGGTGCTCCACGGAGTCTCTATAGACGAGCTGGAGTCTCTATAGACGAGCTGGTGCTCACCGGAGTCTCTGTAGACGAGCTGGTGCTCACCGGAGTCTCTGTAGACAAGCTGCGTCGAAAATGAAAAAAAAAAAAATTAAAATGCAAAACTCTTTCCTCTCCTGCTTTCTTCTTCCCTAGGTATCCATTACGGCCCCCAAAAAAGTGAAACCCGGCGAAGAGGTAACCCTGGAACTTAAGGCTCAACCTAAATCTTTGGTTGGTGTTTTAGCTGTTGATTTGGGTGTATATCTTTTGGATCCATCCTATGAACTGAAGAAATATCATATACTCGATTCGTTGAGAAGTGATATCACTCGTATTCCGATGTTGGCTTTGGTATATCCGGGCCTTCTATCGGGTGTTATAACAATGACAAATGCTCACTATGAATTTGTACCGTTATTCTGTAAGTTTTAAGGGGGGTGGAAGGTCACAGAAGGCTTTTTAAATAAACCAGCAACCTCTCACCTTAATTTTTTGAAGGTCTTTATTAATTTTTATTAATGTGCGTGTGTTTGATTACAGTTTCAACTGATCAAAGCCCCACCGATTCTTCAGTTTTGCGTTTCCGCAAAAATTTCCCTGAAACCTGGATTTTTGAAAACTATGAAATGTAAGTCAGAAGGGAAGGAAACAATTTTTTCTCAATTTCTTTTGAAATTTCAGAACCAATGAAACCACCCATCTCACCCTAAACATACCGGATACGGTTACCACCTGGCGTGTGACAGCATTTTCGGTTAATGAAAAAACCGGTTTTGGCATTGTCGATGAACCCACACACATAACCACCGTGCAGGCGTTTTTTATCACCCTTAGCCTACCGTATGCAGTGAAACGGGGAGAAATAGTCGCCATACCCATACTAATTCACAATTATCACGAACAAAGCCTGGACACGGAAGTTAGCCTCTTCAATGATAAGGAGGGATTTTATTTCATGGAATCGACCATTTTCAATAAGGATGTGGGTTCCGAAGACAATCGACGAAGTAAAAATTTGACCTTGGGCGCCAACAGTGTTGGTACTGTGGTCTTTCTCATCAATCCCCGGCAAGTTGGTGAGATAAGTCTCCAGATCACAGCCACAAATCCTCTGTCTTCTGATGGTATTATTGAAAAACTTCGTGTGGAACCGGAGGGTATTCGGATTGATGTTAATCATGCCGTATTTACCAGTGTGGTCCCCAATGAACCCATTGAGATGACCATACCCCTAAACATCTCCGGCGAAAAGGTGCCCCATTCGGAATTTATTACGCTGACAGTGGTGGCAGATAACATGGCTCCCGTTTTACTCAATCTAAATGATTTGCTAAGCCTTCCCACCGGTTGTGGAGAACAGAATATGGCAAATTTTGCTCCGAACGTGCTAGTTCTGCAATATCTCAGGTCAATGGGCCAGTATCACAAGGAACGCGATTTGGTGGCCAAAGCCAGGCGTTACATTGAAGTTGGTTTCCAGCAGCAATTGACATATCGCCACCGGAATGGGGGGTACAGTGTTTTTGGCCAGCGCAAGGATAGAGAAGCCAGTACCTGGTTGACAGCCTATACCATGAGATTCTTCATCAAGTCTTTGAGGTATACCATGGCCATGGAATCGCACATCATTGAAAGTGGCCTGGACTATTTGGCAAAGGCCCAGGGCGAAGATGGCAGTTTCCCCTATACCGGCTATCTGATATATCCGGCCCAGCAGAATCGTTTTGGATTTACGGCATTTGTTTTGATGGCATTTTTGGAAGATCAGGTAAGTGGCCTCAATTTTGGTCATTTTTTAGCGCCCTATCTCCAGAGGTCCAAATTAATCTTTTCCAATTTCAGAAATTTGCCCGCAACTACTCCACCACAATTGACAAGGGCCTGGCGTTCCTAAATGATCATTTCGATCAGATCAACGATGTTTATGCCCTCTCCATAATGGCTGTGGCCATGCAAATGGCCAAACAAAAATCGAATTCCAAAAAAATCCTGGATAAACTACTACAACAAAAACAAACGGACAATTCGACCATTTGGTGGAGTCAAAATGATCGGAATCGAGCCAAGGATGTTGAAATAACGGGATACGTATTATTGGCATTGATAGAGGATGGCGATTATGAGGAAGCTTGCAAAAAGGCCTTCAAATGGTTAAACCAACAGCGCAATAAAAAAGGTGGATTTAAATCTAGTCAGGACACCGTGGTCGGACTTCAGGCCTTGATCAAATACTCAATGAAATATAAGATCACTGGGGACGTAGATATCTTGGTCAGCTATACAGCTATGGATGGTGAGATGCAGGAAGTCAAGAGTGGCGAAATAGCTGTGGACGAGAATAATGTAAAAGTCTTACAAAGCGAAGAGGTAAGTGAGTCGAAGAAGGCGCGGTAAAAGGGAATTGAAAAGAGGGATTTATAGAGACAGGCGAAGACAGGCGAAGCGGACTAAAACCTAGGGATTCGGTATAGACAGAAGCCCGGGGAGTCTTTATCGACGTGCTGGTGGTCAGGGATTCGATATAGGCGAACTGAAGGCCTGGGCGTCGATATAGACCAGCTGAAGGCCAGGGAATCGTTTAAGACGAGCTGAAGGTCAGGGAGTCTCTATAGACGAGCTGAAGTCCAAGGAGTCGCCATAGATAGGCTGAAGGCCAGGGAGTCAGTATAGAAGAGCTGAAGGCCTTGGAGTCTCTATATACAAGCTAAAGGCCAGGGAGTCTCAATAGACGTGCTGAAGGGCAGGGAATCGCTATAGACGAGCTGAAGGCCAGGGAGGCGCTATAGACGAGCTAGTGGTCAGGGAGTCTCTATAGACGAGCTGGTGGTCCAGGGAGTCTCTATAGACGAGCTGGTGGTCCAGGGAGTCTCTATAGACGAGCTGGTGGTCCAGGGAGTCTCTATAGACGAGCTGGTGGTCCAGGGAGTCTCTATAGACGAGCCGGTGGTCCATGGAGTCTCTATAGACGAGCCGGTGGTCCAGGGAGTCTCTATAGACGAGCTGGTGGTCCAGTGAGTCTCTATAGACGAGCTGGCGGCCCAGGGAGTCTCTATAGACGAGCTGGCGGCCCAGGGAGTCTCTATAGACGAGCTGGCGGCTCAGGGAGTCTCTATAGACGAGCTGGCGGCCCGGGGAGTCTCTATACACGATTATAGACGAGCTGGTGGTCCAGGGAGTCTTTATAGACGAGTTGGTGGTCCAGGGAGTCGTTATAGACGAGCTGCTGGTCCAGGCTATCTCTATAGACGGCTGCTGGTCCAGGGAGTCTCTATAGACGAGCTGGTGGTCCAGGGAGTCTTTATAGACGAGCTGGTGGTCCAGGGAGTCTTTATAGACGAGCTGGTGGTACAGGGAGTCTTTATAGACGAGCTGGTGGTCCAGGGAGTCGCTATAGACGAGCTGGTGCTCAGGTAGTCGCTATAGACGAGCTGGTGCTCAGGGAGTCTCTAGAGACGAGCTGGTGCTCAGGGAATCTCTAGAGACGAGCTGGTGCTCAGGGAGTCTCTAGAGACGAGCTGGTGCTCAGGGAGTCTCTAGAGACGAGCTGGTGCTCAGGGAGTCTCTAGAGACGAGCTGGTGCTCAGGGAGTCTCTAGAGACGAGCTGGTGCTCAGGGAGTCTCTAGAGACGAGCTGGTGCTCAGGGAGTCTCTAGAGACGAGCTGGTGCTCAGGGAGTCGCTATAGACGAGCTGGTGGTCCAGCGAGTCGCTATGGACGAGCTGGTGGTCCAGCGAGTCGCTATGGACGAGCTGGTGGTCAGGATGTCATTATAGAAGATTTAATGATCGGTGAGTTGGTACAGTGGGGTTTTTGGCCAAGGAATCGGTACAGCTAGGTAAGAGGTTCTGAAAGGGGCTCTGTATACAGTCTGGGAGTCTGCGAGTTTTATTTCCCCAAAATTTAATTCTTTTACTCGTTTTTCTTCCTTTCCTTTCAGCTACCCCAAACAACACGTGCGGTGGAAATTCAAGTCACCGGCTTGGGCGCTTCTCTGATTCAATTGACCTATGAATATTACATAATGGGTGTTGAAACATTTCAATATTTCCGAATAGAACCCAAAGTGGAATTACCAAATCCTGGAGAAATGTCGCTGGACATTTGTTTTAGCTACATCGAACCTAATGCAACGGCCACAAATATGGTTGTAATGGAGATCAATCTGCCATCGGGATTTAGTGTCAACGAAGAAGATAGCGACTTTTTGTTGGATAATGAAATTGTGCAAAGAATTGAAATGAAAAATTCTGCAACGAACATTGTGGTTTATTCGGAAAAACTCCAGCCAAATGTTCGGAATTGTCTAAATATTATGGCCTACAAAATGTACGATGTGGTGCATCGGAAACCGGCTTCGATTATTATTTACGATTATTATGATTTTTATCGTTATGACACGGCATTTTATGATATTTATAATGAAACCCCTCAGGATGGTGGTGGTACTGGACCTGGGGTCAGAGGGCTTTGAAGTGGGGAGAGAGAGAAGCAAGGCTTTCTTCTTTGAAATGTAAAGCAAATGTTTTGTAACGAAAATAAAAAAAGGAAGAATTTTAGAAAACAATGCTCTTTTTCTTTTCTGGGGACACTACGAAAAATAAGGGTAAGGGTAGGTCTTAGCAGTGGATGTTTTACGAAATTATTTCTAATATCTCTGAAATCGATATTTTTTAAAAATATATTTTTGAGAATTGTAGAGGCTATAATTGTGCATTTCTAGGAATATTCGAGGCGATTGTTAACAAGTAAAAAAGCAGTAAGTTCGGCAAGGCCGAATATTGAATACCCTCCACCATTTGGAATGAATTTGGCAATTTTCAAAAAAATAAATTCCGTTAAAAATTCTGTTAAAATCTTAAAACCGTTATATTGGGGTCAATACGAAGACGTGAACCTGCAAAGCCAACTTTTGTTATGAGCCATTACAATATTAAAATACGAAATTTAAAAAAAAATCCGGTGAATAATGTAGCTAAAGTCATCAAAATACTGTTATATGGGGCCAAAACGTTGACCTGCACAGACAATGTTCTGTCATAGGCTGTAGTATCCATTACGAACTTCAAATACCAAATTTGAAACAATTCCGGTGAATAATGTCGCTAAAATCATCAAAATACCGAATATTGGGAGGTACCGACATATGGGGCTTATACGTAGACGTTAGGCTGCATACGCACTTTTTTGTCATAGGCTGTAGTACCCGTTACGAGTGCTAAATACGAAATTTTAAACAATTCCGGTGAAAAATATCGCTAAAGTCATCATAATACCGAATATCGGGAGGTACCGTTATATGGGGGCTATATGAAGACGTGGACCTGTACAGACAATTTTCTGTCTTAGACTGTAGTATCCATTGCGAACTTCAAATACCAGATTTGAAACAATTCCGGCGAATAATGTCGCTAAAATCATCAAAATACCGAATGTCGGGAGGTACCGTCATATGGGGGCTATACGAAGACGTGGACCTGCGCAGACAATTTTCTGTCATAGGCTGTAGTATCTATTAAGAACTTCAAATACTAAATTTAAAACAATTCCGGCGAATAATGTCGATAAAATCATCAAAATACCGAATATCGGGAGGTACCATTATATGGGGGCCATACGAAGGCGTGGACCTGCACAAACAATTTTCCGTCTTAGGCTGTAATATCTATTACGAACTTCAAATACCAAATTTTAAACAATTCCGGTGAATAATGTCAATAAAATCATTAAAATACCGAATATCGCGAGGTACAGGTATTTTGACCCTTTGTGGGAGAAGTCCCAGAAGGAGTGGACCGATATGTTTCGTCTTCACACCAGACCATGGATCAACAAAAATATTGTGATGTGTGTAATTTAAAGAGAACCGGAGTCTTATTTCGGATTTTATGATCGTTTTTGTTATTCAAATATATGACCCTTTGTGGGGGAAGTACCAGAAGGAGTGTTCCGATCTCTACCATCGTTATGAGAGATCTTGTGTTGATAGAAATATTGAAATGTGCCAAATTTGAATTGAATCGGATATTAATTTCGCATTTTAAGAGCTTCATGCATATTCAAAATTTTGACCCTTTGTGGGGGAGGTACTTGATGGAGTGGACCGATATTGTCCATTTTCGCATCTGACCTAGCATTGATACAAATATTAGGATTCGAAATGTTGGAGCAAAATCATTTCTCTTTTTGTGCAAAAAATATTTTTTGAAAATTTCGACCTTTTGTGGGGGAGGTACCAGAAGGATTAGACCGATATATTCCATCTAAACACCAGACCTTGGGTTAATAAAAATATTGTGATCTGTATAATTTGGAGATAATCGGACTCTTATATCACATTTTATAAGAGTTATAATTATTTAAAATATTAACCCTTTGTGGGGAGGTACCAGAAGGAGTGGACCTATATTGTCCATTTTCGCACCTGACCTAGCATTGATGAAAATATTGGGATTTGCAATGTTTGAGCTAAAACGGATTATCCTTTCTCGTTCGGTTCAGTAAATTATTTTCTTTCAAAATGTTAAACCTTTGTGGGGGAGGTACTAGAAGGAGTGAACCGATATTGCCCATCTCCGAACTCGATCTAAGTTTGACAAAAATATTACGATGTATCAAGTTTGAACTAAATCGGATACTCCCTTCGAGAGTTATTGTGCGCACCAGCCAGACAGACGGACGGACATCGCTAGATCGACTCCACATGTCCTGAAACGGATTTGGTCCAAAGGAGTGGACCGATATTGTCCATTTTCACACTGGACCTAGTACTGACGCAAATACAGCGTTTGAGCAAAATCGGATTATCGTTTCTCTTTCTGTGCAAAAAATATATATTTTTTTAAATTTCGACCATTTGTGGGGGAGGTACCAGAAGGAATGGGCCGATATATTCTATCTTAACATCAAACCTTGGGTTAACATAAATATTGACATGTGTGAAATTTGAAGAAAGTCGGACTCTTTTATCACATTTTATAAGAGTTGTAATTATTCAAAATTTTGACCATTTTTGGGGCAGGTACTTGATGGAGTGGACCGATATTGTCCATTTTCACACTTGACCTAGCACTCACGAAAATATTAAGATTTGCACAGTTGGAGCAAAATCGGATTATCGTTTCTCTTTCTGTGCAAAAAATATTTTTTTTTGGAAATTTTGTGGGGGAGGTACCAGAAGGAGTGGACCGATATTGCCCATCTCCGAACTCGATCTAAGTTTGACAAAAATATTACAATGTACCAAGTTTGAACTAAATCGGATACTCCCTTTCAGAGTTATCGTGCGCACCATCCAGCCAGCCAGACAGGCATAGCTAGATCGACTCCAATTGTCCTGAAACGGATTTGGTCCAAAGAGACCTAGGGTCTATAACCTTTATTTCGACTAGGCACGTTTTGACCGTATCAAATGATATACACCCTCTCTAGCCATATGGCTGACGGTATAAAAAGACGTAGTCGAAAATTTTACATAACACCAATTAGTTAAGACAACACCTACGACTACGACAACGAAATTGGGTTTTCGGCTACATCAGCATCTGCTGAAATAGCCTTTTCCTATGCTGGTTCTTTTATAACCGAAAAGCGATGCCGCTTCGTTCGTCTTGGACTCCTTATTCAGCTCGTCTCGAAATGACCTATTAACCCTATTTGAAGACAACATTTTTTAGGTCATATGTGGGTCGAGGCTCCGATTTGAACGAGGTTATTGAACTACCTTTTTTCATTAATAAATATATATATTATCAACCTTGGGAATTCCATCGCGATAACAACACAACGTTGGCAGATGGGAAATGGAAAGTCGATGGGAATTACGCGTATATTTATATCATCCACGGATCCTCTCTCATGGCAAAAACTATTGAGGAGCTACTCAAAACGTGTGTTGCAAATAACAACTACAGCTAAAAGAGACCTTCTAATCATCGACAACAATGTTCTGGGTTACGAAGGTTCGCTCACTCGCCCTTAGTCGATATTTCAAAACAATTTATTGATTATTTCAATTGTCTTACTCTAATAAAATATAACGGAAAGAAGATCTAATCTATTAGTTGTGCATCTGCATCGGCGGACATCGGTAGTAAGCCTCGAAAAATTATTTAAATCAAAATGCGATATTTCCTGTTAAATATAGCTCTTCTGCTCGGCAGTGTAATATTTGTTGCAAGTCAGGGGTAAAGTGTGGATTTTCCGCTTTTCTTCAATAAATTTCGTTGCAATTCAAGACCTCTGAAAACCTGTTGGTTCCGATTTCCCTAAATAAATTTCGTTGCAATTCAAGACCCCTGAAAACCTGTGGTTCCGATTTCCTTAAATAAATTTTGTTGCAATTCAAGACCCCTTAAAAGTAGTTTTTTATTTAACTTTCCTGAATTTGTTTAACCTCCTCGCATTACCTTCTTCCACTCTCCCCAGCTACTATTCGGTACTTGCCCCCGGACACATTCAATCGAACCGCAACTATACCGTACTTGTGACCATACATCAATCCCCGGAACCGGTAAAAGTCAACGTGACCATTGAAGGACCCACGTTTGAGATTCATGAAGAAGTGTTCTTGAATCCGTTTGAAAGTAAGGCCATAACCATTTTACCACCAAAATTAACCGATGGTGAACATAAGCTAATTGTACAGGGCGTAAGTGGTCTACGATTTTACAATGAAAGTGAGCTAATCGAAATTGTCGATGCTGGCCCAACCGTTAATATACAAACTGATAAAGCCGTATATAAACCGGGTGATTTGGTGCAATTTCGTGTGGTCCTGATGGATGAACATACCAGGCCATTGAAAATACCAGAGCCAATTCGTGTTGAAATCACTGTAAGTGGACAAGTTTAGAAATCTATAAGTTGTGGTCTACCTATGATCAATGTCGAATTCCATGAAATCATTCAGTTTTAGACTTAGAGATGATATGATAAGCGCATTTCGGCGGAATCTCCTCTCCTTTACGTATAAACATCTCGTTTCATGATATTAGTTTTATGTAGGCCGGGGAAAAATTCTGGAACCAATTACAAATCCCTTTTTTAAATCAAATTTCTTTTTATACCCTCAGCTATATGGCTACAGATACGGCCAAAATGTGCCCAGTCGAAATAACGGTTTTAGACCCTAGGTCTCTTTGGGCCAAATCCGTTTCAGGACATTTGCAGTCGATCTAGCGATTTCCGTCCTTCCATCCGTGTGTTTGGTTGGCTGGTGCGTATGATAACTCTCGAAGGAAGTATCCGATTTGATCCGAACTTGGAACATCGCAATATTATTGTCAAACTTATATAGAGTTCGGAGATGAGCAATATCGGTCCACTCCTTCTGGTACCTCCCCCACAAACATTTTCGAGGAAAATAATTTACTGCACGGAACAGGGAAAGGATACTCTGATTTTTCTCCAACTTTGCAAATCCTAATATTTGCATCAGGCGCGAAAATGGACAATATCGGTCCACTCCATCAAGTACCTCCCCCACAAAGGGTCAAAATTTAAAAAAGTCCGATTGTCTTCAAATTACACACATCACAATATTTTTATTAACCAAAGCCCAACCCATCAAAAGGTCGAAATTTTCAAAAAATATATTTTACGGAACAGAAAGAGAACGGATAGTCCGAATTTGTTAAAACTTTGCAAATTCTCATATTTGCATCAGCCTTAAGTCAGGTGCGAAAATCGACAATATTGGTCAACCCCATCAAGTACCTCCCCCACAAAACCAAAACTCTTATAAAATATGGTATAAGAGTCCGATTGTCTTCAAATTACACACATCACAATATTTTTATTAACCAAAGCTCTGGTGTAAAGCTGAAAAATCTCGGTCCACTCCTTCTGGTACCACCTCACCCCCCAAAAGGTCGAAATTTTAAAAAAATATATCTTACTGCACAGAAAGAGAAAGGATACTCTGATTTTGTTCCAACTTTGCAAATCCTAATATTTGAATCAGCCTTAAGTCAGGTGCGAAAATCGGCAATATTGGTCAACCCCATCAAGTACCTCCCCCACAAAGGGTCAAAATTTTGAATAATTATTACTCATATAAAATGTGATGTTAGAGTCCGATTGTCTTCATACTTCACACATCCCAATATTTTTGTAAACACAAGATCGGCTGTGAAGATGGAATATATCGGTCCACTTCTTTGGGTAACTCCCCCACAAAGGGTCAACATTTTGAATATCAACGGAGCTCATAAAACGCGAAATTAAAATTCGATTCCGTTCAGACTTGGCACATCTCAACATTTCTATCAATACTAGATCTGTCATAAAGATGGTAGAGATCGAACCATTCCTTCTGGTACCTCCCTCACAAAAGGGTCAAAGTTTGGAATAACCAAAACGTTTATAAAATCCGAAATAAACATCGGGTCCGGTTCATATTTCACACATCCCATTACTTCTACTAATACAAGATATGCTGTTAAGATGCGATACATCGGTCCACTCCTACTGGTACCTCCCCCAGAAAGGGTCAAAATTTTGAATATCCATGTAGCACATAAACGGGAAATTAACATCCGATTCCATTCCATACTTGGTGCATCTCAATATTTCTATCAACACTAGATCTGTTATAAAGATGGTAGAGATCGAACCTGTCCTGCTGGTACCTACCCCACAAAGGGTCAAAATGTTCAATACCCACTGAGCTCATAAAACGGGAAATTAACATTCGATTCCATTCAGATTTGCTACATGCCAATATTTCCATCAACACAAAATCTGTTATAAAGATGGTAGAGATCGAACCATTCCTGCTGGTACCTACCCCACAAAGGGTAAAAAATTTGAATAACCAAAACGATCATAAAATCCGAATAAGGATCCGGTTTTCTTCAAACTATGCTCATTACAATATTTTTTAACAAAAGATCTGGTGTGAAGATGTGATATATCGGGTTACACCTTCAAGTACCTTCCCCACAAAGGGTCATAATTTTGAGCTCTTAGAACGAAAATAACGTCCTATTTCATTCAGATTTGGTACATGCTAATATTTCCTTCAAGGCAAGATCTGGTGTAAAAATGGTAGAGATCGGACCATTTCATCGGGTACCCCCGCCCCCACTTAAGATTCAAGGTTAGAAAAAAACAAGTAAAAATGCTGTAAGTTCGGCCGGGCCGAACCTTGAATACCCTCCACCATTTGGTAAAAATTTAAAAATTTTCAAAAAAAATAAAATCTGTTAAAAATTCTGTTAAAATCTTAAAAAATATCGAATGTAGCCGTATATTAGGGTCCAAACGACGACGTGGACCTGCATAGGCAACTTTTGTCACAGGCTATTACAATATTCAAATGCGAAACTTGAAAAAAAATATTTTTATAATGTAGCTAAAATCATCAAAATACCGAATATAGGGAGGTACCATGGGGGTTATAAAACGTGGACCTGCACAGACAATTTTCTGTCTTAGGCTGTAATATCTATTACGAACTTTAAATACAAAATTTGAAATAGTTCCGGTAAATAATGTCGCTGAAATCATCAAAATACCGCATATCGGGAGGTAGCGTTATATGGGGGCTATACGAAGACGTGGACCTACATGGCCTATTTTCAATACCAAAAGTCCTGCAGACATAATACACATTTGAGTAAAGTTTTCTCAACCTACTTCATTTCGTTCGGAAGCTAGAGTGATTTCTACAGACGGACGGGCGGACATTGATAAATCGACATAGAATTTTATGCTGATCAAGAATAAATGTACTTTGTGGGGTCTAAAATGTATATTTCGAGGTGTTACAAACGGAATGACAAAGTTAATATACTCTCCTTTCCAAGGTGGAGGGTATAAAAATCGAACATTGGCTGAGGGTATACATCTGTCGGCAAAACCGACTGATATTATTTTACTTTTTTTTTAATTTTCTTCCCCCTTTTCCAGGATGGCATCAATAACCGTGTTAAACAATTCAAAGATATCAGCTTCGTTAAGGGTGTCTATAAAAATCAATTTCAACTATCCGAATATCCTGTGATGGGCGTATGGCACATTCGTGTCCATATAAGTGGTCGTTATGATTTGGTCTCCTCGAAATCGATAAAAGTTCAACGATATCTCTTACCGAAATTTAGTGTTTACGTCGAAACGGATCGGAATATTGTACTTGGCGATCAGATGACAGTACAGGCTTTGATCTATGGTCAATATACTTTTGAAAAATATGTTGAGGGTCAGGTGAAATTGCGTTTAGTGCAGGACCCTGAGAAAATTGTCCTCGAAGAAAGAGTAATGCAAATCAAAGATCTACTCAATCTTGGAATTCAACTGAACAATAGCGAATTGCTGCGAGAAGCATATGGTATCAATATGGAGGTGGAGCTGAGAGAAAAATTCACCCAACAAATAAGTAGTGAAAAAATATATATCCATATTCATGAATATCCCTACCAGATATCTGTTTTGCCCGAGACTATCAAGTTTGCCAAGGGTAAACCATATCAGTTGACAGCCAAGGTTAGGGATTGGAACGATTTGCCCTTGATGGATGATATACCTTTAATTATGGAACATGGAAGCAGAAATTATAGTGTGCCCCTGGATGCAAATGGTGAGGCAACATTTCAATTTGAACATGAACCAAGTTCGGATCATACTTTTTGGTATGGCAATGTTACCTATCTGTGGGGAAATATTTTTGCCTATGAACCCTATACGGGTAATGTAACCGATCTGCCGTTGACATTAGAGCTATTGACGGAAAAGTAAGTAACTTCTACTGATATTATCATGCATATCTTTCTATTTCCTTTTTTTACGCAAGGCCCCAATTTGGCAGCCCAGTGAGAATTCAAGTGACATCTTTAAAAGGAATGCCTTATTTGGTCTACACCATTGTGGGCCATGCCAATTTTATTCATACCGAACACATTAAGCTACCCACAAACTCCAGGACCCATATTCTGGAGATTATACCGTCCATAGCAATGGTGCCCAATGCCTTCGTCTATGTCCACTACATCGATGGAGGAAATTTACGCTATAGTGAAATTCGAATTAAATTTCCATTGGAATTTGAAAATAAGGTAAGATTTAAATACTTTTTTTTTGACATCTCCGATACAGGGGCAAATTTTGTTTTTCAAATTTATTTTCCTAATTTTTTTTTTCAAAATTATCCATTTGATAACGTCTCATTGCCAAAATTTATATTTATGAACCCATTGTATACACAGAAATCAGAGACGGGTTACCAATTTTTTATTCTGTGAAATTTGACAGGTTAAATTACAGAAAATACAGAGATGGATAGTCTTATTTGACTTTACCTTCTTAATCATACCCTCAGCCATATGGCTACAGAAGGTATATATCATTTGATTAGGTCAAAACGTGACTCGAAATAGCGGTTTTAGACCCTAGGTCTCTTTGGACCAAATCCATTTCAGAACATTTGGAGTCGATCTAGCGATGTCAGTCCGACCGTCCATCAGTCTGTCTGGCTGGCTGGTGTGCACGATAACTCTCGAAGGGAGTATCCGATTTGGTCCAAATTTGGTACAACGTAATATTTTTGTCAAACTTAGATCGAGTTTGGATATGGGCAATATCGGTCCACTCCTTCTGGTACCTCCCCACAAAAGATCGATATTTCCAAAAAAAAAAAAAAAATATTTTTTGCACAGAAAGAGAAACGATAATACGATTTTTTTCCAACTTTGCAAATCTTAATATTTGCGTCAGTGCTAGGTCAAATGTGAAAATGGACAATATCGGTCCACTCCATCTGGTACCTCCCCCACAAATGGTCAAAATTTTGAATAATTACAACTCTTATAAAATGTGATATAAGAGTCCGATTGTCTTCAAATTTCACACATGCCAATATTTATGTTAACCCAAGGTCTGATGTTAAGATGGAATATATCGGTCCACTCCTTCTGCTACCTCCCACACAAATGATTGAGATTTTCAAAAAATATATATATATATTTTCTGCACAGAAAGAGAATCGATAATCGGACTTTGTTCCAATTTTGCAAATCCTGATATTTACGTCAGTTCTAGGTCAGGTTCAAAAATGGACAATATCGGTCCACTCCATCAAGTACCTCCCCCACAAAGGTCGAAATTTTGAACATCCATCAAGCTCTTAAAACACTAAAATAACATCCGATTCCATTCAGACTTGGCACATCTCAATATTTTCATAAACGCAAGATCTTTTATAAAGATGGTAGATATCGGACCACTCCTTCTGGTACCTCCCCAAAAAAAGAACCAAAAATTTGAGTATCCATGAAGCTCATAAAACGCAAAATTAAGAATCAGACTTGTATGATGTAAGGGACCGATTGTCTTCAAATTTCACATATCCCAATAATTTTAGTAACCCAAGGTCCGGTGCCAAGATGGAATTCATCGGTCCACTCCTTCTGGTACCTCCCCACAAAGGGTCAACATTTTAAGTATCCATGAAGCTCGTAAAACGCAAAATTATCATCCGATTCTATTCAGACTTGGAGCTTCTTAATATTTTCACCAACACAAGATCTGTTATAAAGATGGTAGAGATCGGACCTTTTTTTCTGGTACCTCCCCACATAGGGTTCAAGATTTAAAAAAAAAAACCTCAAGGAATTCCAAAAAAGCATACAAATGCATCCATACATCTCCTCAAATTTCCCACATACAGACATTATTTCTAGCACAAGATCAGTTGTGAAGATGATATACATCTGCCAACTTATAACTGTCATAACTTGCGAAACAAGTCAACGATTCTTTAAAACTTGCTATATCTAAATATTTCTCTTAACCAGTATTCTGATATGAATATGTAATTTGTCGGAATTTACGAATTCGCATAAAATTGGATACGAATGTTCGATTTCCTTCAAATTTTGCACGTACCAATTTATTTTATCTGTATTAGATGAAGTATGAAAATGTAATACTTCGGTCCGCTATATCTGTTACCTGACGCATATTTCCATTTTCCGAAAATGTGCACATATCTCATATAAAGTACAAGAAGTAGTCGATATAGTCAAAATCTGTCACGTTCATATCTCAAGGCTGAGAGTATACATCTGTCGGCAAAACTGACTAAAACTATTTTACTTGTTTACATTCAGGATGAGATGAAAACAAGTAAAAAAGCTGTAATATCGGCCGGGCCGAATTTTGAATACCCTCCACCATTTATAACAAATTTGGAAATTTTCAAAAAAAAAAAAAAAAAAAAAGTTAAAAATTCTGTTAAAATCTTAAAAATACCGAATGTTGCTGTCATATAAGGGTCTATACGACGATATGGACCTGCATAGGTAATATTTGTCATATGCCATTACAATATTCAAATGCGAAACAATGTAGCTTAAATCATCAAAATACCGAATATCGGGAGGTACCATTGTATGGGGGCTATACGAAGACGTGGACCTGCACAGACAATTTTCTGTCTTAGGCTGTACTATCCATTACGAACTTCAAATACCAAATTTGAAACAATTCCGGTGAATAATGATGCTAAGATCATCAAACTACCGAAAATCGGCAGGTACCGTTATATGGGGGCTCTACGAAGACGTGGACCTGCACAGACAATTTTCTGTTTTAGGCTTTAGTATCCATTATGAACTTCAAATACCAAGTTTGAAACAATTTCGGTGAATAATGTCGCTAAAATCCTAAAAATACCGAATATAAAGAGGAGCCGTTGTATGGGGCTATACGAAGACGTGGACCTGCACAGACAATTTTCTGTCATAGGCTGTAGTGTCCATTACGAACTTAAAATACCTAATTTGAAACAATTCCCGTAAATAATGTCCCTAAAATCATCAAAATACCGAACATCGGTACCGTTATATGGGGGCTATACCAAAACGTGGACCTACATGGCCCATTTTCAATACCAAAAGTCCTGCAGACATAACATACATTTGAGTGAAATTTTATCAATCTACTTCAATTCGTTCGGAAGCAAGAGTGATTTCCACAGAAGGATAGACGGACAGACGGACGGACATAGCTAAATCGACATAGAATTTTATGCTGATCAAGAATATATACGTATATTTTGTGGAGTCTAAAATGTGTATTTCGAGGTGTTACAAACGGAATGACGAACTTAATATACCCTCCATACTATGTATGGTGGAGGGTCTTCAAACGGACACGCTACCCGAATTTTGCTCTGCGGTATTTTGGTTCATTCCCGGCGAAACGCTTGCTTGAGCTGATCGACACTTTGGTATTTTTTAGTGCTAACCTTGCTTTTCAAAATACTCTAGACGCAATAGTCCAACGGATTGGTATCCAGAGATTTTGGTGGCCATTGTGGGCTGGAAATGAAGCGTGGAACCTCATTTTGTAACCATTCTTGGGTGGCGCGTGCTGAGTGCGATGGTGCTGAGATCCTGTTGAAATGTCCAAGTTCTGCGGCCAAAATGTTTGCGTGCTCAAGGCTTTAATACACCGCGAGATAGACCCATAGTTACTTTTGAGGATCTTCATAGAATCACTTTCTGAGTTGATTTATGCATGTCAGTCCGTCTGTCCATGTATTCTTGTGAACAAAATGTAGGTCGCATTTATTATCCGATTGAGATGAAATTTTCCAAACAACATTTTTTGGCCCAAGAACGAACCCTATTGAAATTGGAGATAATCGGTAAAAATTTAGATATAGCTCCCATATATAACTTCGTCCGATTTACCTTTTATTGTGCACCAAACGTCTAATATTTGCCCAAATGGGATGGAATTTGGCACATACGACCGAATTGAGTCTAGAAGCTAGTATGCCAAATTTGGTGAAGATCGGTTCAGATATAGCTATAGCTCCCATATATATTGTTCATCCGATTTGTTTGTATTTGTTACCCACAGCCGTAATATGCACTCCGTAACAACGATATTCAGGGAAATATATCAAATACAGCTCAGAAATATCTTTGCCAAATTTTATCGAGATCGGTTCAGATTGGGATATAGCTCCCATATATATCTTTATCCGATTTCAAATTATTTTTGCACCAAATGGGCAATACAAGTTCGAAGTTAAAAGATACAAATGCTTCGGCAAATTTAGTCATTTGAACTTTAAATAATAATTATAATCATAGCGTGATTGATTAAATTCTCCTCTTTGCTCTACTAAATTGGCAAAGTGGAGTAGGGTATCATAAAGTCGGCCCCGCCCGACTTTAGGGCTTTCTTTACTGGTTTGAGTTTATTTTCTTTTTGTTGTGGTGTAAGATCTTGCACTTTTTGGAATTTCAGTGGCTTTACCCCGAGCTCATTTTTCAATATTTGCCGAATGGAATATTGCGATATGTTCAGCTCACGAGCCATTTTTCGGCCACTGCGACGCGGGTTTCGATCAAGTCGCCTCTTTACTTTTCGAACCATTTCTGCTAACGTTGCTGTTTTCTATCGTCCACTTCCTTGACGTCGGACTAAGCTACCAGTATCACGGTAACGAGCGATGGTACGAGACACAAAATATTTAAATGCTGGAGTGCCCTAACGATAGCCACTTGCGGTTTTCCAGCCAAATATAAAGAAATCACACTATCACGCTTGAATTCCATCACGAATAACTTTTTTTCTGGAAAATTCTCACCAAATTGCCTTTGTACGCTTGTAAACAATATAATGAGCTGTCACTGCAAAAATTTTAACAGCTGTCGGACGAGTGGCTTAGAAATGACAGCAGTCTGAAGTTGATTGCAGTTTTCTTCATCTGACCCTGTAGAAGGCTTTTTTAATGGCTTGGAGGTGAAAATATGTAAAATGTTTTTTTTTTTTTGACTGGCTTATGTCATCGGCTGGCTTCTTCGTAGAGGAATAAAGGAGTTTTGTGTTGATCCTAAAGGAGCTATAGGTTGACTTATTTCAATTTCATTCCATAGTTTATACTTTTTAATCATTCGCTCCTTTGTTCTTTTACGAAGAAGCCAGTAGATGACTTAAGCCAGTAAAGACATTATATGTATTCTCATCTTAAGGCTCATTCCACCACTGTCACTAACCTTCTTGTATTCGAAATCTGCCCTATCTACTTACCGTTTGCCGGCTTTTATGTTCGTGGACCATTTCCATTTGGCTTCCCTACAGATTCCCCACTCAGATTTAACAATTAACACTAAATTCCTCTCATTCTCCTTAGGTTTCGATTATGGCGCCCAAACAAGTTAAACCAGGTGCAGAGGTAAACCTAGAAGTGAGGGCCCAGCCAAAATCTCTAGTTGGTATCTTAGCTGTGGATTTGGGTGTTTATCTCTTAGATCCTTCATATGATTTCAAGAAAGAAAAAATGCTTGAGGCATTGCAGGAGGACACCAGTCGTCTGCCGTTTTTGGCTTTGGTATATCCGGGTCTTATGTCGGGCGTACTTACACTAACAAATGCCCATTATGAATTTGTGCCCTTACAAGGTGAGTCAGACAAGCCCTTTTCTACATTCTTATATGATTTCCACATTTTTTGTAGTCGATAATAGAAAATTACCAGATCCGCTGGGAGAGCTTACATTTCGTAAAAATTTCCCCGAAACCTGGATTTTTGAAAATTATGAAATGTAAGTAAAAAAGGAGAATCCTTCAGGACATAAAATTGATATTTAAAACTATTGATTATTTTTGCAGAACAAATGATACCACCCAACTCACCCTGAATATACCGGACACAGTTACCACATGGCGTGTAACGGCATTTACAATGAACGAGAAAACCGGTTTTGGTATAGTAGATGGTCCCACAGATGTAACCACCATACAACCGTTCTTCATTAGCCTCAACCTACCGTATTCTGTGAAACGTGGCGAAATTGTTGCCATACCCATCCTCATACACAATTACCAAAACCGCAGCTTGGATACCGAAATTACCCTCCTCAATTCGAATAATGAATTCTATTTTATGGAATCGACAATACTCAACACGGAAACGGGGTCTTCGGAAAAAGGACGAACCAAAAATATAACCATGCCAGCGAATAGTGTTGATACGGTTACATTCTACATAAGTCCACGGCTGGTTGGTGACATTAAACTTAGGATCACAGCCACAAATTCTATGGCGTCAGATGCCATAATCGATACGCTTCGTGTCCAACCAGAGGGTATAAGACAGGAATTCAATAATCCCCAATACATCAGTGTGATACCCAGTGAACCTATAGAGTTATCATATCCCCTATCCCTGCCAGCCAATATGGTTCCGCAATCGGAGTTCATTACCCTCACAGTGGTGGGCGATGACATGGTCCCCGTTTTACTCAATCTAAATTATTTACTCTACCTTCCCACCGGTTGTGGTGAGCAGAATATGGCAAATTTTGCCCCGAATGTCCTCGCCTTACAATATCTGCGGTCAACGGGTCAATATCACCGCGAAGCAAAGCTGGTGGCCAAAGTCAAGCGCAACATTGAAGTTGGCTATCAACAACAATTGACATATCGCCACAACAATGGTGGCTACAGTGTCTTTGGCCAGCGTAAAGATTTCGAAGCCAGTACCTGGCTGACGGCGTATACCGTACGTTTCTTTATAAAAACCTTAAAATATGCCATGGCCATTGAAAAGCATATCATTGAAACGGGTCTGCATTATTTGGCAACGGCCCAGCGTGACGATGGTAGTTTTCCCTATACCGGTTATTTACTTTATCCCGCACAGCAGAATCGTTTTGGATTTACGGCTTTTGTGCTGATGACATTTCTGGAGGATGAGGTGAGTCGAGTTTTATTAATGAGCTGCCTATTACCCTGTTGCAGAACCTGCAAGAATGTAAGGGTGTTACTACGATATCCGATTTTTCCATTATGCATGCTCTGGAGCAGAGCACATATGAGTTTTACAGAAGAATTGTTTGACAAGGTATAGATGAGAATATGAAAGAGGTTTTTTTTTTGACATAAGTCATCGGCTGGCTTTTTCGTAAAAGAAGAGAAGATTTTAGGATGACTAAGTTGGAATTAAAAAATCTTGTATCGGACCGGATACCTGAAACAATTGTAGCTGCCTCATGTGAAACGGATTCCTAACACAAATGCCTATCGGAAACTGTTGTTATATGGTACTCGGTGCTAGGTGCGGAGCAGGATCGGGACTTTTTATTGAAGAACCATATACCGTAAACTCTTATCGCTTCCCCGATCTTGATACGATCCTTCAAGTGGAGATCCGGTATTTTTATGATTTTAGCGCTATTATTCACCGGAATTATTTCAAATTTGGTGTTTGAAGTACAGCCTATGACAGGTCCACCTCTTCGTATAGCTCCCATATAATGGTACCCCCCGATATTCGGTACTTAGTTGATTTTAGCGACATTATTAACCGAAATTGTTTCAAATTTGTTATTTCAAGTTCGTAATGAATACTACAGCCTATGACAGAAAATTGTCTGTCCAGGTCCACATCTTCGTATAGCCTCCAGATAAAGGTACCCTCCGATATTGATGCACATTCTGTATATTTTCATTTCAGAAATACGCCCAAAACTATACCAAAACCATTGGCAGAGGCTTGCGTTTCTTACACAACCGCATGGATGAGATCAACGATTTGTATGCCCTCTCAATTATAGCGGTAACCCTACAAATGGCCGAAGAGAATGCCAGCTCGAAAAAGGTTTTGGATAGAATAATGCAGTATAAGAAGTCAGATAACGAATCAGTTTGGTGGAGCCAAAATGATCGAAATATGGCAAAAGATGTTGAAATAACCGGTTATGTATTAGTGGCCATGCTTAAGATGGGCTATAATAAGGAAGCTGCGGAAAAAGCTTACAAATGGTTGACACGACAGCGTAACAAGAAGGGAGGATTTAAGTCCAGTCACGACACCGTGGTGGGACTGCAAGCCCTTATCCAATATCCTGTAAAATATAAAAAATCATCTGGTCAAATTAATGTCGTGGTTAACTATACAGCGGTGGATGATGAAAAGCGGACGGTGAGAGTCGGAGAAATCTCTGTGGACCAAAGTAATATGAAAATTTTACAAACCGAAGAGGTAAGTTGCGGATATTATATTACATGTATTAAATGTCAGAATGCCAAACGTTGTATTTGTGATGTAGACGTCCCAAGAGTTCCAAAAAAAAAAAGAAAAAAAAAATCAAAAGAATCCCCTTGAGTTTTTATACCCTCAGCCGTATGGCTATAGAGGGGAGTATCCGAACTTAGATCGAGTTCAGAGATGGACAGTATCGGTCCACTCCCTCATGTACCTTTCCCACAAAAGGTCGAAATTTTCAAAATAAATATTTTACTGCACAGAAAGAGAATGGATGATACGATTTTGCTCTAACTTTGCAAGTCCTAATATTTCTATCAGTGCCTCGCCAGGTGCAAAAATGGACAACATCGATCAACTCCCTCAAGTAACTCCCCCCAAAATGGTCAAAATTTTGAATAATTATAACTCTAATAAAGTAAAGTAAGAGTCCGGTTGTCTTCAAATTACACACACCACAATATTTTTTATTAACCCAAGGTATGGTGTCAAGATGAAATACATCGGTACACTCCCCCACAAAAGGGTCAACATTTTCGAATATCCATGCAGCTCATAAAACACGAAATTAACATCCAATTCAGATTTGGTACATCTCAATATTTCTGTAGGAACAAGATTTGTTATAAAGATGGTAGCGTTCGGGTCATTTCTTCTGGTACCTCCCCAAAAAAGGGTCAATGTTTCGAATAACCGAAACGATTATTAAATCCGAAATAGGCATCCGTTTCTCTTCATATCTCACACATCCCATTATTTCTACTAACACAAGATCTTCTGTGAAGATGGGATATATTAGTACACTTCTTCTGGTACCTCCCCCACAAAGGGTCTAAATTTTGAATATTCACGAAGCTTCTAAAACGTGAAATTATAATCAGACTTCCATTCAGACTTGGCAAATATCAATATTTCTATCAATACAAGATATGTTATAGAGATGGTAGATATCGGACCATTTCTTGTGGTACCTCCCCCACAAGGAGTCAAAATTTTGAATAAATAAAAACGATCATAAAATCCGAAATAAGCACCCGGTTGTCATCAAATTTCACACATGCCATTATTTTTTCTAGCACAAGATGTGGAATATATCGGCGCACTCCTTCTGCTATTTCCCCCACAAAGGGTTCACAATTTTGAAAAACAAAACGCTCAGAGAAAGCGGGATAATCACCCAAATCCCTTCAAATTTCACACATCCAAACATTTTTGCTAACGCAAAATTTGTTGTAAAGATGATGGATATCTGCCATCCCGTTCTGGTACCTCAACCACAAAGGGGCTCCATTTTCAATACCTATACTATCTGTCATAACTTGCGAAACAAGTCGGCAATTCTATACAACTTACTATGTCTAAATATTTCCCTTAGAAATCTGATATGAATATGTAATTTATCGAATTGGACGATATTAGCCGACTGCTTCGGAACCTCCCCCAAAACGCTTCAACAGTTAGAATAATCATAACTCAAGGTTGGGAGTATACATCTGCCAGCAAAAATCGACTGATATTATTTTCCTTGCTACATCCTCCACCATAGTATGGAGGGTATATTAAGTTTGTCGTTCCGTTTGTAACACCTCGAAATATACATTTTAGGCCCCACATTCTTGACCAACATAAAAGCCTATGTCGATTTAGCGATGTCCGTCCGTCAGTGGAAATCACTCTAGCTTCCGAACAAAATGAAGGAAGTTGATAAAATTTTACTCAAATGTATATTATGTCTGCAGGACTATTGGTAATGAAAATATACCATGTAGGTCCACGTTTTGGTATAGCCCTCATATAAGGGTACCTCCCGACATTCAGTATTTCGATGATTTTAGCGACATTATTCACCGGAATTGTTTTAAATTTGGTATTTGAAGTTCGTGATGGATACTACAGTCTATGGCAAAAAATTGTCTGTGCAGGTCCACGACTTCGTATAGCCTCCATATAACGGTACCTCCCTAAATTCGGTATTTTTATGATTTTAGCGACACTGTTCACCGAAATTGTTTCAAATTTTGTATTTGAAGTTCGTGATGGATACTATAGCCTGGGACAGAAAATTGTGCAGGTCACGTCTTCGTATAGCCCTCATATAAGGGTAACTCTCGATATTCGGTATTTTGATGATTTTAGCGACACTATTCATCGGAAATGTTTAAAATTTGGTATTTGAAGTTTGTGATGGATACTAAAGCCTAAGACAGAAATTTGTATGTGTAGGTCCTCGTCTTCGTATAGCCCCTATATTACGGTACCTCCCGATATTCGGTATTTTGATGATTTTAGCGACATTATTCACCGGAATTGTTTCAAATTCGGTATTTGAAGCTCGTAATGGATAGTAAAGCCTAAGACAGAAAATTGTCTGTGCAGGTCCACGTCTTCGCATAGCCCTCATATAACGGTACCTCCCGATATTCGGCATTTTGATGATTTTAGCGGCACTATTCACCGAAATTTTTTTTTAAATTTGGTGTTTGAAGTTCGTAATGGATACTCCAGCCTATGACAGAAAATTGTCTGTGCAGGTCCACGTCGTCCTATAGCCCCCATATAAGGGTACCTCCCGATATTCGGTATTTTGGTAATTTAAGCGACATTATTCACCAGAAATGTTTCAAATTTGATATTTTAAGTTCGTAATGGGTACTACAGCCAATGACAGAAAATTGTCTGTGCAGGTTCACGTCTTCGTATAGTCCCCATATAAGGGTACCTCCCGATATTCGGTATTTTGATGATTTTAGCGACACTATCCACAGGAATTTTTTCAAATATGGTATTTGAAGTTCGTAATAGATACTACAAACTGTGACAGAAAATTGTATGTACAGATCCACGTCTTCGTATATCCCCCATAGAACGGTACCTCCCGATATTCGGCATTTTGATGATTTTAGCGGCACTATTCACCGGAATTTTTTTTAAATTTGGTGTTTGAAGTTCGTAATGGATACTACAGCTTAAGGCAGAAAATTGTCTGTGCAGGTCCACGTCTTCGTATAGCCCTCATATAAGGGTACCTCCCGATATTCGGTATTTTGATGATTTTTGCGACATTATTCACCGGAATTGATTCAAATTTGGTATTTGAAGTTCGTAATGAATACTTCAGCCTAGGACAGAAAATTGTCTGTGCAGGTCCACGTCTTCGTATAGCCCTCATATAAGGGTACCTCCCGATGTTCAGTATTTTGATGATTTTAGCGACATTATTTGCCGGAATTGTTTCAAATTTGGTATTTAAAGTTCGTAATGGATACTACATCCTGAGTCAGAAAATGAGGCATGTAGGTCCACGTCTTCGTATAGCCCCCATATTACGGTACCTCCCGATATTCGGTATTTTGATGATTTTAGCTACATTATTCACCGATTTTTTTTTCAAGTTTCTTATTTGAATATTCTAATGGCTGATGAGAAAAGTTCCCTATGCAGGTCCACGTCGTCGTATAGACGGCTACATTCCGTATTTTTAAGATTTTAACAGGATTTTTAACGGATTTTATTTTTTTTTTCTTGAAAATTGACAAATTCATTCCAAATGGTGGAGGGTATTCCAAGTTCGACCCGGTCGAACTTACAGCTTTTTTTCTTGTTTTTACAAATTGTTGATATTGTGAGCCGATCAAAAGGAATGAGATAAATAACAGCCACCCATTAGTTGACAAATATTTAATTTAAATCCCTATTTTCCTCCTTCCTTTTCAGCTACCAAAAACCACACGAGCTGTGGAAATTCGCCTTGCCGGCTCTGGCAGTGTCTTTCTGCAATTCAACTACCAATACTATATCAATGGCATTGATAGCTTTGAATATTTTCGTCTTGAACCCCGAGTGAAATTACCAAATCCCGCCGAATTGACATTGGAAATTTGTTTCAGTTACATCGAACCCAATTCGGATGCTATTAATATGGTGGTGATGGAGGTGAATCTACCATCGGGAATTAGTGCCGATGAGAAAGATATCGATGATTTGTTGGAGAATGACATCGTCCAGAGAATCGAAATGAAGAATTCGGCCACCAGTGTCATTATGTATTCGGCACAATTGATAGCCGCCAATAGGAATTGTTTGAATATCATGGCCTACAAGCTGCACGATGTGATCCATTTGAAACCGGTTGCAATAATTATATACGATTATTATGATATTAGTCGCCATGACACGGTATTTTATGAGCTGCCAAGGGTGGTGTCTGAGAATCAGAGCTCTGGAGATGGGAATTCACAAAATGCCGTTGACAAAAAGAAATTTGATTTTTAAGCTAATATTTAGTGTGAGATAATAAAAAAACAATAAAAACAAAATAAATAGCCACAATATGTAGCAATTTTTTCATATCCTCAGCCACATGGCTAGAGAGGGTATACAGGGTGAGATAAAAAACTGCAAAAAAATCAAACGCCATAATTTTTACATTTTTTTTTTAATTTTATGGAATAAAAGCAAAAAATGTCGGAAATAGCATCAAATTTTAGAATAAGTTTAGGTTTGTTCGAATTGATCACCTTTGGCATGAATTATGACCTTCAAACGGCCAATGAAACCGTCACACGCTGCCCGAATGTTGCTCTGCTGTATTTTGGTCCATTCCCGGCGAAGCGCTTGCTTAAGGTGATCGAAACTTTGGTATTTTTTAGAGCCAACCTTGCTTTCCAAAATATTTCGGACACAATAGTCCAACGGATTGGTATCCCGAGATTTTGGTGGCCATTGGACGCTGAAAATGAAGCGAGGAACTTCATTTTGTAACCATTCTTGGGTGGTGCGTACTGAGTGCGATTTTGATGAGTTCTGCTGGAATGTCCAAGGTCTGCGGCCAAAATGTTAATATTCGGCATTTATTCTGATGCCATGGTTTAATACGAGCAAAGAGCGACCATCGACTGTTATGGCGGCCCACACCATCACCATGGCCGGCTTTTGAGTGTTTGGTCTGGCGGTCAACCGAAGATCGTGACTTCTTTGCCAAGTAAACACGATAATTTTGTTTGTTTACAAATGGTTGGACAACGAATGTTTTCTCATCGGAGAAACCCAAATTCGGCAGATCACCACTTTCGGTCAAGCGAAGCAACTCTTTACCTCTTTTGAGTCTATTTTTTTTTCTGTTGCTGTTGCAGTGTAAGGTCTTGCACTTTTTTGGAATTTCAATGGCTTTATCCCGAGCTCATTTTTCAATATTTGCCGAATGGAATACTGTGATATGTTCAGCTCACGAGCCATTTTTCGGCCACTGCGACGCGGGTTTCGATCAAGACGCTTCTTTACTTTTCGGGCTACGACACAGAAATGTATGTCTATTCAGTTCGAAAACATAAAATCGAAATCGTATCACGGTAACGAGCGATGGCACGAGACACAAAAGATTTATTCACATTTAAAAGCTGGAGTGCTCTAAGGATAGCCACTTGTGGTTTTCCAGCCAAATATAAAGAAATCGCACCATCACCCCAGAATTGCATCACGAATAACTAGCTGTCACACGAATAATGAGCTGTCACTGGAATAATTTTAACAGCTGTCGGACGCGTGGCTTAGAAATGACAGCAGTCTGAATTTGGTTGCAGTTTTTCTTATCTCATCCCTACATATGGGAGCTACAGCTATATCTGTACCGATTTTCACAAAATGTATGATGTACTTGCTTTTAGACTGAATTTGGTAGGATGTACCAAAATTCAGATCATTTGGACTGATATTGGCCATTTAGTGCACTATTAACCGGTAAATCGTTTGAAGATATATATGGGAGCTATATCTAAATTTGAGCCGATAATCACCAATTTCAATAGGGTTCGTCCTTGGGCTCAAACAAATATTGTTTGGAAAATTTCATCTCAATCGGATAATAAATGCCACCTGCATTTTGTTTACAAGAATACATAGATAGACGGACCGACAATCGGACTGGCATTCATAAATCGACTCAGAAAGTAATTCTATGAAAATCCTCAAAAATAACTATGATTGCGTCTGGAGTATTTTGGAAAGCAAAGGTGTCACGAAACAAGTTAAAAACCAGTAAATTCGGCCGGGCCGAACTTTAAATGCCCTCCACCATTTGGAACAAATTTGGAAAAAAAATCCTTTAAAAATTCTGTTAAAATTTTAAAAATTCGGAATATTGCCATTATATTGGTGTCTATACGACATGGACACAAGTCATTACCATATTCAAATTCGAAACTTGAAATAAACCGTGAATAATGTAGCTAAAATCATCAAAATATCGTAAATAGGGAGGTAGCGTTATATCGGAGCTGTGCGAAGACCTGAACCAGCATAGACAATTTTCTGCCATGGGCTGTAGCATCCATTACGAACTTGAAATACGCGTCTCAAACAATTTCGGTGGGTATGTACCCAAACTCGTCAAAATACGGAATATAGGGAGGTACTGGTATGTGGGGCCTATACGAAGACCTGGACCAGCATAGGCAATTTTCTGTCATAGACTGTAGTCATAGACTGTAGTTTAATTTGAAACAATTCCGGTTAATAATGTCGCTAAAATCATCAAAATACCGAATATCGGGAGGTATCGTTATATGGGGGCTATACGAAGACGTGGACCTGCACAGACAATTTTCTGTCTTAGGCTGTAGTATCCCTTACGAACTTCAAATACCAAATTTGAAAAAATCCGGTGAATAATGTCGCTAAAATCATCAAAATACCGAATATCGGGAGGTATCGTTATATGGGGGCTATACGAAGACGTGGACCTGCACAGACAATTTTCTGTCTTAGGCTGTAGTATCCCTTACGAACTTCAAATACCAAATTTGAAAAAATCCGGTGAATAATGTCGCTAAAATCATCAAAATACCGAATATCGGGAGGTACCGTTATATGGGGTCTATACGAAGACGTAGACCTGCACAGAAAATTTTCTGTCATAGGCTGTAGTTCCATTACGAGTTCTAAGTACGTAATTTGAAACAATTCCTGTGGATAATGTCGCTAAAATCATCAAAATACCAAATATCGGAGGGTACCGTTATATGGGGGCTATATGAAGACGTGGACCTAAGCAGACAATTTTCTGTCTTAGGCTGTAGTATCCGTTACGAACTTCAAATGCCAAATTTGAAACAATTCCTGTGGATAATGTCGCTAAAATCATTAAAATACCGAATATCGGGAGGTTCCCCTATATGGGGGCTATACGAAGACCTGGACCTGCATAGACAATTTTCTGTCATAGGCTGTAGTAGCCGTTACGAACTTCAAATGCCAAATTTGAAACAATTCCGGTGAATAATGACGCTAAAATCATCAAAATACAGAATATGGGGAGGTACCGTTATATGGGGGCTATACGAAGACGTGGACCTGCACAGACAATTTTCTGTCTTAGGCTGTAGTATCCATTTTGAACTTCAAGTACCAAATTTAAAACAATTCCGGTGAATAATGTCGCTAAAATCATCAAAATACCGAATATCGGAGGGTACCGTTATATGGGGGCTGTACGAAGACGTGGACCTTCACAGACAATTTTCTGTCCTAGGCTGTAGTATCCCTTACGAACTTCAAATATCAAATTTTAAACAATTCCGGTTAATAATGCCGCTAAAATCATCAAAATACCGAATATCGGGAGGTACCCTTATATGGGGGCTATACCAAAACGTGGACCTACATGGCCCATTTTCAATACCAAAAGTCCTGCAGACATAATACACATTTAAGTAAAATTTTATCAACCTACTTCATTTCGTTCGGAAGGAAGAGTGATTTCCACAGACGGACAGAGAGACGGACATCGTTAAATCGACATAGAATTTTATGCTGATCAAGGATATATATACTTTGTGGGGTCTAAAATGTATATTTCGAGGTGTTACAAATGGAATGACAAACTTAATATACCCTCCATACTATGGTGGAGGGTATAAAAATTTCGTATACAGGTCCACGTCTTCGTATAGTCCCCATTTGATGGTTTTTATTTAAGTGGTAGTTTTCGGATTTTTTTTTGAAATTTTTAAATTTCCTTCGAAATGGTGGAGGGTATTAAAAGTTCGGTCCGGCCGAACTTAACTTCTTTATACCCTACACCACAAGCTGGTCAGGGTATTATGTCTTTGTGCATTTGTTTGTAACAGGCAAAAGGAAACGAGATAGACTCATAGTTCCTTTTGATGATCTGCATAGAATCACAATCTGAGTCGATTTATGCATGTCCGTCCGTCTGTCCATGTATTTTTGTAAACAAAGTGCAGATCGCATTTATCGCCCTATCCAGATGAAATTTTGCACAGATCATTTGTTTGCACCAAACGTGCAATATCAGCCCGAATAGTATCTAATTTTGCACATACAAGCAAATTAGGCCTGAAAATAAGTATGCCAAATTTTATCGAAATCGGTTCAGATGTAGCTATAGCTCCCATATGTATTGTTCATCCGATTTGTTATTATTGTCCTCCGCAGCCGTAATATGCACTCTGTAACAACAATATTTGGGGAAATATATCAAATACAGCTCAGAAATACCTTTACTAAATTTTATCGAGATCGGTTCAGATTTGGATATAGCTCCCATATATAACTTCGTCCGATTTACCTTTCATTGTGCACCAAACTTCTAATATTTGTCCAAATGGGATGGAATTTGGCACTTACGACCGAATTAAGATCGGTTCAGATATAGCTATATCTCCCCTATATACTCTTCATCCGATTTGTTATATTTGTTACCCACAGCTGTAATATGCACTCCGTAACGACGATTTTCAGGGAAATATATTAAATACAGCTCTGAAATATCTTTGCCAAATTTTATCAAGATCGGTTCCGTTTTGGATTTAGCTCCCATATATATCTTTGTCCGATTTCAAGTTAATTGTCCACCAAATGGGCAATACAAGTCCGAATTTAAAAGATATAAATGCTTCGGCATATTCAGTCCTTTGAACTTTAAATTATAACAATAGCGTGTATGAATTTTTAATTGTTATGCGGAGCTCTACTAAATTAGCAAAGTGGTGTAGGGTATCATAAAGTCGGCCCGCCCGACTTTAAGACTTTCTTTACTGGTTTTTAATTGTTTTTAGTTTCTCAAAGATTTATACGTATATTTTGAAATTATCAGCTGGGAAACCCTCTTTCAGTTCCTTCGCCTCTTATGCGACTTGATTAAGTTGGCCTTGGTTAATATGTAACGATTGGAAGTTTTCATTGCCATGAGGTTTTTGAACTTTTCGCAAAATAGTAATTATTGAAATAAACAAAAAAAAAAAAATTGCAATATTTGCAATTCATGGGAAATCCATACAGATAATGCAATCTCGATTCCTCTCCCAAGCCTAAAACTATTAGGGAACATTCAGTAAGTGTGTTTTTGCTATGGAGACCTTCTAACCTGTATTGCAAAAAATTATCTCTCTGTCGACAACGATTGATTGATTACAAACATACATTTTTCTAATAAATATTTACAAAATCCGCAAGTATTGAGATTGCAAATTAGTTGGACATCTGTATTCGGGAAGCGGATAGTGAGACTCGGAAATATCTTAAAAATGCAATACTTTCTTCTAAATATCGCCCTGTTTGTCGGCAGTGTAACACTTGTGGCCAGCCATGGGTAAGGTTCAAAATTTAATTTTTTCCAATTTTTTTTTTATTAATCCTCCCCGTCATAAACAGTTACTATTCGGTACTTGCCCCAGGCTACATCAAATCGAATCGCAATTATACCGTATTTGTGACCCTACATCATGCACCGGAAGCGACAAAAATTAACATCATGCTCGAGGGACCTACGTATGAAATGCTTAAGGTCATGTTTTTGCAACCATTCGAATGCAGAGCTGTAACATTTCTACCACCGAAACTAACCGAAGGTCATCACAGACTTATTGTCGAAGGGGTGAATGGCCTACGTTTTCGCAATGAAACTATGTTGACAGCATTTGTAGATGCGGGGCCCAAAATCTATATCCAAACCGATAAGGCCATATACAAACCGGGTGATGAGGTGCAATTTCGAGTTGTCCTGATGAATGAGCATACGCGACCATTAAACATATCCGAACCAATACGTATTGAAATAATGGTAAGTTGAGAATTATTTTCAATATTTGATAGTCCTCAAAGAAAAAGAAGATTGTCTTAGGGTGGGAATACATAAAGCGCTTATTTGCCAGGCTTAAGTCATCGGCTGGCTTCTTCGTAGAAGAACACAGAAGTTTTAGGTTGACTTAGTTCGATTTTGGACCAACTCATCTTTGTTTATTTCCGAAGAAGCCAGCCGATGACCTAAAGGAGGGAATCCATAAGGCGCTTATTTGGCTGGCTTAAGTCATCGACTGGCTTCTTCGGAAATGAACAAAGGAGCCTAGGGCCAAAATCGAACTAAGCTAACCTAAAACTCTTTTGTTTATCTACGAAGAAACCAGCCGATGACTTAAGCCAGCCAAATAAGCGCCTTATATATTTCCACCCTAAGCCATGTATTTCCACCCTTTATGTATTCCCACCTTTAAGGTGAGGATACATAAGCAGCTTGGAATTCTGCCTTTGTTGCCCATGAAGCCCCAGCTGCTTTGGAATTTGAGCTATTAAAGTGCTCAAATATTTTATGGCTCTCCATTAAATTTCCTCTCCTCTTCAGGATGGCAATGCGAATCGTGTTAAACAATTCAAGGATATAAGCCTCGTCAAGGGTGTCTACAAAAATAAATTCCAACTATCCGAATATCCGGTAATGGGTTTGTGGCAAATACGGGTATATATAAGTGGTCGTTACGATTTTGCCGCAACGAAAAAGATTAAAGTTCAGAAATACCTCCTATCCAAATTTAGTCTTTACATCGAAACACCATCAAATATTATTCTTGGCGATCCGATGGTAGTACGGGCCTTGATCTATGGCCAGTACACGTTTGGCAAATATGTTGAAGGTCAGGTGAAAATTAGGTTACTATTAGACACTACCGATGTTGTCGTCGAAGAGAAAGAATATCAAATCAAAGATCTTCTCAATGTTGAACTGCCTCTAAACCATACCGAACTACTTCAGACGGAGTATCACATTAATATGCACGTGGAGCTGAAAGAGAAACACACAGGTCGAACAAGAAATGAGACGATACATATATGTACTCGTAAATATCCTTATCAGATATATATTCTGCACTACACCATCAAGTTTGCAAAGGGTATACCATATCAGTTTAGGACCAAGGTTAGGTATTGGAATGACTTGCCCATAGCGGACAATGCCACGACGCCTTTGATAATGGAACATGGAAACCGAAATTACAGTGCCTTCCTGGATGCGAATGGTGAG